>NC_056744.1:1434492439-1434792439 GCF_019279795.1 Protopterus annectens | reverse complement strand
AATACGAAACCACAAATTAATAAATGAAAAACTTCTTAGTGATGCACAGAGGACAACTCGAAGCAAGCAATAACGTATAAAACTTTATTAACCAGAGTTAAGCGCTTAACTCTGGTTAATAAAGTTACTGTTGGAGGTGGAGTCCCCTATTTTAACTACATGGTTTCTATCAGTGAGCCAGTTAGTGACCCATCTAATGATATAAGGGTTGATACCCACCTGGGTGAGTTTGTCAATGATGCCTGATTGGGGGATAGTGTCAAACACCTTAGCTAAGTCTAAGTAGGCTATATGCACAGATTTCCCCTCATCCAGGGCCTTGGTGGCTGTCTCAAAGAAGTCCACCACATTTAAAAGGCATGCTCTCCCTTTGACAAATCCAAACAGAGGAGTGCTAAGTGTTTGGAGATTATCTACATATTTGTTGATAAGGTCCATGAGATTTCACTCCATGGCCTTGCAGATAAAGCTAGTTAGGCTAAAAGGTCTAAAGTTCCTGGGGTCAGTGGAGGCATCACCTTTGTGCAAGGGCATGGTGGCTGTTTTCCATTCAGCTGGAACAAAGTCAGTGCTTAGACTATGATTAAAAGTGTACCCAATGGTGTTGCTAATTCATGTTGGAGTCCATGTAGGACGCAGCCCGGGAAATTATCAGGTCCGATAGATGCTGTGTTTCTGCCCTCAGAGAGGGCGTTTACGACCTGCTCTTTAGAGAGACAAGGTAGGGGACAGGTGGTAGGGATGTCATGGGGTACATGTGGTGGGGACAGGGGAGTGAAGTTTTCAGATAAACCATTGGCCAACAGGTTAGCTATGTCCACAGGTTTGTTCTTCCATGAAGAGCTTGTTTTGGCCCTATCAGGTACGACAGAGTCAGTGCCACTATACAGGTATGTGTATAAAGTACTGGTGTAGAACTCTGCATAGTTGCCAGTTCCATCTGAGGGGGAAAGTGCAGTGAAAGCTATTTATGCCATCCCGTAAGAGGTTATAATCTGTTTTGGAGAAGTTTTTTTTTTTTTTTTTTAATTTAGTTGCTCTTTGGGGGGTCAGATGTGACAGTTACTTTGAAAGAGATTGATTTGTGGTTAGACCTCACCAGGGAAGACCTCACAGTGGGGGGGTGCTACAGTGGTCCCTCATATTGGTAAGCACCAAATCAAGGATGTTAGCAACCATTGTGGGGGTGCTGACCAGCTAGTCCAGGGTACTGGAATTAAAGTCGAGGATCCTTTGGGCAAGTGAGTTTGAGCACGAGTAATTTACCCAGTCAATGGATGGGTAGTTAACGTCTCCCAAAACCATGGTATTTGGGTGAATCTCGATAGAGTCAAGTAGATCCAAATAGGCAAAGTGAGTGTCCTGATTCATGGAGGGGGTCCTGTAGCTGGAAATGACTTGAAAAGGTGCTCTACCAATGGTTAACTGCACCTGAAGTATCTCCAGGGATATCATACTGTTTAACCAAACTGGAGGTGTATTTATCTTTAATGAACATTGATACACCGCCTCTTTTATGCTTCACAACTTCAGTTTGTGGTCTGAACGTGTGGAAGGAGGTGTAACCCAGTATGGCTGGGGTGCTCTCCATAGCCTTGAACCAGGTCTTCATGGCTGCACAAATGTTTGTGTCTTCCAAAGTGAGGACTGCTTCCAGTGAGTGTAATTTCGTGTTAAGACTCCTAGCATTTAGCAGCATAACCTTGAGGTTGTTTTTAGATGGAGTTTTGTGTCAGGAATTCTGTCCTTGAGAGACTGCCCATACATGTCAAACAGAGCGCCTCTTTGGCCCTCTTCAAAAGGAACGTTGATGATTGGATGGGAGATGGGAAATTCACCCCAGGATCACGTCAGTCACTCTGCTAGACAGGGGTCCAGGGAAGTAAATACTGTGGGAAGAAATAGCCAGGGAATTGTTATGGCTAGGCTTGTACAGGCCCTAGGGCTGATAGCCTACTACCAACCTATGTACCTATGAGTGCCTAAAAAAAAAAGACACTGCGGGGGTGGCAAGAGCCTTAGCCAGTAGCCGAAATCACAGGGGTGACAGATGACAATCTCTGGCAAAACACTGAGGTCTGTAAATCATGTCATCCCAGGTTGACAGATAATGGATCCCCTTAGAATGACACAAGAAACAAAGCCAATTACTGAAGTCAGTCATTTTCTGTTTGTATTGAGGCATCAACCTAGGTGACGGTAAAATGCTACTTAAGGCTAGGGACATACCTGCCTGAGGCACATAGTCCGAGAGTTTAGTCATGTCTCTCTTCATATAGTCCAGAGAGGTATGTCTCAAGTCATTCACACTAACATGGACTATGATGGAGCCATAACAGTACTTGTTGTTGAGAGACATGAGTGCATGTGTGATATGGCTTTTCCTGGCACCGGACAGACAGCTGACCCTGACACTAAACAGTTGGATTCTCCCATATACTAACCAGGGAAGGGTACAACCCACCACTCCAGGACATGTTTGACCCTTGTGTCATGCACAATTATGGTACTAGCACCACACCAGGAAAGCAGAGGCAAAAGGAAAGGGTCTAATAGTCTGCTCAAGGCTAGTACGGAGTCACAAGCCATAGGCTGAGGTCTCTTTCTTGATTTCTGTGTTTTTTAGATGTACATGGAGTATATGGTGGGGGATGTAGCACCTTATCCTAGTTCAAGACAGGGACAAATAAGTATCCAGATCAATACCAAATAATGGCTGATCAGTCAGCCCAGTAAAACAATAAAGAAAACCCACTATTGTCCCAGTAAATAGCAATCTGCAGTCTACTTCTGGTGGGATACTATTTTAAATACAGCACTGAGTAAAATGACAGTATTTTCGATCACACAATTGTTGCGTCTTTCGGCTTTTCCCAGGAAGGGGTTGCCACAGCGGAACTCCGGTCCACTAATGACTGGCAGTAGATTTTTACGTGCCGAGTTGCTGGCCCTGACGCACAACCTTCAATGAAGGTATGCCCATTCACGCATGTCTCCATACAGAAGACGCTCTAGCTGAGAATTGAACCGGACAACGTCTTACTGTGAAGCAACAACGCTACCGCAGCACCACCAATTCAAAGTGCAAAATACATGTGACAAAAGTTTCCCAATTTTTTATAAACAAAGGCTAGTCTCAGCCACAAATGATTATAGACAGCATAAAATAGCCTTAGACAAGGAATAAACTTATGAAAGAAACAGCATAAAATAATAAACTTATGAAAAAATTCATGTCAGAAATGTTTAACGTACAAAATCACAATCTGAACATAAAAATTATTTAAAATTCTGTAAAGCTATTCAATCACCTCAAGTAATCATAACCCAAAGGGAAAAAAAACTGCAAAAACAAGTTTCCTTGTCAAAACTTTCAAAAGGAAGCGTTTAATCAATGGGAATAACAGATGTGATTACTTGCAGCTATGGAAGCATGAGGCAATGAAAGGAACTGTACTAAAATGGCCTTACTAAAGAAGCTCAGTTAAATATTCACCACTTGCCATAAAACACATTTCAAGGATTAAAAACTCTCAAAAACAATAATTAACTTAAAATAAACAGTATAAATCTTATAATGCAGGTAAAGTAAAACCCCAAGTACATTCAATTTTCCAATCAGAAAAAAAAAACAAGGAAATCAGCAGAATGCACTATTCAAGTATTCATAGAAAAAGGAAGAGGGAAGAAATAAAACCCAAAAGCAGCTGAAGAGATCCAGAGTAAGGAGCATTCTTCCAAGAGATTGTTTTCTTACTAAGACACTAGAAACTGAAAGGGTAATGTCTGTGGGTCTGAAAGGCAGTCTCTATACTGCCAGGTGATTGATCCATAAACACACAGACAGTGGGAGGACATCTGAGCTCTAGAACACAGCCAGAGGAATGGCAGCAGTGCATTACAACCAATATACCAGTAAGGCACTCTGTTCAACATCACAGTTTTCCAAAAGAGAAACTTGGAAGTCCATTGAAGCTGGCTCAAAGGGTGGTTTTATAAAGGTTTCTGTCAAAATTCAGGTCTCAGGATGGACTAAGGTTCTTAACAGGAGGACATAAGAGAAATAATCCCTTAAGGAGGGTTTTGCACACCTTATGTGAAAGCTTAAGAGCGATTCTGGAAACCATGACGATGACAAGAGATGGATGTCAAAGTACAGTTTTGTACCTACCATAAATGTAGATGTTCGAGTGCTAATACAGCTGCAGTAATCACAGATGGGTTTTCTGCCGTCAGGCGGGTCCTCGGTTGGCCGAATTCCAAAGTCTAGGTCCAGAGTCGGTTGTTGTCGCTTTCTTTCCTGACGTCAGTGCGACAGGGGTAAATAAGGCACAGCCGACGCCATTTTCTTCAGTCTTTCTTGCCCCAGATGTCAGGTGCCCCCAGAAGGAAGGCAATACATAAATTATATATATAATCATGCAATGCAATATAATCAAAAATCAGTAGTTGCAAGCAAATACACCATAGAAGGATAACCCAAACAGGTTGTATGAGGAGGTGTTAGCCACTAGACCTTTACAAAGAGGGGAAGGAGGGAGGGAAACCTGTACTGCAGCTGTATTAGCACTCGAACATCTACATTTATGGTAGGTACAAAACTGTACTATGTTCATCGTGCATACAGCTGCAGTAATCACAGATGGGTAGAATGCCAAAGCTACGCACAGGGTGGTAGGCACTAGGTGGAACTGGGAGGAGCCAGAATGCCCTGCAACACAGCAGTGGCAAAACCTGCTCTAGTTTTGGAGTATAAAGGCAGGTGGTAGTGTTTTGTGAAGGTATGCACAGAACTCCAAGTGGCTGTGGCCCTTGTGGAGTGGGATCTGATGCCTGTAGGAACAGATTTGCCATGATAGGAGTAACAAAACCGTATGCAGTGGCCTATCCATTTTGAAATTGTCTGTTTGGAAATTGGCTTCCCTTGAGCTCCTACAGCATAGGACACAAAAAGTTGTTCTGATTTCCTGAAAGGCTTTGTCCTGTCCAAATAGTAACGTAGCTGTCTATGGATGTCTAAGGAATGTAGCAGCCTTTCCCCTTTGTTTTGAGGATTGGGGTAAAAGGAAGGTAAGTATATGGCCTGATTTAAAGCTACCCTGGATACTACCTTAGGCATAAATGACGGGTTGGTTCGTAGGGAAACCCTGTCCTGATGGAAGATGAGAAAGGGCTGCACAGCCGTGAGGGCTTGTAGTTCCGAAACCCTACGAGCTGAGGTAATGGCCAGAAGGAAAGCTGTTTTCCAGGACAAATATTGCAAATCTGTTGAGGCAGCTGGTTCAAAGGGAGGCAGTGTTAATTTTTCTAGAATGTAATTAAGATCCCAGGCTGGTATTGGTTGTTTCCTTGGAGGTCTTATATTCTTAACCCCTCTGAGGAACTGTCTTAAAAGTGGGTGAGAGAATAAGGGTGGATCAGTGTTGTATTCTGCAGAAATGGCTGGAGCATGAATTTTGATGGAGGAAAATGAAAGTCCATTGTTCAACAGCTCAGCTAGATACTGTAATATCGGAGGCAAATTCAGTTTTCTAGGATCCTGGCCTTTTTTCTCATTCCAAGCGCAAAACCGTTTCCATTTTGCGGAGTAAGCCTTTCTAGTAGATGGCCTTCTGGCCTCCAAAATGACATCCTGCACCTCTTTGGAGAGTAGGTTCTGTTGTGGTGTTAAGGAATTTTCCATGCAGCCAGATTGAGTGTTTTCAGCTGACTGTGAAGAGTTTTGTAGCTGTGCTGAGTCAGTAGAAGAGGCATTAGAGGAAGGGTCCAGGGAGGAGTATGTGTTAGGCTCCTCAGGAGTGGGTACCAGTGTTGTATTGGCCAGTCTGGAGCGATCAGTATCATCTTCGGTCTGTCTGCTCTTGCTTTCAAGAGCACCTTGGGCAGAAGAGGCAAAGGTGGGAAAGCGTAAACTGTCCATGCTGCCCAACTGAAAGAAAGGGCGTCCACTCTCTAGGCCTTTGGATGAAAGGTCCTTGAACAGAACTTTTTCAATTGATGATTCCTGTGGGAGGCGAAGAGATCTATGTCTGGCCTTCCCCACGCTTGGATTATCTTTGTAAACACTTGCGGATGCAACTTCCATTCGTGTGGGTCTGTCATATTTCTGCTTAGATTGTCTGCCAGCGTGTTTTCCAATCCTGGCAAGTACTGTGCTTGAAGTTCGATTTGCCATTCCAGAGCCAAGTTCCAAAGTGACATGGCTAGCCTGCACAGGGGGTATGAATGTGTTCCTCCTTGTTTGTTTATGTACCACATTTACTGTGGTGTTGTCTGTTCTTATCAATAATTGCCCTGGATGCAGGAGGTCCTTGAAAGCTGTAATTGCATTTATCACTGCTAGCATTTCTTTTGGATTGATGTGAAGGTGTTTTTCCTTTTGGGACCATTTGCCCTGAATGCACCTGTCTGTCATGTGCGCCCCCCAGGCGTAGTCTGAGGCGTCTGTTGTGATGACTTGATTTGTTTGAGGCTTGCAGAATGGAAGACCTGTATTTGTTTGGCATGCTTGGGCCCACCATAGAAATTCCTTTTGCAAACATGGGATTATTGGTATTATTGTTTCCAAACTGTGGCTGTGTTGAGACCATAGGTTTTTTAGGTACCATTGAAGTTTCCTCATATGCAACTTTGCACATGGGATTAAAAGAATGCAAGATGCCATGAAGCCCAGAGCCTGCAGGATTTTCCTTGCAGTGAGCCTGGTACAATTTGCTAGTATTTTGAAGTACTGAGTTAGTTGCCCCTGTTTTTCTGGCGTAAGATAGGCCATCTGGGTGTTTGTGTCCAACTTGGCACCCAGGAAAGTTATTTTCTGAGTTGGTGTTAGCCTGGATTTCTCTTTGTTGACTGTGTATCCCAGAGAATTCAATAACCGTGTTACATAAGCCAGATGTTCCAGAAGTATGTGCTTGCTGTCCGCTTGGATCAGGCAGTCATCCAAATAAGGGTAAATTTGTATCCCTTGAAGTCTGCAGTAGGCAATTACTGATGCCAGGCATTTCGTGAATACTCTGGGCGCAGTAGATAAGCCAAAGGGCAATGCAGAGAATTGATAGTGGATTGAACCTGCAAGAAATCTGAGGTATCTTCTGCAGCTTTGTCTGATTGGGACATGCAGGTATGCCTCCTTGAGGTCCAATGTTACCAGCCAAAACTCCTTGCCCAACATGGGAAGAAGCTGCTGTAATGTGAGCATCTTGAATTTTGGTACGAGTAGAAATGTGTTTAGGATGGATAAGTCCAAAATGGGTCTCCAGTCGGTTCCTTTCCTTGGTACCAGAAATAGTCTAGAATAAAAACCTTGACCTTGTTTGTGAGTAGGTACCTCTTGAATAGCTTTCATGTCCATAAGCTTTGAAATTTGTATTTGAGCCTCTGCCCTTTGATTGTGTGGCAGGTTCGGCATGCCTCTCATTTTTGGAAGAGTGTGAAAATGAAATCTGTAGCCTCTGTTTATAATGTCCAGGATCCATTTGTCTGTTGTGATAATATGCCAATTTCTTGTAAATAATGCCAGCTTTCCTCCCAAGGGTGCTGCCAGCTGAGACTTGCTTGGCATGAAAAGGGGAAGTCATTGGGTTTGTTTCCTGTATTGTTGTGCACTGTCTTCACCACCTCTTGGTGCTGGAGTTTGCCATTGTCTGCCTCTATATGATCCTTGAGATTGTCCTCTGCCCTTGTGCCTGTATCTACCTCTTTGGGGCTTGTCCGTGGCTGGAAAGGACCAGTTTTTTGAAGGCCAATTTCTGCTAAAACGTGGTGGTTGAACCTGTAGAAAAGCTTTGACAGTTTGCATAGATTTAGCTTTTTCTTCCATTTTCCGTAGTATCTCCTCAGCATTAGTACCAAATAGTACATCCTTTTGTAAAGGAGCATCTAGTAGTTTAGCTTTAAAATGATCAGGCAAAGTTTGTTCCCTAAGCCAGGCATATCTACGAATGACTGACCCTGTCACAGCAGCTCTACTTGAGGCCTCTAGGGCATCATAGCCACATTGTAAGGTGTGTTTACCCACTTGTTCTGCACTATGCATCATATCCTGCAACTCCTTCAAATCTGGTTGTTCAGGTTGAGACATTTTATTTCTTAATTGTGATAACAGAAACTGCTGATATTTGAGCATATGGAACTGACAATTTAAGGCCCTCATGGCTAGGGTGGCTGAGGTATATACCTTTTTCCCCACCTTTCTAAGGATCTAGACTCTCTTTCGGAAGGTAGTGGATTCTTAGCAGTAGAGGCCTTCATTCCCTTGGGGCCTTGAGAAATGGTTTCAGGGTCAGCATTATGGCTTTTGTAAAGAAATTGGTGAGAGTTAGGAACTCTGTAGTACCTATCAGGCTTGACTGGGGCAGGAGGCAGGGAATCCGGATTAAGGCAAGCCTCCGAGTAAACATCATCAAGTATGTCCAAGACAGGAGGTATCGCCAGAGGTCTGTGCTGAGGTAACAAAAGAAATTCCCTAAGTCATCGCCAGAGGTCTGTGCTGAGGTAACAAAAGAAATTCCCTAAGTCTTTTCTTGGAATCAGAAAAGTCTTGGCCTTCCCAATGGAAGTGTTCCCTCAAGGTGTGCAAAGTTTCCCCAAAAGAAAAATCCTCTGGGGGAGATACAGAAGGAATGGACTGCTCTGCATCAGAATCTTCAAAAGGGGAGTACGAGTGTTCCTCTTCATCAGAATGTTCTGAAAAAATGGAGCCCTGGTCAGAAGAGGGAGAATCTTCCTCCACTCTGGGTCTCTTGTCTGGAGGGGGTTGGGAACCCCTGATAAGAGTAATTAAATCCTCAGCCATTTTAAGCATCTGCTTTTTAGGCATGGGGCCTGGAGATGGGCCCTGTGCAACAGGCCTTTTGGGATGCATTGCTGATTTGGACTTAGTAAAGGCCTTTATGGAAAAGGAAGATGAGGGTCTAAAGACACCATGGGTGGAAGTGGACCTGTCCACATTAGGAGGCTCAACACTCACAGTGGCTTCGGTGGTTGTAGTCTGGGTATGGGCCGAGGTACCTGCGGTCTCGGTTACAGAAGACACCGCCAAAGAAGTGTCGTCGGTAGTCAGGGGCTGCGTAGGCGTCTCGCTGAGAACCGGACCACGTGTAGCCGGTTTTGGCGTGGTGTCGGTAGAGACCGCGGACCTCGCGTGTCGGTCTTTGTCCTTGCGTTTTCTGGACAAAACGGTAGTCGGAGTCTCCGACGACATTTTATAATCAAAGGCTTTACCAAAAAAGTGCTGGGCGAACTCCGCCCGACGTTTAATAGTGCGTTTATTGAAAGTTGCGCAAAAGCGACAGCCCGAGACGTCGTGGTCTGAGCCTAAACAAGGTATGCAGAGGGAATGGAAATCCTTATGCGGTATTTGCTTCCCACAAGAAATACAATTGTTAACTTTGTCTGACATCGGTCTGAGGCAAGAAAAGTTTCCAACGGGTACTTAGCTTTAAAGAAGACTTCGGTTTCCAATTTTTCGTAATTTCAGGAGCTGGCCGACCGGCACTTGCGAACTGCTTCTGCTTCGGGCACCGCGCGGCAAAAAAGACTGAAGAAAATGGCGTCGGCTGTGTCTTATATACCCCTGTCGCACTGACGTCAGGAAAGAAAGCGACAACAACCGACGCCGGACCTAGACTTTGAAATTCGGCTGACCGAGGACCCGCCTGACGGCAGAAAACCCATCTGTGATTACTGCAGCTGTATGCACGATGAACATCTGCATCTTTATGGTAGAACAGCTAGAGAATAAAGAGGAAACTTAAAACATTGGATATGGAAGCAGTAAAAGGGTTCAAGCCCTGATTAACAACCCAAACAGATTTTTTTTTTCAAAATTTACTTTTGTAGGTCTTACAAGTTAATTGCGTTTGGGAAGCTGACAAAAGATGACCATTATGGGATCTGCAGAAATCATGCAGTTATCCTGAGGTTACGAAGGTCCATGTCAGGTTGACTAGATGGGTGAAACAGAAGATCCGGTTTTGGGTCTAGAAGCCAAAGAGACTTCAAGTGTGAATTGAGCAGAGGGAAAGTACAGTTGTCTAAAAATCTTAGCATAACAGTATATGTCCTTCTCTTTACTGTTGCAATATTCTTCACCTTAGGGATCTCCTGCCAAGGATAGCCCAAATACCAAATCTTTAGATCTTGTTTGCACTGTATGTCACATATGCTCCCTGTTCACGACATACAGATAAAATTACCCAGAATTGAATTGCTCCAAAAGAGAACAGTTTCCATATGACAAAGGAGGATATGGACATCCAGAAGGAGAAAATGTAGACAGAAAAGGGAGACCCCTCAGCCAGGAGTAAAACCAAAACAAAACCCACAAGAATAAACACAGGGTGAAGGGACGGGCCAAATACTGCAACAACGAAGAGAAGGACATCTATTGTTATAGTAAGATTTTACACAACTATACTATGTCCTTCTGTATCACTGCTACAGTACTCTTCACCTTAGGTAGACTTCAAAAGCTCAAGAAAAGGACTGGGGGTGAAAGGTTGAAAAGAACCCTCAACAAACCCATGTAGAATAGCTCTAGCAAAACCTGCTCTGACCCTAGAAACCATACCCAGTTTATAATGCTTACTAAAGGTATGCACTGAAGACCAAGCAGCAGCTTTAAGGATGGGACTGGTGTCCAGCCCCTTGAAGAAAGCACCAGCAGAGGTAACAGCCTTAGTGGAGTGAGCTCTGACAGAAGTAGACAGATGCTTGCCATGAAAAGAACAACAAAAGGAAATAGTCTTAGATATTAAGGAGGAGATGGTTTACTTGGTAACAGCCAAACGTAATGTCCTGGGATGAAATGAAACAAAAAGCTGGTCAGACTTATGAATTTTCTTAGTTTTATTCAAATAATAACTGAGCTGTCTGTACAAATCCAAGGTATGGAGGACCCTTTCAATAGCAGACTGAGAAGGAAAAAATGAAGGGAGTTCTACTGCCTGATTTAAAGACAACTAACAAACTTGGGCATAAATGTATTAACACAAAAGGACGCCTTGTCCCTGTGAAAAAAAAAAACAAAAAAGGGATGGCCATAAGGGTCTGAAGCTCAGAAACCCCCTGAGCAGAAGTAAGAGTAAGCAATAAAACAGTTTTTTAGGTACAATGCTGCAGATAAGCTGAACCTGCAGGTTCAAAGGGAGCTTGTGTCAATTTTTCTAAAACAAAATTAAGGTCCCAAGGAGGAGGAACAGACTTCCTTGGGAGACTTGAGATGCAAGATGCCTTTAAGAAACTGTTTGACCTCAAAGCAAGAGATCAAAGGAGGATTCAAGGGCAGACAGGCAGAAAGTGTTGACAAATGGACCTTTACAGAAGAATAGGCCAAGCCAGACTGGAGTAACTCACACAAATAGGAGACAACCAGAGGGACTCACACTGAAAAAGAGCCCTGGTTATCAGCATGGCACCAGACAGTAAACCTCTTTTATTTGAACATATGAGACTTTCAAGTTGCAGGTTTTCTTGCCTTCTGTAAAACTCCGAACATGTTCTCAGAAAAGAGGTACCTAAAAGGGATCAAAAACCCTACCAGTCACAGTGGCAGTTGGAGAGCGAGTCCATGTCCTGCGTAAGGAGGTCCAACCGGGGTGGTAACTTCCAGGGATTACCCCTGGCAAGATGCATTAAGAGGGGAACCAGTGAAGACTTGCCTAAAAGGGAGTCAACAGCAAGAGTTTTGGGGAGTCCTGCTGAATCTTCTGCAGGACTCTTGGAAATAGAGAAAGGGGAGGGAAGGCATAATGAAACATCCCCTTACAAGGAAAAGAAAAAGCATCTGCTTTCCACACAAGGTGGCATGGCATTTTGTAACAGAAAAGAGGGTCTGTGCCTGCAAGACGGTTGTACATTGAGTAACAACTTAATTCCTGCTCTCTCAAAGTGAAAACAGAAACTTAGCAGAGAAAGCCAGTGGATTTATACTTCTGGGTAAATTCCAGTAAATGGCTAGTAAATGCACTGCCTGGATGCCAGGGAAAAAATGCAGAGGACCTGAAGGAAAATCAGCTTCAAAAGGTGAGGAAAAAACACTGACTGGGAAAAGTACTGCAGGCATTCAGCAAAAAGCAGTGCAAGCTCCACACATGATACCTAGAGAAAGTAGAAAACAAATGTGCACAGACCTGATTAAAATAAACGAAACACTGATGGAGTAAGATCAACTCAAACAACAAAAGATTGGAAAAAAAATGAAGAAGCTTTAAACAGATATTCTGCTGAGTTGATAAAAATTGCAAAAATAAGAGGTCAAAATGAAGACAAGGCTGGCTGAATAGGAGACTATACAAGAATTAGACAATCGTCCAGGTATGGATATATTTGAATATTCCTTTGTCTGCAAAATGCAATTACTGGAGCCAGGCACTTTATGAAGACCCTGGGCGCAGTAGATAAGCCAAAGGGTAGTGCAGAGAACTGGTAATGCAAGTAGCCTGCTTTGAAGCAGATATATCTTCTGCAAGACTCCCTGATTGGGATATGCAGGTAAGCCTCTTAAGTCTAGAGTTACCAACTAGGCATCTTTGCCTAGCATAGGAAGTAACTGTTGAACGGTCAGCATCTTGAATTTTGGAATGCCCAGAAACGTGTTTAGAGTAGATAAGTCCAGAATTGGATGCCATAATTTGACTTTTCTGGGTACCAGGAAAAGTCTTGAATAGAAACCTTGTCCCTTTTCCTCTTCTGGTACTGGTTGAATAGTCCCCATGTTCATGAGGGAACAGTACTTGTTTCTGGGCCTCTGCCCACTGATTTGAGAGCAGGTCTGGCCATCCATTTGGGATTGGCAACGTGTGGAAATGGAATCTGTATTCCTGGGATACTATATTTAAAACCCATTTGTCCTGGGTTATAAGTTGCCAGTTTCTTGCATGAAGTGCCAGTTTTCCCCCCAAAGGGACGGCTAAAAGGTAAGTGCTTGGTAAGTGTAAAGGGAAGTCATTGAGACTGTTTACCATAGAGAGGTGCCTTGTTGTTTCCAGATTTGAAGTAGGAGGCACCCCATTGTTTTGTTCTAAAAGTCCCTTGTGACTGAAACCTGGAACCTTTGGAATGTCTGGGTTTGGCTTGAGTGACTCTTGAAGGGACTGGAAAGGACCAGTTCTTAGTAGGCCAGTGCCTACTAAATCTTGGAGGTTGCACTTGTAAGATATCTTTCACAGTTTGCATAGATTTAGCTTTATCTTCTATCTTATTTAAAACTTCTTCAGCATTATTACCAAAGAGACGGTCCCTGTTGCAAAGGAGCATCCAACAATTTTGCTTTAACATGATCAGGCAGAGTTTGCTCTTTGAGCCAAGCATGCCTTCTTAGCACAGACCCAGTTACAGCAGCCCTGCAAGAGGCCTCCAAAGAAACAAAACCACATTGCAAAGTATGTTTTCCAACTTGTTCAGATGAATGCAATGAATCCTGTAAATCTTTATTTTCCACACAGTCAGAAATTAACATCATTTTCTGTTTAAGCAGTCCCATGATATGTTGTTGATATTTAAGTATATGAAATTGACAGTTTAAAGCTCTGATTGCCAAAGTTGCAGAAGTGTAAACCTTCTTACCCCATCTATCCAGCGCCCTGGAATCTCTATCAGAAGGGGTAGGATTTTTAGCAGTTGAGGCCTTAATGCCCCTGGGACCCTGAGAAAAGGTTTCAGGATCTGCAATAGGATTTTTGAAAAGGAATTTGCGGGAGTCAGGAACCCTGTAGTATCAGTCTGGCTTACAAGGACCCGGAGGCAGAGAATCACGAGCCATACCAGATTCTGAAAAAACATCATCAACAATGTCTAGAACAGGAGGTATAGCCAAAGGCCTATGCTGAGGAAGAAGAAGAAAATCCCTAAGTCTCTTTTTAGATTCAGAGAAATCCTGACTTTCCCAGTGGAAATGTTCCCTTAAGGTACGTAAAGTTCCCCAAAAGAAAAATCCTCAGGGGGAGAAGCAGAAGGAATGGAATCTTCTGCATCAGAGTCCTAATAAGTAGGTATAGACAAAACCTGTTCATTAGAAGAGTCAGAGGAAATAGAATCCTGTTCAGAAGATTCATAATCAATGTCTTGCCTAGGCCTCTTAGAAGGGGGGGGGGGGTTGACTACCCCTGATCAGAGTAATTAAATCTTCAGCCATTTTGATAATTTGTTTTTTATGCATAGGGGCCTGCACATGTGGCCCAGGCGTCGTTCTTTTAGACATAGACTTAGATTTTGGCCTTAGTTTTGAAGATGGCGTCGGTCTAATATATAAATCTGTAGGCCTGAAAAAGTACAGTTGTGTACCTACCATAAATGTAGATGTTTGAGTGTATTCACTGTTGCAGTCATTACAATTGGGTTATCCTGCTGGCAGGCTAACTGCAGTCGGCCTGAATTCCAAAGTCTTGGTCCGGTGTCGGTTGCTGTCATCTCCTCCCTGACGTCAGTGCGCCAGGGGTATAAAAGATGCAGCAGACGCCATTTTCTTCAGTTTTTCTTGTCCCAGATGTCAGGTGCCCCTAAAAGGGTAGGCTAAAATTATGCCAATAAGCATGCATGCACTAAAGTAATTGGTTTCCTTCATCTACAAGCAAATATACCACATAGGTTGTATAGAATAAAGAAGTACAGATAAGTCCCAGCAAAGGAAAAGGGGGTTGGTGGGAGGGTAATCTGGACTGCAACAGTGAATACACTCGAACATCTACATTTATGGTAGGTACACAACTGTACTATGTTCGTGTTTCACTGTTGCAGTCATTACAATTGGGTTGAATCCCAAAGCTAAGGTTGGGAGGCTGGGGCTAAATAGGATTAGGAGAGGCCATGAGGCCCTGCAGAACTGCAGTGGCAAAGCCTGCCCTGGATTTAGAGTAGAGAGGTAAGTGGTAGTGCTTTGTAAAAGTGTGCACTGAACTCCAAGTTGCAGCCTCTAAGATGTCTTTGGTTGGTACTCCTCTGAGGAAGGCTGCTGAAGTGGCTGCTGCTCTGGTTGAATGTGGCCTAATGTCCTTAGGCACTGATTTGCTATGTTGTGAATAGCAGAAACAAATGCAGTGGCCTATCCACTTTAAATAGTCTGCTTTGAGATAGCCTTTCCTTGTGATCCTGCAGCATATGCCACTAGAAGTTGCTCAGTCTTTCTGAAAGCTTTGGTTCTGTCCAAGTAGAAGCGTAGCTGTCTATGTCCAAAGAATGCAGAAGTCTCTCACCCTTATTCTGTGGGTTTGGATAAAAGGTAGGCAAATGAATGGTTTGTTTAAGGGCTACACTGGACACTACCTTAGGTATAAATGTCGGGTTTGTCCTCAGAGAAACCCTGTTAGGATAGAAAATGATAAAAGGTTCCACAGCCATGAGTGCCTGTAACTCTGAGACTCGTCTTGCAGAGGTTATTGCTAGGAGCAGAGCGGTTTTCCAGGATAAGAACTTTATATCAGCTGTACAGGCTGGCTCAAAATGAGGCAGTGTGAGTTTTTCCAAGACATAATTGAGGCCCCATGCAGGTATTGATGCTCTCCTTGGGGGTCTTATGTTTTTGGCCCCTCTGAGGTACTGCCTTAGAAATGGATGAGAAAAAATAGGTGGTTCTGTATTGTAATGAGCTGAAATGGCAGAAGCATGAATCTTAATTGATGAAAAGGATAGGCCTTTGTCTAGCATCTCAGTTAAGTATTGCAAAATCTGAGGAATATTTGGTACAATCATGTCAATTCCTTGTGCCTGGTTCCAAGCACAGAATCTCTTCCATTTTTCTGCATAAGATTTTCTGGTACTAGGCCTCCTGGCCTCCAAAATAACATCCATCACCGCTTTAGAGAGAGGTGTGTTCTGAATGGCTACATTATCCGCCATGCTGCCAGATTTAAGGTCCTGAGTTGATTGTGCAGGATCTGATTGTTTTGTTGGGTCAGTAAGTGTCCAGGCTGGACATTGAGACAAGTACTTTGGGATTGTGTACAAGTGCTGGTGAGGCCAGTCCGGGGCAATCAGTATCATCTTTGGCTTCTCTTGTCTGACATTTAGGAGTACCTTGGGGAGGAGAGGCAGTGGAGGAAAGGCATATACTGTTAAGTTTTTCCAACTGAAAGATAAACATCCACTTTCCATGCTTGCTTGTGATAAGTCCTTGTGCAGAATCTCTGTAGTTGGCAGTTGTGAGGGGAGGCAAACAGATCTATGCCCGGGCTTCCCCATTTCCTTGTTATCATTTTGAAGACTTGTGGGTCCAGTTTCCACTCGTGGGGATCCATGAGGTTTCTGCTTAGTTCATCTGCCAGAGTATTTATCTTTCCTGGCAGGAATTGTGCTTGCAGATGTACTTGGTAAGTCAGTGCTGTGTCCTACAAAGTCATGGCTAGTCTGCAGAGGAGGTAGGAATGTGTGCCTCCCTGCTTGTTTATGTACCACATGACTGTAGTACTGTCTGTCTTTATCAGCAGTTGTCCTGGATGAAGTAAATCCTTGAAGGCTGTCAGGGCATTCTGAACTGCTAGCATCTCTTTTTGATTGATATGTACATGCATTTGGCTTGCGGGCCATGTGCCCTGAATACATCTTCATGCCATGTGGGCCCCCCAGGCATAATCTGATGCATCTGTTGTTAATGTCTGCCTGGCTGTGGATAAAGTGAATGACTGTCCCTTGTTGTGGTGACAGGCCTCTGCCCACCATCGAAACTCCTGTTGCAGGCAGGGAATGAGGGTTATTATTGTTTCCGGGCTGTGGCAATCTTGAGTCCAAACACTTTTTAGATACCACTGTAGTTTCCTCATATGCAGTCTTGCATATGGAATTAGCAGAATGCAGGATGCCACGAAGCCCAACGCCTGCAGAATTTTTCTTGCAGATAACTGGGCCTTTGTTGCCAACATTTTGAAATAAGTAGTCAGTTGCCTTTGCTTGTCTGGCATGAGAAAAGCCATCTGGGCAGTTGTATTTAAGCTTGCACCCAGGAATGTTATCTTTTGAGAGGATACTAGTTGTGATTTATTTTGTTTATTGTGTACCCTAAGCATGTTAGAAGCCTTTTCACAAACACCAGATGCTGATGAAGAATGTCCTTGTTTTCTGCTTGAATGAGACAGTCGTCCAAGTAAGGATAGATTTGTATGCTTCTTTGTCAGCAAAATGCAATTACTGGTGCCAGGCACTTTGTAAAGACCCTGGGCGCAGTAGATAAGCCAAAGGGCAGTGCAGAGAATTGGTAATGCATGAAGCCAGCCTTGAAACGGAAGTATCTTCTACACGATTCCCTTATTGGGATATGCAGGTATGCCTCTTTTAAGTCTAAAGTCACTAGCCAAGCATTCTTGCCCAGCAAGGGCAGAAGCTGCTGCAAAGTTAGCATTTTGAATTTTGGAATGTCCAGGAATGTGTTCAAAATTGATAAATCCAGTATCGGGCGCCAGGCCTTGTCTTTTCTGGGTACCAAGAAAGTACAGTTTTGTACCTACCATAAATGTAGATGTCCGATAGGTATGCATCTGCAATCATCACATATGGGTTGTCCTGCCTCAGGCAGCCCTTCGGTCGGCCGGATTCCGAAGTCTGGGTCCGGCGTCGGCTGATGTCGCCCTTTCCCCGACGTCAGAGCGCCTGGGGTATAAAAGCGTTAGCCGACGCCATCTTCCTCAGTTTTTCTTGCCCCAGATGCCAGGTGCCCTCTAAGGAAGGCTATAAATTCCAAACATGCACAGAAATATATATATATATATATATATATATATATATATATATATATATATATATATATATATATAAACAAATACACCAAAATAGATAACCCCAGCTAGCTATGAGAGGGATAAGTACCCAAGAGATACCACAGAGGGGAAGGAGGGAGGGTAAACCTGACTGCAGATGCATACCTATCGGACATCTACATTTATGGTAGGTACAAAACTGTACTATGTCCTTCAAGGATGCATCTGCAGTCATCACATATGGGTAGAATACCATAGCCAATCTGGGGGTGGAGGATCTATGTAAAGGATGGTGTAGCTAAAATGCCCTGCAGGACTGCCGTAGCAAAGCCTGCTCTGGATCTGGAATATAAAGGTAAGTTGTAATGCTTGGAAAATGTATGCACGGAGCTCCATGTAGCAGCTTCTAAAATGTCCTTGGTAGCCACCCCTCTTAAGAAGGCTGTGGAGGTGGCTGTGGCTCTGGTGGAATGAGGTCTAATGTTAGCTGGCACAGTTTTTCCATGAAAGGAGTAACAAAAACGAATGCAATTCCCTATCCATTTTGAAATTGTCTGTTTTGAAATTGCTTTTCCTTGTGCACCAGCAGCATATGCTACAAACAGCTGGTCAGTTTTTCTGTAACTTTTAGTTCTGTCCAAGTAGTAGCGCAACTGTCTGTGTATGTCAAGGGTATGCAGAAGCTTTTCCCCTTTGTTTTGTGGATTTGGAAAGAAGGTAGGCAGGTGAATAGCTTGGTTTAATGAGACCCTGGATACCACCTTTGGCATAAATGAAGGATTGGTTCTCAATGAGACTCTGTCCTGATGAAAAATAAGAAATGGCTGTACTGCCATGAGGGCCTGTAACTCAGATACTCTTCTTGCTGAGGTTATGGCCAGAAGGAAGGCAGTCTTCCAAGACAGGAATTAGAAGTTATGTACTCACCATAACGTTCCATCTGAGTAGGTGACTTCATTCGGATGCAACCTGTGGGTATCGGATCCGACCTCGGATCCGAGCTGGCAATTCAAAAGCTTAGGCTCCGAGCTCCTAGCTCCTCCCTCTTACCCATAACCCCTTGCCAAGCCCTGATTGACCTCAGATTGAGTTTGCCTCAAAATACTGACAACAGTACACTAAAACAGCATAAATACTCGCTCTATAAAGGTCAGGGGGATGGAGGGGGGGATGGTTGCATCCGAATGAAGTCACCTACTCAGATGGAACGTTATGGTGAGTACATAACTTCTAAATCTGAAGTAGGCAGACTTCATTGTCTGCAACCTGTGGGACAGAGTCCCTAGCTACCTGAATCTTGGGCCGTCATGGAAGGATGTTTGAGCACCGCTGAGCCAAAGGATGCTCTTCCTCTAGAAACAACATCCACCTTGTAATGAGAAATAAAAGTATGAGGCGAGGCCCAAGTAGCTGCCGCAGATATCATCCAATGATACACGGGACTTAAAGGCGGCTGACGTGGAAACTGCCCTAGTAGAATGAGCCGTAACCCTCTGAGGAGCAGGTCTACCTGAAGTGTCATATGCCTGCAGAATACAATTAGCAATCCACTTAGATAGTGTGACTTTAGATACTGCTTTACCCAGAGCAAATTTAGCAAAGGACGAACAGCTGATCTGATTTCCTGTGACCAGCTGTTCTGTTAATATAAAACGTAATTGTCTATGAACATCCAAGGAATGCAATTTGTATTCTCCTTTGTTTGAGTACTTGGGAAAAAACACAGGTAAATTGATTGACTGGTTAATACTGGATTCAGAAGAGACCTTCGGAAGAAAAGAAGGATTGGTCCTGAGGCACACCCTATCAGGGAAGAAAGAAAGGTAAGGCGGCTTGACGCATAGAGCCTGAAGCTCAGACACTCTTCTGGCTGAAGTGATAGCTACCAGGAAGGCAGTCTTCCAGGAAAGGTACTTTAAATCAGTAGAAGCTGCAGGCTCGAAGGGAGGAGCAGTAAGGGCTTGCAGAACTAAAGACAAGTCCCAGGGTGGTATAACCTCCTTGACTGGAGGCCTCAACAAAAAAACTCCTTTGAGAAATGTTTTGCATAATTTCGCCATCATAAGGGGAGCTGTGTCATGACCAATGTGATAATGCGAGATAGCTGCCAATTGTACCTTAATCGTGGAAGAACTAGCCCCTTGATGAAAGAGGTCTGTTAGAAAATCCAGCACCGCTGACATAGGTGCCGAGAAGGGATCCAAAGTTCTCTGTACTGCCCATATAAAGAATCTCTTCCATTTACTCCGATAAACCTGCCTGGTGGAAGGTTTATGAGCTGCCACTAAAATGGCCTTGACCGGTGATGAGATACCGGGAGTCCTAATTAAGGATGGAACTGGAGAAGCCAAGCTGTCAACTTCAGGGTCCGCAGATTGGGAACTGACATTCCCAGAGGGTGGGAGATGAGATCCGAAATTGGATCCAGAATCCAGGGTGGATTGATTTTGTGAGACCATACGAAGGGGAACCAAGGTTGTCGAGGCCAGAACGGGGCAATGAGAATCATTCTGCTCCCCAAACTGTTGGCTTTCTGCAGAAGCCTCTGCATCAGAGGAAGTGGAGGGTAAGCATAAAGGAGACCGGGAGGCCAAGCATGCACCAGAGCATCTCTCGGGAACTCCCTGGTGGGAAGCAGAGCGAAGAAATTGTCGCATTTGGCGTTTGAGGGAGAGGCAAAAGATCGCAACAGGGTTGCCCCAACGGCAAAAATCTTCTTCGCTACTTGAGGATTGAGAGACCACTCGTGTGGAGAAAGGATGGTGCGACTGAGCTTGTCCGCAAGGATGTTGGACTTTCGGAATGTGCGTTGCTACCAGAAAGCGTTTGGTGGAAATTGCCCATTCCCAGACTCTCATGGCCTCTCGACAAAGGGGGTAAGACCTGGTTCCTCCCTGTTTGTTGATATACCAGACTACCGACATGTTGTCTGTCTGAATCGCAATAGTCCCTGAAGGAAGAACGTGGTGAAGTGCTTGCAACGCTAGGAGCACCGCCCTCATTTCCAGGACATTTATATGCAATGACGTCTCTGTGGGATTCCACGTGCCTTGGACAATCTTTCCCGCAGAATGCCCCCCCCACCCGAGGCAAGAAGCGTCTGTGGTCACTGTGGCTCAGGGAAATGCAGCGCAAAAAGGTCTCCCTGCCAGGGGCTCCGGAGAAAGAAGCCACCAAAGAAGGGAGTCCCTGCACGCTCTGCTGACCGCAATCGGAGTGTTTAGAGAAGAACAAAGAGGGGACCACTGAACCTGAAGGGTCCATTGAAGAACCCGCATGCGTAAACGGGCATGAATGAGAAGCGGAATAGCTGCCGCCATAGAACCTAGGGCCCTCAGGACCAAAGCTGCAGTTGGAGATGGTTGCAGGATCGCTGTCACATGACACTTCAGGCTGGCAATACGGTCTGGGGTGAGGAAGGCTCGCATTGATCTGGTGTTTAGTCTTCCTCCTATGAAATCTATAACTTGTGTGGGGTTCAGTAAAGATTTCTCCCAGTTGATCGTGATGCCCAGCCTTGGTGCTAGTTGAAGAAAGTAATCCCTGGCTGAGCACAGAAGATGCCTTGATGAAGCTGTCAGGAGCCAGTCGTCCAGGTAAGGAAAGACCTGTAATCCCTGGTGCCTCAGGTGGGCCGCTACCACCGCTAGCACCTTGGTAAACACCCTGGGGGCTGAGGTGAGACCAAAGGGGAGGACCCTGAACTGATAATGACTGGCTCCCAGCCGGAAGCGAAGAAACCTCCTGGATCGTCTGTCCATCCGAATGTGGTAGTACGCGTCCTTGAGGTCTATGGAGCACATCCAGTCATTTTCCCTCAAGAGGGGAAGTATAGATTGCAGGGTGACCATCCGGAACTTTTGCTTGGTTACTGACAGGTTCAGCTGGGAAAGGTCTAAGATTGGTCTTAAGTCCCCCGTCTTCTTTGGCACCAAAAAGAACCTGGAGTAAAACCCTAATCCGGTTTGATCTCGGGGCGCTGGATAGCTCTTTTTCTAGCAGCTGTTCGATTTCGACAGCTGCCGCCTCTTGGTCGGGTGGAACATCTGGGAGGCTGCGAGATTTGGGAACCTTGAATAGGGAATTGAATATCCTCTGGATATGACACGAAGCACCCAACTGTCTGTTGTTATGGACTCCCAAGAAGTCAGGTGCCTCGAAACCGCCCCGACTGCCTCCAGAGACGGACAGCCGGGCAACCCTTCAGGGCTGCTGCGTGGGTCTATCAGAGAAAGGTTCTCTGGACCCAAAGTTGCCAGGAGCCCCCCTGCCTCTAGCACGACGACCTCCCATCCTCCTCTGCCACGGAAGGACTGGTTATCCGGAGCAGGTTGGGACTGCTGCGATTTCTGGAACCACATCTTCTTCTGTCCCTTTTGGTTCTTAGAGAAGGACCTCTGGGGAGCTGAGAAGCGGACTCCGGCAGACAGCGTCTTCCGTCCTTTTCGCTCTGGACTAATGTCTGAACAGTCTTGCCAAACAAGGCAGAACCATCGAAGGGGCATTCGCGAAGGTGCCTTGAAGGGCTCTGCAAAATCACAATGGCGGAGCCAGGCCTGTCGCCTCATGACTAGGCCTGCTCCGCTGGCTCTAGCGGCTCCCTCAGTAGCATGAGAAAGCAGCCGATAGATGTATTGGAAACTGATCTGAGAGTGGCCATTCGGGTGGAGTAAACCTGTTTATCCTCACTCGAGATGGACTCGGGGAGATGCAGCGTATTCTTTAATCAGATCCCGCTGCATCCTAATGACATGTGCCATGTAGTTCAGCTCTCAAGGAGAAGGTTGCTGAACTAAAACTCGCTTCCCAATGCGATCCATCGAGGGACTCCTTGCCCGGAGGATGCATGGAGGGACTCTCCTGGGCCAATTCCCTCTTCGTGGCTGCAGCCATCATCATGGCATCTACTGGGGACCCTTACTCCAGTGGGTGCGGTCCGACGGAGGAAAGAATGCGGTCCGGGCGCTTAGGGATAGGCTCAATGGTGTCCGGATCCTTCCACGCCCTGATGGAAATAAGATCCACCAGGGGTCAGCAGGAGGGGACACCCAAGAGGTAGAAGGGCCGCCTCGAATGCCTCCAAGAACACAGACTCGTCGAAGAAGCCTTGGGGCAGACCCCCTTATCCTTAACATCTCCATGATGTCTCCAAATGAGACGTCCTCAGGGGTGACCTAGGGAGCCTTCCCTTCATCCAAGTCTGTGTCTTCAGTGACGGACTCAGGGAGTCCATGTGCCTCCTTTGCACTTACGCTTCCGAGGTGCTTCATCGGGGCTGTCCGAGGAGTACTCTTCAGCAGTTGGATGTTCCAAGGGAACCACTTGGGACATCGAGGCGGGCTGTCCCTGGGACCGGCTGGTGGGGCCTGGCCCAACTGCAATGGAGTGCGGGATGGAGCCGTGGCAGGGACCGGGGTCCGGATGTCCTCAACAGTGCCCTTTCCATACGCCGAAGCCGAGGGGAGCCAGCTTCTCTAAGCCCGAGCCGACCCCACTGGATCCGGCGCGGATCGGAGTCGGAGCGAAACCATCGGATCCGAGAGACCGTGTGCTCCGACCTGGGCGGAGCCGAAGACACCAGCTCCTCGGATCCGAGGCTCGCCTCGGCTCCGAGAGGTCGGGTCGGCACCAAGCACTCAAGGGATGGGACGGATGCAAGGTGCGCCGACCCATCGGATCCAACCCACCCCCGGATCCAAATCTGCCCGGCGCCGACAGCTCCGAACCCGTGGTATCGGTCGGAGAAGGAGCCAAGGGGGCGAAAAAGGGTCAAGCCCTCCCGGATGGGGGCTAGGAGCACTCCCATTTGCATTTGGGCCTGGATGAATTTCCTCATCATCCGGTCCATATCAGCTTCACTCATTGAAAATGTTGACCTGGTGGAGGCCACCGGCGGACCTAGAGAGCCGGAGACCTCCTAGAAGGGCTAGCCTCCTCCTCCTCGGGTCCAGAAGAGAACCGAGGGAGTGGAGCCGAGGAGGAGGAAAGCTAGAAGGCACAGGGGAGGCCCGCTTAGATGGAGGAGCGAACTGGAAGTTTCGCTCTTAAGTGGTGCCTCTCCTGTGCCTCTCCTTCTCTCTCTCCCTAGAGGATTCCTTCCTCCGGCAACTTAGAGGGAGGTTGAGTCCCAGCCGGAGGGAGAACCCACAGCAACAGGTTGCTGAGTGGAAGGGCAGAGGCTGAGCGGTATCTGGAGGTAAAAGACCCGCCAGCACCAGCTTCGACCTCCGCTCCCTCAAAGCCGGGGTTGAACCCTGCACAGATGGTACAACCAGATGACAGGTGTTCAACCCCAAGCATTAATGACGAGTGTGGCCATCCGCTGGGGACAGCTTATGGCCACACTCGGTATTCGAAAAACAGCCTTATGGGCTTCAGACATCACAACCCTAAGGCCTAACACAAAACACACACACACACAAACTACATAAAACCGAGAAAATTAAATAAGAGAGAGGAAAGCCTAAACACACTCAACACTAACTATATCAACAACAAAAATAAAGATTTTTAAAACTTTTTCTGTCAAAAAATTGTTTCTTATCTTCACCAACGCCAGGAGCTCTGGAATTCCGTAGCTACTTGAAAAGCGGCAAACGAAATCTGAGGTCAGTCAGGGCTTGGCAAGGGGTTATGGGTAAGAGGGAGGAGCTAGGAGCTCGGAGCCTAAGCTTTTGAATTGCCGGCTCGGATCCGAGGTCGGATCCGATACCCACAGGTTGCAGACGAATGAAGTCTGCCTACTTCAGATCTGTAGTTCTGCAGATGCTGCTGGTTCAAAGGGAAGCAGTGATAGTTTTTCCAACACGAAGTTAGGGTCCCAAGTAGGCACTGGTGGTTTCCTTGGAGGATTGATGTTTTTAATTCCTCTTAGAAACTGTCTTAGGAGAGGATGAGAGAAGACAGGTGGATCAGTATTGTACTCTGCTGAAATTGCTGAAGCATGAATTTTAATGGAAGAGTAAGACAGGCCATTGTGGAGCATTTCTGCCAAGTATTCCAGGATATGTGCCATGTTCATCCCTTTCGCATCTAGGCCCTTCGTGGTGCTCCAAGTGTGAAATCTTTTCCATTTTGCTGAATATGCCTTTCTTGTGGTTGGCCTTCGAGCTTCCATGATGATATCCTTGGATAGCTTATCCTGGGGAGGAATCAAGGTATTTTCCAGGCTGTTAGTTGCAATGTTTTCAGGTTGTAATGCAGAGTTTTGTAATTGTGCTGTGTCAGGAGAAGTGGCCATTGTGGAAGAGGCCATGGTTTTGTGCGTGACATGCTCTTTAGCAGTGGGTACCAGTGCTGTCTTGGCCAGTCCGGAGCTATCAGAATCACTCTTGGCTGCTCTGCCCTGATCTTCAGTAAGACCTTGGTCATTAATGGAAGAGGTGGAAATGCATACACTGTTAGAGTTCTCCAGCTGAAAGAGAGGGCGTCCACTTTCCATGCTTGTGGGTGGTATGTCCTTGAGCAGAATTTCTTCAGCTGATGATTGTGGGGGGAGGCAAAAAAGTCTATGTCCGGCCTCCCCCATGATTGTGTTATCTGAAGGAAGATGTCTGGGTGCAGCATCCATTCGTGTGCATCCATGATGTTTCTGCTTAAGCTGTCCGCCAGTATATTGTCCTTTCCTGGCACAAACTGGGATTGCAGCTCTATATTGAGTTTCAAGGAAAGTTCCCATAGATTCATTGCCAGTCTGCAAAGAGGGTAGGAATGGGTGTCTCCTTGCTTGTTTATGTACCACATAACTGTGGTGTTGTCTGTCCTTATTAGCAGGTGGCCTTGATGTAGAAAGAGTTTGAAGGCCTCGATTGCATGTATCACTGCCAGCATTTCCTTTTGGTTTATGTGCATGAGCAACTCTTTTTGTGACCATAGTCTTTGAATGCATTTTCCCTCCATGTGAGCTCCCCATCCGTGGTCTGAAGCGTCCGTTGTAATGGTTTGGCTGGCTATTGGTTTGCTGAATGGCAGACCCCTGTTTGACTGGCTTGCTTGAGCCCACCACAGAAATTCCCTTTGAAGGCATGGGATGAGTGGTATCAAAGTTTCCAAGCTGTGACTGTGCCGAGTCCATAAACTCCTTAGGTACCATTGTAGTTTCCTCATATGTAGCCTTGCTTGTGGAATCAGAAGAATGCAAGAAGCCATGTAACCCAGGGCCTGCAGGATTTTCCTTGCAGTCAGCTGAGTTTGTCTTGACAGATTTTTGAAGTAATCCGGTAGTTGACTTTGTTTTTCTTCTGTGAGGAAAGCCATTTGGGTGGTTGTGTCTAGATTCACACCCAGAAAAGCTATTCGTTGGGATGGAACAAGTCTTGACTTGTGAATGTTGACTGTATATCCCAAGGCCTGAAGTAGGTGGATGGCATAATTCAAGTGTTTTACCAAAGTTTGTTGGCTGTCCGCTTGTATAAGGCAGTTGTCCAGATATGGGTATATTTGAATCCCCTGAAGTCTGCAGTGTGCAATTACTGATGCCAGGCATTTCGTGAATACTCTGGGCGTAGTAGATAAGCCAAAGGGCAATGCTGAGAATTGATAATGCTCTGAACTTACAAGAAATCTGAGGTGTCTTCTGCAACTTTGTCTGATAGGGACATGCAGGTATGCCTCCTTGAGGTCCAGAGTTACCAGCCAAGACCCCTTGCCCAGCATGGGAAGGAGTTGCTGTAGAGTTAGCATTTTGAATTTTGGCACAATGAGATAAGTATTCAGTGCGGACAAGTCGAGAATAGGCCTCCATTGCTTTTCTTTTCTTGGAACAAGGAATAGTCTGGAACAAAATCCTTGGCCTTGTTCTGAGAGAGGAACCTTTTCTATAGCTTTCATTTGCATTAAGTTGGAGATTTGTTTCAAAGCCTCTGCCCTTTGATTTGGTGGCAGGTCTGGCATGCCTTTTCTTCTTGGTAATGTGTGGAAATGGAACCTGTATCCTTTGTCTATTATTTGTAGTGTCCATTTGTCTCTTGTAATACTGTGCCAATTTTCTGAGAATAAGGAAAGCTTTCCGCCCAAAGGTGCTTCCAATTGAGCCCTGGTTGGCGGTGTCAAAGTAAAGTCATTGAGTCTGTCCTTGTGCAGCAGTTGTAGGTCCTGCACTACCTCTCTGGTTGGGAGGCTGCCATTGACGTCCTCTGTTAGGAGCCTCTAGCTTGCCCTCTACCTCTGGCACGCCTGTTCTTGCCTCTCTGAAATCTCTCTGTGTGGAAAGGACCAGTTCTTGGAAGGCCAATTTCTGCTGAATCTTGGTGGTTGGACTTGCAGAAAATCTTTGACTGTTTGTACAGATTTTGCCTTTTCTTCAAATTTCTTTAAGACCTCCTGAGCAGTGGAGCCAAATAACTTTTGCTTTTCCAGTGGAGCATCCAGAAGCTTTGCTTTAACATGGTCTGGCAGAGATTGTTCCTTCAGCCAAGCATGCCTACGTACAACTGCACCTGTCATAGCTGACCTACATGAAGCTTCCAATGCATCATAACCACACTGCAAGAAATGGTTGCTAACCTGTTGGGAGTTATGTACCAGATCCTGAAGTGATTTGCGATCTAGGGGTTCAGGTGAAGATTATGCAATTCATCTAACAAATACTCTTGGTACTGTATCATATGAAATTGACAATTTAAAGCCCTCATAGAAAGAGTAGCAAAAGTATACACTTTTTTACCCCATCTCTCTAAAGCCCTGGACTCCCTTTCAGAGGGAAGTGGATTTTTTGTAGTGGCAGCTGCAACCCCTTTAGGGCCCTGGGAAATAGTTTCTGGATCAGCAGAGTGGGCCTTGTAAAGGAAAAGATGTGAGTCCGGGACCCTGTAGTACCTATCGGGTTTGGCAGGAGCCAGAGGGAGAGTGTCAGGGGTTGTGCTAGACTCAGAGTACACATCATCAATGACATTCAAAGCAGGGGGAATAGCCAAAGGTCTATGCTGAGGCAAATGCAAGAAAGTCCTTAATCTCTTCCTGGAATCAGAGAATTCCTGGCCCTGCCATTGGAAATGCTCTCTCATAGTGTGCAGAGTTTCCCCAAAGGACAGCTCTTCAGGAGGGGAGGCCGAGGGGATAGATTCCTCTGCATCAGAATCCTCGTAGGCCGAAAAAGCTTCCTTCTGGTAGTCCGAGAGAGTAGAGCCATCAGAGGCCTCATCTGAGGAGTGGGGATCAGAGGGCTCAACTCTGGGCCTTTTTTCTGGAGGAGGTTGAGAGCCCCTGTCCGGATGAGGCTGTGAGCCCCTAATTAATGAAATAATGTCCTCTGCTAGACTAAGGATCTGCGAACCTGTAGTGGGTCCCTGAGGGATAACCCTGGGAGGCAAAGTTTTTGAGTGTTTAGCAGCTTTAGCCCTAGAGAATGCCTTTATGGACATGGATGCAGGAGGCCTGGCTGCACCACGTGTTGGTGTAGTTTTGTCTAGAGGAATGGTGTCGGAAGGTTCCAGGACACCAGTTTCTAATGGAGATTCAATAACTGATACACAGTAGGGGCCTCCGGGGCCGAGGTTGTCGGTTGTACGGTTTCGGTGGTCGGAAGTACCAAGGACTCGGTTTCAGCCGAGACCGAGACACTCGCGGTAGGCCTGGCTGTGATTTCAACTGAAACCGCGGCCCGCATGTGTCGGTCCTTGTCCTTCCGTTTCTTTGTTAAATGTGAAGTCGGAGTCTCTGACGGCATATTGTAAGCAAAACTAGCCCCAAAAGATTCCTCTGCAAACTCTGCCCGACGTCTAAGAGTGCGTCGGTTGAAGGAAGCACAGGCTGAACAGGCCGAGACGTCGTGGTCTGGGCCTAGGCAGGGGAGGCAGTAAGAGTGGAAATCTTTATGAGGTATTTGTTTCCTGCAAGTTAAGCAATTATTAATTTTATCTGACATCGGCTGAGGCAAGAAAGAGTCCCCAACGGGGTACTTAGCTTTTGAAGTCTTCGGTTTAGCTGAATTACAGGAGCTGGCCGACCGGCACTTGCGAACTGCTTCTGCTTCGGGCACCACGCGGCAAGAAAGACTGAGGAAGATGGCGTCGGCTGACGCTTTTATACCCCAGGCGCTCTGACGTCGGGGAAAGGGCGACATCAGCCGGCGCCGGACCCAGACTTTGGAATCCGGCCGACCGAAGGGCTGCCTGAGGCAGGACAACCCATATGTGATGACTGCAGATGCATCCTTGAAGGACATCAGTCTTGAGTAAAACCCTTGTCCTTTTTCCTGTTCTGGCACTGGCTGAATAGCCCCCATATCCATGAGGGATGTAACCTGTT
This sequence comes from Protopterus annectens, assembly GCF_019279795.1. Lineage (NCBI taxonomy): Eukaryota > Metazoa > Chordata > Ceratodontiformes > Protopteridae > Protopterus > Protopterus annectens. The sequence goes on along the minus strand of NC_056744.1, from coordinate 1,434,763,508 downwards.
TCTGTGCCTCTGCCCATTGATTTTTTGGCAGATCTGGCCAACCGTTTGGAATTAGCAGTGTGGAAATGAAATCTGTACCCCTGGGATACTATGTTTAATACCCACTTGTCCTGGGTTATTAACCGCCAATTTTGAGCATAAAGTGCTAATTTTCCCCCTAAGGGAGCTGCCAAAAAAAGTGCTTGGTGATGGCAGAGGGAAGTCATTGAGACTGTTTACTGTAAGGTTGCGCTTTATTTCCTCCAGATTTGGAGGTAGAGGCACCCCATTGCTTTGACCTGTAAGAATCCTGTGACTGGTATCTAGAGCCTTTACGGCACCTGGATTTGCCCTGTGGAGCTCTGTCGGACACAGGAAAGGACCAATTTTTTGTAGGCCAGTGTCTACTGAATCTTGGTGGCTGCACTTTTAACAAGTCTTTTACAGTTTGCATAGACTTAGCTTTGTCTTTGTCTTCCATTTTCTTTAAAACCTCTTCTGCCTTAACACCAAACAGAGTATCATGCTGTAAAGGTGCATCCAGCAATTTAGCTTTAACATGATCAAGCAAATTTTGCTCTTTTAGCCAGGCATGCCTTCTAATCACAGATCCAGTAACTGCGGCCCTGCAGGAGGCCTCTAAGGAATCAAAACCACATTGCAAAATATGCTTTTCAACTTGTTCTGCTGCATGCAATAATTCCTGCAATTCTTTATTTTCTACACATTCAGAAATCATCATCATTTTCTGTTTCAGTAATCCCATAACATGTTGTTGATACTTAAGCATATGAAACCGGCAGTTTATGGCCCTAATTGCCAAGGTTGCAGATGTATAAACCTTCTTTCCCCGTCTATCCAGCGCCCTGGAATCTGTATCAGAAGGGGTAGGATTTTTTGCTGTTGAGACCTTTACACCTTTGGGACCCTGTGAAATAGTGTCAGGGTCAGCAGCAGGGTTTTTAAATAAAAATTTGTGAGCGTCAGGAACCCTGTAATATCTGTCTGGCTTGCTAGGAGCCGGAGATAAGGAGTCTGGAGTCAAGCTCGACTCCGAAAACACATCATCCACAATGTCTAAGACAGGAGGTATGGCAAACGGCCTACGCTGAGGGAGAAGAAGGAAATCCTTAAGCCTCTTTTTTGACTCTGAGAAATCTTGACTCTCCCATTGAAAATGCTCCCTCAAAGTATGCAAGGTTTCTCCAAAGGAATAATCTTCAGGAGGAGATGCAGATGGGATGGATTCTTCTGCATCAAAATCCTCAAAGGGTGGTATATAAAATTCCTGATCAGAAGAGGAATCAGAAGAAATATAAACCTGATCTGAAGATTCATAATCAGTGTCTTGCCTAGGCCTCTTATCAGGAGGGGGGGGTTAAGAACCCCTAATCAAGGAAATTAGGTCTTCAGCCATTTTGATCATCTGTTTTTTAGGCATAGAGGCCTGAGAGCACGTGGCTCATGCTTCGTTTTTTTAGCTTTAGAAGTTGCTTTTGTCTTTGATTTTGAAGCTGGCGTCAGTTTTATATAGAAATGCTGAGGCCTGAAGACACCCTCAGAAGCCAGTGCCTGCTCAGCAGCTCCGGACCCATACGAGGGAGAAACATCCGCAGGTACAGTACTTTTGAGAATCTCATGGCTTGCTGGACTCAACATGGGTCTCGGTAGAGGCCTGCGACTCGAACATAGTGGGTATCAGGGGCTGCAAAGGTGCCTCACTGAGTACCGGCGACTGGCTTAGGAGAAGCTTCATCGTCGGTTTTGGACCTCGACATTCTGTCTCTGTCCTTTTCTTTGCTTTTGTTGTGAACTCCGGTAGTCGGATTGCCATCCGATGACATTTCAGGATAGTTAAATCTGTTACCAAAATATTTTGAAGCAAAGATATACCGATGCTTAATAGTGCGTTGGTTAAATCTAGCACAAAACCGACAGCTAGGCACGTTATGATCTGGGCCTAGGCAAGGAATACAATACAAATGGAAATCCTTATGAGGTATTTGCTTCCCACAAGTAATGCAATTATTAACTTTTACTGACATCGGTATGGAGCAAGAAAAAGTTTCCCCAACGGGGTACTTAGCTTTAAGTGAAGACTTCGGTTCTGAAACTCGAATTCAAAAATTTCAGGAGTTGGCCGACCGGCACTTGCAAACTGCTTCTGCTTTGGGCACCACGCGGCAAGAAAGACTAAAGAAAATGGCGTCAGCTGCCTGTTTTATACCCCTGACGACCTGACGTTATGGAAGAAGAGACAGCAACTGACGCAGGACCCAAGACTTTGGAATTCAGGCTGAATGGGGGCAACCTGCCAGCAGATTACCCAAATGTAATGACTGCAACAATAAAACACGAAGAACATCTGGCAGTTTAAGGACCTAATCGCCAAGGTTGCAGACGTATAAACCTTCTTTCCCCATCTATCCAGCGCCCTGGAATCTCTATCAGAGGGGGGTAGGATTCTTGGCTGTAGATGCCTTTACACCTTTGGGACCTTGTGAGATAGTTTCAGGATCAGCAGCAGGATTTGTGAATAAAAATTTGTGGGTGTCAGGAACCCTGTAATATCTGTCTGACTTACTAGGAGCCAGGAGCCATGCTTGATTCCGAAAACACATCAACAATGTCTAATACAGGAGGTATAGCCAAAGGCCTATGCTGAGGAAGAAGAAGGAAATCCCTAAGCCTCTTTTTTGATTCAGAGAAATCCTGACTCTCCCAATGAAAATGTTCCCTTAAAGTATGCAAGGTTTCTCCAAACGAATAATCCTCAGGAGGAGATGCAGATGGGATGGATTCTTCTGCATCAGAATCCTCATAGGGTGGTATAGAAAATTCCTGATCAGAAAAGGAATCAGAAGAAATAGAAACCTGATCTGAAGACTCATAATCAGTGTCTTGCCTAGGCCTCTTATCAGGGGGGGGGGGGGTTGTTAACCCCTAATCAAGGTAATTAAGTCCTCAGTCATTTTGATAATCTGTTTTTTAGGCATAGGGGCCTGAGCACGTGGATCATGCGTCAGTTTTTTTAGACTTAGAAGTGTTTTTAAAACTGGCGTCGGTTTTATATAGAAATGTTAAGGCCTGAAAACACCCTCAGAAGCCGGTGCCTGCTCAGCGGCTCCGGACCCATCCGAGGGAGAGACATCCGCGGGTACAATACTCTGAGAATATCGCGGCATACCGGACTCCGCATGGGTCTCGGAAGAGGCCTGCGACTCAAAAGTAGCAGGTATCAGTGGCTGCGAAAGCGCCTCACTGAGTACCGGCGAACAGGCAACTGGCTTAGGAGAAGCTTTGTCATCGGTTTTGGACCTCGACGTTCTGTCTCTGTCCTTTTCTTTGCATTTTTTGTGAACTCCGGTAGTCGGACTGCTATCAGACGACATTTCAAGGTAATTAAATCTGGATCCAAAATATTTTGAAGCAAAGATATACTGACGCTTAATACTGCGTTGGTTAAATCTAGCACAAAACTGACAGCAAGGCACGTTATGATCTGGGCCTAGGCAAGGAATACAGTACAAATGAAAATCCTTATGAGGTATTTACTTCTCACAAGTAATGCAATTATTAACTTTTACTGACATCGGTAAGCAGCAAGAAAAAGTTTCCCCAATGGGGTACTTAGCTTTAATTGAAGCCTTCGGTTCTAAAACTCGAATGCGAAAATTTCAGGAGTCGGTCGACCAGCACTTGCGAACTGCTTCTGCTTCGGGCACCGTGCAGCAAAAAAGACTGAATAAAATGGCGTCAGCTGCATGTTTTATACCCCTGACGACCTGACGCCATGGAAGAGGAGACAGCAACCGACGCAGGACCCAAGACTTTGATATTCAGGGCAACCTGCCAGCATATTACCCAAATGTAATGACTGCAACAGTGAAACACGAAGAACATCTGGAAATTCACCCTGGGGTTCCACCTGTGTCCCTCTTGGACAGGGGCAATAGGTGCTGCTTTTAGTATCTGCTTGAACCAGACACCCTTGGGAACATGGGTAGAACTTGCCAGGCTTGCAAGGGCCCTGGGTCTGTTAGCCTAATAACCTCCTATGATCTTATGAACCAGTCATTCTGCTTGAGACATGGGGCAATCACATGCTCCATGCCCATTCTGAATGGGGTCTTTCTGATATACAGTTTTATGCCACTTGAAATCCAAAATTGGTTCAAGGTCCTTTTTTGTCTTTGGAACTACAAAGAATCTGGAATATTTTCCTAACCCTATCCGATCTGATCTGGTGGTACCTCCTGCATGGCTCTTTTCTGAGAAAAAACGAAAATCGCCTTTTCTGGTTACCTTGTATTGGTGTGGTAGTATATCCACACGTGTCTGAAGTGATTAGAGTATGGTTTGGAAAAAATGGAATGATAAAACCTCTGGATATTATCTCTCACCCATTTGTCTAGCAGGATGGCCAATCACACATCTGAGTAGAAAGACAGATGACTCCATGCCTACCTGCAAAGACAGAGAGAGTCACACAAGCCTTCAGAAAAACTGGGCCTGTTTGCCAGAAAAAATATCCCTGAACCCCTGGTTTTGCAGACACTCTCAACCTTGTGTTTTTTATCTGTTAAAAGTTGCCTCTGCTACAGACGCCCCTATCAGGAACGGCACACGGGTTTTCTCAACCAAAGTGATTTAAAGCCCTTCTGATTCCTATTTGAGGACCACTAAGGACTCTCAAATCTGCCACCTATGGCAGGCAGTATCTTGCCTTCCTGTTCTCACCTCAAAAGCTTCTCTTTCATTGTATATCTTATGAGAGTGGAATCAAAGGGGGCATTTGTTGGAATACCTTAAAGTTGTCTGCAAAAAACCACATATGCAAAGTTGGCATGACATCACATAGTGATGCATGTACCTGCCGCCCTAACTGTTTTATTAGCTGCATTATAACCTAAACTATTTATATTTAGGTGGATGCAATATTTTGTCTAGTTTATGGGATACCATTTAAGTACTGTCCGGTTCTTGCCATGCTCTCCTGTCTACCAGGTCTGTAAGACTATCTGCATTAGGGACAATCCAAAATGTAGGGACAGCAGAATGTTATGCCTCAAAAAAATCACTTCCATGTCCTGGGAGGGTGGTTCATTGGGCCAGGATCCCACTCTCTCTCTCATTAATTTGTGGATTTCACAGAATGAGGAGTCTTCAGGAATGGACTGTGGGGAGCCCTTTCTACACTTAAAGTCCATGTCTGATGTGAGGGACTCCACAGGGGGGTAGACGTGTCTCCTTTTATATGTCCTCTTCCTTGGGACATCCAAGTTGTACAAGACTGGAGTCTCCAGAAGACTCTGTGGGAATATGTGCAGGTTCTTTGAGGTTATCTGTTCTGCTTTATTCCTGGGAACCATGATGATTTCACTAGAAGCAGACACTTGGGTATCTTGTGATGGAACTGGTTGCAAGTGGATGCTCTGTCGAACATCTCGATATAGAAGTTAACATACTCTCCATTACCTCAAAGGCCATTCTAGGATCCATCAGCACTGGGAAGTTTGATTCCTGAGCTGATCTAACCTCTGTGGAAGCAGAGGGAAATGGTGCCAAGGACTGAAGACCCAACCCCAAAGATCCAGATGGCCCTGAGACGGAGAAAGTTGCCGACATCTCAAAGGCTGATTCACAAATCAAAAAGGGCCCAAGCGAATAAGTGCTGTAGACAGCATCAAAGAACCAACGATGAGCAAGTGGTCTGGAGATGCATTCGATACTGAGGATTTCTGTGTAATGTGTGTCAATGTGTCACAGTTGGAGCCAAAGAACTTGTTGGTGCCAACCATACAGGGTCTATTAGGCAAATCTGGTCAGAGATCACTGGTGCAGAAACAGGCAAAAGGGAAAGAGTTACTACAGATGAGGGTAGGCCAACCCGATCTACCATAGAGATAGAAGGAGATGGGATGATACACAACTAGATCTGCACCTTCAGGAAGGCTCTGATCATAGGTTTCCAATCCCCTTTAAAAGTTCTCCTGAAGGATTTCACAGAAGCAGTTGAATGTCTATAAAAAATAAACTGAAAATTCTCTCAGATGAGTGCCTCCTGGAAGCTCTGAAAAAGGATTTGTCCCTGCTGACAATACGTTCGGCTGAAGAAGTCCTTTGTACAATAGTGGAAATGGATACAGTGGGAGAGAAAAGTACAGTTTTGTACCTACCATAAATGTAGATGTTCGAAGATCCACATTGCTGCAGTCCTAACACTTGGGGTAGTCCGCTGTCCCAGTCGGCCCGAATACCAAAGTATAAGGCTGACGTCGGTCAAGTCGCATTAGTCTGACGTCAGGACGTCAGGGTACAAATGCGCATGACCGACGTCATATCCTCAGTCTTTTCTTGCCCCAGATGTCAGAAGACCCTAAAAAGATAAGGCCAAAACCAAAAACACCAAACACTCCTGTACCAAAAATATGTACAATATATACAAATTCACAGAAGTACAACCCCACCCACACAACCACCCCTAAACACAGAGGGAGGGAGGGTAAATTGGACTGCAGCAATGTGGATCTTCGAACATCTACATTTATGGTAGGTACAAAACTGTACTATGTTCTTCACCCCACATTGCTGCAGTCCTAACACTTGGGTAGAATCCCAAAGCAGAGGTAAGGGAGGCTGGCAAATCATAAAGAAGCTGGAGCTGTCAACATGCCCTGCAAAATAGCCATGGCAAAACCAGCCCTAGATTTAGAATAGAGAGGCAGGTGGTAATGCTTAGAGAAAGTATGTACTGAACTCCAAGTAGCTGCCTCCAAAATATCCTTAGTTGCCACCCCCCTTAGAAATGCTGTTGAAGTGGCAGTAGCCCTAGTGGAATGAGGCCTAATCCCAGCTGGAATCTCCTTGCCATGATGGGAATAACAAAATGCAATGCAAAACCCAATCCACTTAGAAATAGTTTGTTTTGACACAGGCTTGCCCTGAGAACTCAAAGCAAAAGAAACAAACAACTGCTGAGACTGCCTAAAATCCTTAGTCATGCTTAAATAATAACGCAACTGCCTGTGTACATCTAAAGTGTGCAAAATCTTTTCCCCCTATTTTGGGGATCTGCATAAAAAGTAGGCAAATGAATAGTTTGGTTTAAAGCCACCGTAGAGACCACCTTAGGCATAAAGGAAGGATTAGTACGTAATGATACCCTATCCTTATGGAAAATCAAAAAAGGCTCAACCGCCATAAGGGCCTGCAATTCAGAAACCCTTCTTGCAGAAGTAATGGCCAACAAAAAAGCAGTCTTCCATGACAAGTATTTCAATTCAGCAGTAGCCGCAGGCTCAAAAGGTTGTAGAGTAAGTTTCTCCAACACAAAATTGAGGTCCCAAGCAGGAGTAGGAGCTCTACGTGGGGGTCTTATATTCTTTGCCCCCCTAAGAAATTGCTTGAACAAAGGATGAGAAAACAATGGTGGGTCACAATCATAGTGAGCTGAAATCGCTGCAGCATGAATCTTAATGGAAGAGAAAGACAAACCTATGTCCAATAACTCAGTAAGATATTGAAGAGCCACACTCAAATTAGGCTCAGAAACCTCCAAATCCTTTGCTGTACTCCAAAATAAAAATAGTACAGTTTTGTACCTACCATAAATGTAGATGTCCGAACTGGATAGCATCTGCAGTCATAACAAGTGGGTTGTCCTGTCGGAGTCAGCCCAGCCCTGCGGTCGGCCAAATCAGTCCGGGTCGACGACTTCGCATGTCGCCACGCACCATCTGTTGGTCTCTGTCTTGCTTGAATTAGCAACAGCCAGCCAGCGCCATTTCTCTTTGTGTTTGCAGTAGCAGATGCCAGTAGCCCTCTTGCAGGCTGCAATTGCAATAGATGCCAATGTTTTAAAAAAACAACACAAGAATAAACGTAATATATAAATACATACAACATATATATAAAAGAATACCCCATAAAGACTCCCCAACAGCTGTCTATTAGGAGACAAACACCCTGGGAGTACCACAGGAGGGGGGAGGAGGTAATCCTGACTACAGAGTCTATCCAGTTGACAGGTACAAAACTGTACGTCCTTCATGGATGCATCTGCAGTCATGGATGCATCAGGCATCATAAGTGAAATGAATAAGGTAGCATAGCCAACTAGGGGAGGAGTGTTTAGAATGGTAGTGTTTAGGATTTAGGTCAAACCCTGCTCAGCAGTGGGAATATAGAGTCGGGATCTGGAATATAGAGGCAAATTATAGGTATGCACCAAGACTGAGGAGGTCCAAATGCTTACGCCTCCACAAATATGGCTTGGTAGTGGAACTCCTGCATGTAAGAGGTAGTGGTATGGGCTGTGTTCCTTGTAGAATGGTTTCCATGGAAGTGTGGAGTAATACAATTTCTATCCAATCCACAATTATGCATGCAATTTGCTTTCCATTTTGGAGATTTGAAATAGCTTTTAGCTTCCCCTTCCCTTCCTGTTGCATAGGCTCTTTCAAGTTCTTTCGTCTTTCTCTATATACATCCAGGTCCAAGTAGTAAAGCGATCTATGTCTGGGTTCCCATGGTTGGGTATTTGTATTACTTTCCCTGGTGTTTTGTATGGGGATACTAAGTATACCTGGATAGTGGATTGCCTGGTCATGGAGACTCCTGGATAATGGAAGATTAGGTAGGGTTGGAATTAGTCCTCATTTGGACTCTATCTTGGCCTGTTGCTCTGAAGTTGGGCTTTAGTATTAGTAGAGCCAGTTCTAAAACCAAGCTTGCTGAAGTAATTGTTGTTGCTGGGTGATGTGATGTACACTTGTTGTAGGTCATGGGAATATGCTGAGGCCTTTCCAGTTGAAGGAGAGTGAGTCCACTTTCCATGCTAGTGGGTGAAATGTCCTTGTGCAGAATTTTTTGGCTGGTGATTGAGAGGTGATGCGAATATAGGTCTATCATGGCATTCCCATTTCTTTGATGGTCTTGAAGAAAGATGTGTTGCAGCCTCCCATTGGCATCCGCATCGGTTCTGCTTAATATGTCTGCTAGGCTAGGTATTGTCTTTCCCAAACCATGTAATTGCCTGTAACTTTGTAGTGCCAGGGTCAGCAGCTCAGGGTCCATCCAAGGTAGGGGGTATGAGGGGGTGCCTCCCTGTTTGTGCTGTACCACATATGACTGTGACTGTGTCTTGTTATCATCAACTGACCCTCTTTGAGAAATGGTTTGGAGAAATGGTTTGAACTTTTTATTGCCAGTTTTACTTGATTAGATTGATGAGTGAAGTTGATCCTGTGAAGTTGATCCTGTGTCCACAATTGTTGCATTTGTCCCCCCCCCCCCCCCATTACTTGTGTCTGTTCTGTTGTGATGGTCTGGCTTGGTTGAGGGCCGGCCTAGTCTTGAAAAGCGTACCTGGCATGCTGAGACTCCACTTTAGGCCATCCTGTTTAAAGTTTGTTTAAGCATGGAGTGTGTTTTCTATTCTGTTTCTACTGTGTGTCTGTGTTGGGACCATAAATTCTTAGGTGCCACTGTAGTTTCCTTATGATGTGCCATCCTTGCAAATGGAACCATGATTATGCATGATGTTATGAAGCCCACTTTTCACAGTGAACTTTTCTTGCTGTTTGTTTTTTTTGTTTGTTGGAAGTAAGAGTAAAGTTTGTGTCACTTTTGTTTTCTGTAGTCTGTTGTGCCATTTGTTTGTTTGTGTCCTTATCGTGGATGGAAGAATGTCCTTGTTTGGGTAAAAAATTGACTGTGGTTTATGTAAATTGAAATAAGTTCCATGTCTTGTGTAAATGGCATGGCTTGCTGTAAATGTGTTGTCCAGCTTGCTTTGTCGTCCCCTTGTAGCAAGCAGTGGTAGTTTGTGGGTAAATTAATGCGCGATGTAGATTACAGGCATTTGTGAATGCACCAGGCATTTAGATAAGCCAAAGGGCAATGCTGAAGCCAAATGGCAATCTGATCCTGCAAGAAATCTGGATGCCCTGCAAAGATTGGGGATCAATGGGCAGATTGGTCGAGATAGGAAAGTGCAGGTATGTCACCTCCCTCCCTGAGGTCAGGGACAGCAAGACTGGACTGCCCAGCATGTTTTTGTTGCTGTAGGGTCAGCATTTTCAATTTTTGGGACAATGATGTATGTATTTAAAGGTTTTCCTTTGAGAATTAGTCTTGGTCTTTTTTTTCCTTTCTTTCCACTAGGAATAGTCTGGGAACTTTCCCTTTCCTTTTTCTGTGCTTTTGACTTGGATCCAGCTTTCATGTTTTTTTAACTGGTAAAGTGATTGGCGGTAATTCCTCTCTGTTTTTTTCGTGGGGAGATTTGGCATTTGTTCTTTTGACTGGTAAAAAATTGGAAGTTAAACATTGTTTCTGATCCTAGGTTTGTAAAAATCACTTCCTGGTTGTTTGGTAGTAGCAGTTCTTTGAAAATAAAGGTTAACTTTCGCCTAGAGGAGCTGCTGTTGTTTCCTGGTAGGAGGCGGTCACTGTCAGTCCTCTGTTGTGCCCTTGCCTGATGGCAGTGGCTGTGTCCCTCCCTCTGTTGTGGTTTTGCCACTGTAGGTCACTGAAATTTTTGACCTTTTCTGGGTGGTTTCCTCCTCTGGAGTATTCCTGCCCCTTTTTAAAGCTTTTAACAGAGGAAAACTTTGGAAGTTTTTTTGGCAGGCCAGTTCCTGCTAAACCTTGGGGGTCCACCAAACAAACACCTGCTGGGCTTTGAACAGATTTTGCCTTTTCTTCCCATTTCTTAGCTAACCTGCTGGGCAGGTGTACCAAATGAGCTTGTCTTGTCCATAGGAAATGATATAAACTTGGCTTTAACATGATCGGTAAAGCCACATTTCCTTTAGCCATGCACTAACCTGTTGCATAGTACCATTCATGGCTGATCTAAATGAAGCCTCCAGTGCATCATAGCCACATTTTTAGTTAACTGATCAATCTCTTCCATTTTTCTGCGTACACTTTCCTTGTACTAGGTCTTCTGGCTTCCATAATCACATTCAAAACTTGTTGAGGAAGTTGAGACCTGCTGTGTTTCAAAACAGAATATGCCAGGCTGTTAGATGAAGAGAGTGAAGCTTGACATTGAGTAGATGACCGTCCCTCTGAGACAATAGGTGTGGAATCAAAGGTAAAGGCCATGGAGGCTTCCTTACCAGACTCCTCAGTAATGGGTACCAGTGTTGCCGAGGCCAATCTGGAGCTATTAAAATCATCCTTGGCTTGTCTTGTCTGACCTTTAGGAGTACCTTTGGGAGAAGAGGCAGAGGTGGAAAGGCATACACATGAAGATTTTTCCAACTGAAAGAAAGAGCATCCACTTTCCAAGCTGTGTGATGAAACCTTTTCGTGCAAAACTTTGGCAGCTGGTGGTTTAGTGGAGAAGCGAACAGATCTATGTCTGGAGTTCCCCATGACACTGTCAATTTCCGAAATACATGAAGATCCAGTTTCCACTGTGGGGATCCATGATTTGCCTGCTTAACACATCTGCTAAGGAGTTCTGTGCTCCGGCAGAAACCTTGCCTGAAGATTTAGTTGCAAGCTGAGCAGTCTCCCACAAAATCATTGCTTGCCTGCATAGAGGATAAGAATGTGTTCCCCTTGTTTGTTGATGTACCACATGACAGTTGTGTTGTCTGTTAGAATCAACACCTGCCCTGGAAGAAGTAACTCCTTGAAAGCCATTAATGCAAACTGGACTGCTAACATCTCCTTCATGTTGATATGTAGATGCTGTAGTCTGGCAGGCCACTTGTCTTGTATCCACTTTCCATTCAGATGAGCTCCCCAAGCTATGTCTGAGGCATCTGTCGTTAGAATTTGACTCGCCTCTGGCCGGGTCACAGAGAGTCCCTTGTTTAGGTGACATTCCTGAGCCCACCACAAAATTCCTTTTGAATGCAAGGTATTATTTGAATGACAGTGTCCAAATCCTGGCAGTGCTGTGTCCATACATTTTGAGATACCATTGCAGCTTCCTCATATGCAGTTTGGCATTGGGAAGCACCAGAATACAAGATGCCATGAACCCTAAGGCTTGAAGGACTGTCCTTGCAGTCAGCCCGGACTGAAGAGATAGTTGATGGAAGTAAAGAGACAGATTCTTTTGTTTGTCCGGGGTTAAAAAGGCCATCTGGGTTGCTGTATTCAGTCTCACACCCAGAAAGCACATGTCTTGAGAGGGTACTAGACTGGACTTTATTTCGTTCACAGAATACCCTAGGCATCTTAGCACTGCTATCACATATTCCAAATGTTGAAAAAGGTCTTCCTTGTCTTGAGCCAGAATCAGGCAGTCGTCCAAGTAAGGATAGATTTGTATTCCTTTTAGCCTGAAGTAAGCTATCACTGGAGCCAGAACTTTTGTGAATACTCTGGGCGCAGTAGATAAGCCAAAGGGCAATGCAGAGAACTGGTAATGAGAATTCCCAGCTCGAAAACGCAGATACTTCCTGCAACTTAGTCTGATAGGCACATGAAGGTAAGCCTCCTTGAGATCTAAAGTTACCATCCAGTGATCTTTTCCCAGCAGAGGTAAAAGCTGTTGTAACGTCAACATTTTGAACTTGGGAATGTCCAGATAAGTGTTGAGGATAGATAAATCCAAAATTGGTCTCCACGTGTTCCCCTTTTTTGGAACTAGGAACAGGCGAGAAAAAAATCCTAGGCCCCTTTCTGGCACAGGAACCGGCTGAATGGCCCCTATTTGGAGTAACAGAGAAATTTGCTTGTGAGCCTCTTTTCTTTGTAGAGGAGGAATGTCTGGCATGCCTTTGAAAGGAGGCAAGGTATGGAAATAAAACCTGTAACCGTGGTGAATGATATCTAATACCCATCTGTCTTGGGTAATTAAACTCCAATTTTCTTTGAAAAGTGCCAGCCTTCCTCCCAAAGGTGCTGCCAGGCGAAGGCTCTGGCAGCTGAAAAGGCAGGTCATTGGGTCTGTTTACGAAAGGACTGACCCCTGCCCTCACCAGAAGACTGAGCAGGCAAACTCCCTGTTCTAGGCCTAAAAGAACCTTGAGCTCTGCCCCTGCCACGTCTAGACCTACCCCTAGACTGGGAATCATAAGAAGGATATGTCCACCCCTTAGTAGGCCAATTTCTACTAAACTTCGGAGGCTGAACCTGCAAAAAATCTTTAACAGTCTGCATAGATTTAGCCTTGTCCTCCATTTTCTTTAAAACTGCTTCCACAGGCGAACCAAACAACACATCAGATTGTAATGGAGCATCCAAAATCCTTGTTTTAACATGCTCAGCCAAATTCTGATCCCTCAGCCAGGCGTGCCTGCGAAGAACAGAACCAGTGGCAGCCACCCTCGAAGAGGCCTGTACAGCATCAAAACCACATTGCAAAGAATGCTTACCCACCTGTTCAGAAACATGAACTAAATCCTGCAACTCTTTACACTCAATACCTTCCGCCAGAGCATCCACCTTAGACTTCAATTGTGAAAGGAGATAATTTTGATATTTTAACATGTGGAACTGGCAATTCAAAGCCCTCATGGCTAAAGTGGAAGAAGTATACACCTTCTTTCCCCATCTATCCAAAGCCCTTGCCTCTTTATCAGGAGGAACAGGATTTTTAACAACAGAAGCCTTAACACCTTTAGGCCCCTGAGAAACAGTTTCTGGGTCTGCCCTAGGACTCTTAAAAGATACTTATGAGCTTCAGGCACCCTATAATACCTATCCGGTTTAACTGGGGCAGGAGGCAAAGAATCAGGGTTCAGGGAAGCCTCTGCAAAACATCTTCCACCACATTCAGAACAGGAGGTATAGCCAAAGGCCTATGCTGGGGTAAAACAAAATTCCCTAAGCCTTTTCCTGGAGTCAGAGAAATCTTGACCTACCGATCTAAAATGCTCCCGCATGGAATGAAGACTCGCTGAAAAAGAAAGGACCTCAGGAGGAGAAGCCGAAGGAGTAGAATCATCTACATCAGACTCAGAATAAGGAGGATACTCCTGTAAGTCTTCAGCCGAAGACTCAGAAGCCTCCGAACATTGCTCAAAACTCTCAAGCTCAGGTTCCACCCTAGGCCTCTTATCAGGAGGGGCATAGAACCTCTAATCATAGTAATCAAATCTTCTGCCATTTTAAGCATATGTTTCTTAGGCAGAGACCCTGAAGAACTAGGAGAAACACCCACTGAAGTTAAACCAGGCCTGCCTCTCAAAGAAGCCTTGGAAACAGAAGGGGAGGGCCTAACCACCTTAGGAAGGGAGGGAGAACAGCTACCTGAGAAGCCCCTCAGCCTGGCCTGCCTCCTGAGAGGCCACATCTTGTAACAGTAAAGTCTCTCCTGAGACTCCAAAGAAACTCCTGGCAGAACCTCCGGCTCCACCGAGCCCTCTAAAGAACCGACGTCCGGGACAGACGGTTCTTCCAACCTAGGCTTTGCTGCTTTGTCCTTGCGCTTTTAGCGAAGCGGCGTGGAGCATCCGACGGCATTTTATAATTACAACGCTTCCCAAAACTAACCTGGCACAGTCTAATCTTCTCTTTATAGTGCGTTTGTTAAATCTAGCACAAGAGCGACATCCAACAACGTCGTGCTCAGGCCCTAAGCAAGGTATACACAAGGTATGGTAATCCCTATGAGGTATCTGTTTTCCACAAGAAATACAGTTATTCACTTTTTCTGACATCCGGTTAAATACTGAGGCAAGAAAAAACCAAAATATTCCCCAACGGGGTACTTAGCCAACTTTGATTCGGTCTGAAACTCCGACTTCAGAAAATTTCAGAACGCCAACCTGCACTCGCAATACTGCTTCTGCATCGGACCATGCGGCAAAAAAGACTGAGGATATGACGTCGGTCATGCGCATTTGTACCCTGATGTCCTGACGTCAGACTAATGCGACTTGACCGACGTCAGCCTTATACTTTGGTATTCGGGCCGACTGGGACAGCGGACTACCCCAAGTGTTAGGACTGCAGCAATGTGGGATGAAGAACATCTGTTCTCCTTTCCAGAGATCTTCAGATCCAAAGACCTGTCTAGGTTCATAAGTCTACCTTTTCCTAGGGTCTCTTCCTTCCTCTTTTCTTTTTTCAGATTTACCTGAGGAACTTGCTTCTGGTAAAAGGCCTTTCAATATTAATTTGTTCCTCATGTCTGACATGGATCTGGGCCCAAAAACCTGACAGATGGAGCATTTCATGTAAAAGTATTCCAAGCCTCAAGCACACCAAGCATATGCTGGGGATCTGGAGGAGGAATTTTATGTCCATATTTTCTACATTTTTTTTTTTAAGTTTTATCCATCTTAAGCAAGTTTGCATATTTAATACAACACTGCAACACCATCAAATTTTCTAGAAATGAAGAAGAGTAACTAACTAACTTTTTTTAGCTTTATTACTTAAAATGAAAGATGACACCAGGCAACTGGCTTAAGCACTGCAAAGGGCTAAGGCAAGGAAGGGAACAGAATTGCCAACAGCAAGATTAAAACAGAAATGAGGTAATATTTTTAAATATTATGCTTAGCTAAAAAAAGTCAGTCCAAAAGACAAACAACCAGTAAAACAAGTTAACAATTAAAGTAGAGTACTTAGCTGCTGCTGGATAGATCAACTGCTTTCAATGGTGACAAATGAGATCTGAATCTAGGAGGGGTACAAGGAATTATGGAAAATAAAACCAATGGCAGTTGCATGACCAGGTCAGTCAAGCAGCTTCATACCCAAAAGTCAGACTGGGGTAGATGGAGGAAATAGTTTGTCGTGTTCAGGGTAGGTGATCCTGTCAACTTAGAGCCTGTTACAGGATACTGTCAAAGTACCATGATGATTATGCAAAATTCTTAAACATACCTGATAAACTTCCTATTGACAATGATTCTATTATACAGTAAACTCTCAGTTAACCGAAACTCAAGCAACCGGCAAAAGAAAATCAAAGAATACAGTACAATTTTCATGTGCTGCACTTTCTGGCTTTCCCCCCACAGAAACATACCTTATGTTTTTAGAGTTTTAAAAAGGAAGATAGGAATACATTTCCTCTCTTCCCAACTGAAGAACAAGTCAAACCAAACAAACAGTATAGGGTACAGTATTAGTTCAGGCCTATTATTAATAGTAACTCTAAAGCAACCAGAAACTACAGTTATCCGGCATCTACCAATCCCCATGGGTGCTGGTTAACTGAGAGCTTACTATACTGAGAGAGCTTAATTGCACCTCAAACAGGAGTGCCTATACCACCAATGTAGGGTATGCCCAGACATTCTTAGAATTAACAGCCAAAAAATACCTGGAACAGATGGTTAAATCATCTACAGGGCATAATATTCTCAATCTCGTTCTTAGAAATATTAGCAGCTTCATGCATTTTTCCCCCTGGTATCTCCTCCTCTTGTTGAGCTGGACCAGAAACTTTTAACATTTACCTTTACAGTCCATAAACTGTTTGGAGCAAATATCTCAGAATTCAAGGATATCAAACAAACTAATCAACGGAGACACTGACACAGCAAGTAACTTCATACAGGAGGTCTACATCCCATACATACAGCTGACAGTTTCAACCACAGCAAAATATAATGGGAAACCCAATCACCCTGTAGGTCGATCCACGTAAATTTTAAAACAAAATAGTATACCGCATATCAAAACCTTGTATCAAGGATTGTATCAAAAATATTACTAAAAACTTGAAAAATACTAAAGTACACTAAAACAACCAATGAACTTAAATTAGTGCCTGAAGCCAAGGACAATTACAAATCTATTGTTTAGCTACATTAAGAAATTAATGAACAATCAACATTGTTCTAATCTCTTTCAAAATGGTACCCCTCACACAAACGCACTTGGAGACAATAAATACTGCAAACAAATTCAATGCTAACTTTACCCAGACTTGTATCCAAAGTCCACAAATCCTTAATTCCCTTACACCCAAGACAATGCCTTCATTTGTCACACATACCAACCAAAACATAAGCGTGTAGTGACAACCCTGGAACCATGAAGTAAATGGAATTACAAAACTTTTATTTAAAATAAAAATAAGAACTTTTGGTGCTTTCATCCTGTAGCGTACTGTGGACTTCAAAAAATAATCAAATCCCAGGTAATAATCATTTTATACCCCATTCACATGATTAAAATAATCCGCTGACCATCTTAGTGAAGTGAAACATACCCCTTTACAAATGTCAACAAATATACATTGATACAAAACATAATTTGGGCATAAATTATTAATATACCAAAGAATATACTAAAACATTTATTAAAAACATAGTCTATACTGTTACAAAGTAAGTTGCAAGAGTACTGGATAAAAGCATCAGAAAACCCAGTTGTTATAAAACAGCTGCTACTGAAGAAAACCCTTTGGAAATGCATCCAAATTTAAGAGCAGCTAATACAAAATACCACTTTTAAGCATAGAGAGATAATGCAACACTGTCAGCAAACTTACCACAGTTTAAGTTGCTTAATACAGGTGGTTCTGTTATAGTAATAGAAACATTTCTGGCAAAGCCTAGGTGAATATATCACATAAGAATACAAGTAGAATTAGTAGAAAATTTATTTTGTATGTAGGTCAACAGTGGAAGACAGTTTTAACATCCCTCACTATAAAGATAAAAATCATAAGACAAGAGTTTAAGCCACTTAGAATTACTGGCTTAAAAACAGAAATTAATCAGATAGTAGTCACAAAACATTTGCACAAAAGAATAAAGCCAACCTGTTACATTCTTCAATAGAAATAGTCAAGAATGAACACATTTCTGGGGGTGGGGGTTGAATACTTGTGTTACGTGGCCTGCCTGAAAGCACTTGCACTGGAATTGTTTAAACGGATACACTTTGAAATAGGGTCTAAATCAGGAACAGGAAGAGAGGTACTTTAGATGAATAGGGAGAGATTCTCAAGAGTTTAGGAGCAAGAAATGAAAATGTGCTGTTGGTTTTAGGGTGTGGGAGTTGTTAGGTGATGATAATGAACTCTTAGGTTACAGGAGGTTTCTGTGGTTAGGTTTGCTGCAAGGGGAAGTTGTACATTTTTAGGCTGATACTGTCAACTACTTGGCAGTATGGCAGAACTGATAATAGTTTATTAGTAACAATTTCTAAAGTAGACATATTTTTGCAGGAGGCTACAGATAAGATGGACATGGGACATCCATATTCTTGTGCAGAGAAAAACACTCCCTTTCCTACTGCTGCTCTGGCTGAACTTGAGAGTGTGAATGAGATTTCCCTATCTCAAAATAGTGAGGAGTCAATTTTATTTTTGATTTTTTTCTATGTGGGTTTGGAAGTTGAATGTTTGATCTATCCGAATACAGAAATCTTTGAAGATTGAGACTTTATCAACA
Source organism: Protopterus annectens (assembly GCF_019279795.1). Taxonomy (NCBI): domain Eukaryota; kingdom Metazoa; phylum Chordata; order Ceratodontiformes; family Protopteridae; genus Protopterus; species Protopterus annectens. The sequence continues at coordinate 1,434,745,197 of NC_056744.1, read as the reverse complement.
GGGGTACCCATGGTTGACTGTACTTTAACAAGTTTCTGGCGAGTACCAAAAAATTTTCCCTAAGTGTAGTAGTTTGTATATTTGCAACCGCAGTTAAGTGAGTGAAGGTTATTTTGAAGTTGGGTTTGCATAACTGAATGAGAGCAGTCTGAGTGCAACCATATCATCTCCATCTAAGTTCATAGGAATAAGAGGAAACTAATATGGCAGTTTGCTAACAAAGAATGAAAAAAACCGGGGAGCAAATATGGAGCCTTTTGGAATGTCTTTAAGTAGAGGAGCCTAATCTGAGAGAGATGACCATGTATTTTGACCTCAAAGTGCCTGTAAGACAGGAAGTCTATGAACTACTTGCATTACTGCAGGCTGATGCCTATGCTGTGCAGGACACTGTAGTCTACAAGGTCAAAGACCTACAAAGAGGGCTCCCATAAAGTTACCTTTTATCCATGCTCGTTAAAATATCATTCATCAGAGGCCAAAGTGCAGTCCCTGTACTACAGCCTTACAATATCAGCTCAGTAATTGCTGCAACCAACATCTATCATGATACATCAGTATGAAGTTCACTGTCTAAAAGAAAATTTAAGATTATAGCTCTTACCATTAAAAGTGTGTGAAGCTCAATACCAAAGGTATCCTCAAACTTCCACCTCCAGGCTTCAGGGTCATGCAGCTTGAAATCAACTAGCACAGAACTAAGTGCCTCATCCAGCAATCCAGATTTCCATGGGTCACCTTTGAGAAATTTTTCTAATTCGGAAAGGGAATCTTTACTCAGAAGAACTTCAGCATCATAGTGCACAAACTGATTAGCTTCACTGGGCTAAATAAAGGAAAGTATACAGTCAGGCACCATCAATTATTTTTCTACTTGATAACTGTGTGTCACGATTCAAACAGAGGTCTTCAAATTAAGCTCATATTAACAACTGATTAGGGAACTTAGCATGCTATAATAAATTGCAATATGGCACAGTGCAGTTCTCCCTCACTTGATAAGCTCCTTTACTTTATGCTCCAATGATGTTGCACTGAGGAAAGTTGACATCAGAAAAAAAAAATCAAAGAAAGTACAGTTGTGTACACTTACCATACATGTAGATGCTCAAGTGCATTCACTGTTGCAGTCATCACATTTGGGTTATCTGCCTGCAGGTAGCCCTCAGCCAGCCTGAATACCAGAGTCTTCGGATTTCTGCGTCGGATGCTGTCTCTTCTTCCATGACGTCAGGTGCATAAAACATGCAGCCAACGCCATTACATCAGTTTTTCTTCGGGTGTCCCCACAATAGGAAGCAATTATATGGTATGGTACACCCACATCAAAAAGCAAATACACCAGAAAAAATAAATATACCAAACAAGAAGGAAAGGTAGAGCCAAGAGAAGTCAGGGGGCTGGAGGGAGGGTAACCAGGACTGCAACAGTGAATACACTCGAACATCTACATTTATTGTAAGTATACACAACTGTACTATGTTCTTCGTGTTTCACTGTTGCAGTCATCACATTTGGGTTGATTCCCAAAGCTAAGGAAAGGAGGAGGAAGTTAAAGAGCATTAGGGCCAGCTATTAAGCCCTGCAAGACTGCAGTGGCAAATCCAGCTCTGGATTTAGAAAAGATAGGCATGTGGTAATGCTTGGTGAAGGTATATACAGAGCTTCAGGTAGCAGCTTCTAGGATGTCACTGGTAGGGACTCCTTTGAGAAAAGCTGCAGAGGTAGATGCAGCCCTGGTGGAATGTGATCCTATCCCCTGTGGGGTAGGTTTTCCATGGTGCTTGTAGCAGAAATTAATGCAATGGGCTATCCATTTGGAAATGGTTTGCTTTGAAAAGGCCTTCCCCTCTACCCCTGCAGCTAAAATGGCAGAGGCATGAATTTTAATTGACAAGAAGGATAGGCCCTTGTGGAGCACTTCTGTTAAGTATTGTAGAATATGAGGTAAGCTGGGCAATGCTGTGCCCATCCCCTGAGCCTGGTTCCAGGAACAGTATCTTTTCCACTTTTCAGCATAGGATTTTCTAGTACTAGGCCTCCTTGCCTCCAAAATGACATCCAGCACCTGCTTACTGAGGGATGCTAGAGGAGAGCTCAGGGAATTAGCCAGGCTGCAAGTTTCAGGGTTTGAAGCTGAGGGTGCAGAATCTGGCCCGCCTGCCGGGACGGCAGGGAAGGGGTCTGAGGCAGGTGCCATGGTTGCAGCAGTGTCATACTGCGCAAGAGGGGGTACCAGTGCTGGCATGGCTAGTCTGGTGCAAACGGTATTGTCCTTGGCTTGTCCTGTTTGATCTTTAGTAGAACCTTCGAGAGGAGAGGCAGAGGGGGAAAGGCATAAACCGAGAGGCTTTTCCCAGGTAAAGGACAGGGCATCCACTTTCCAAGCTTGACTGTGGGGAGCTCTTGTGCAGAATTTGTTCAATTGGTAGTTCTGAGGGGAGGTAAACAGGTCTACCTCTAGAGTCCCCCATTTGTTCCTCAAAAGGTTGAATACTTTGGGTTCTAGTTTCCATTTGTGTGGGTCCATGAGATTTCTGCTTAAATCGTCTGCCAGTGAATTTAGTTTGCCTGGCAGGAAATGAGCTTGTAGGTGTACTTGGTAGCTCAAGGCTGTGTTCCAAAGAGCCATGGCTAGTCTGCAGAGAGGGTATGAGTGCGTTCGCCCCTGCTTGTTTATGCACCACATAACTGTGGTGTTGCCTATCTTTACCAATAGTTGTCCTGGAAGAACACGGTCTTTGAAGGCTGTCAGAGCATTCTGTACGGCTAACATCTCCTTTTGATTGATATGCAGGTGCATCTGGCTCGGGTTCTATTTGCCCTGAATGCACTGCCCTGCCATGTGAGCCCCCCCATGCATAGTCTGATGCGTCTGTTGTTAGGGTTTGGGCAGCAGGGGGTAGAGTGAAAGGGAGTCCTTTGTTGTGGTAGCAGGCCTCTGCCCATCAAAGGAACTCTGTCTTCATACAAGGAATGACAGAATTCATTGTGTTCAGGTCCTGAGAATGTTGACACCATAGGCTTTTTAGATACCATCAGAGTTTCCTCATATGCAGTCTTGCACATGGAATTAGTAGAATGCAAGAGGCCATGAACCCCAGAGCTTCCAGTATTTTCCTTGCAGGTAGCTGGGGTTTTGTGGCCAATAGTTTGAAGTAGGTTGTCAAATAAACTTGTTTCTCCGGAGTGAGGATTGCCATCTGGGAAGTTGTGTTCAAGCTTGCTCCCCAGGAATACAATTTGTTGGCAGGGTAACTGGGTGAGATTTCTTTTCGTTGATGGTGTACCCCCAGTGAGGTTAGAAGTTTCTTTACGAATGCCAGGTGTTGTAATAGCAAGTCCTGTCTTTCTGCCTGAATCAGACAATCATCCAAGTATGGGTAAATTTAAATATTTCTCAGCCTGCAAAATGCAATGGCTGGAGCTAGACACTTTGTGAATACCCTGGGCGCAGTAGATAAGCCAAAGGGAAGTGCAGAGAACTGATAGTGCATGGAGCCTGCCCTGAAGCGTAGGTATTTCCTGCAAGATTCCCTTACTGGGATGTGCAGGTAAGCTTCCTTTAAGTCTAGGGTTGCCAGACAGGCATCCTTGGCTAGCATAGGAAGAAGCTGTTGAAGAGTTAGCATTTTGAATTTTGGAACTACCAGAATGGTGTTGAGAATAGAGAGGTCTATGACAGGATGCCAGGAATTGTCTTTTCTGGGTACCACAAAAAGTCTTGAATAAAAACCTTGTCCCCTTTGTTCTGCTGGGACAGGTTGAATAGCCCTGATACTGAGAAGAGAGAGAAAGTACAGTTTTGTACCTACCATAAATGCAGATGTCCGATAGGTATGCATCTGCAGTCATAACATATGGGTTGTCCTGCCTCAGGCAGCCCTTCGGTCGGCCGGATTCCAAAGTCTGGGTCTGGCCTCGGCTGATGTCGCACTTTCCCCGAAGTCATAGCTTCTGGGGTATAAAGGCATCAGCCGACGCCATTTTCCTCAGTGTTTCTTGCCCCAGATGCCAGGTGCCCTCTAGAAAGGCTAAATTTGGATAAATGCTGAAAAGTTCCAAACAGTAGCAAAATATATATATATATATATATATGGGTCTACTTCTAATGACGGCATGATATTTACCGACAGTGAAATCACCGGCGCCAGAAAACCGACAACACACAAACCCGACAACGAAAAACACGACACACCAACACCGACACACACTACACTAAACAACACAAACAACAACAACACATATCACTAGCCCTAACAAACTAACCCTAAGGTCCGACACAGCTCCGACACACCGCGACACTCTCCCTACCTGCACCCTAACCTAACTCACTTACACCCCAACCCCAAGCTCCGACACTACCGCACCTCCTACCTGCACCCTAACCTAACTCACTTACACAACCCCAAGCTCCGACACTACCGCACACTCACCTATCACACACCCTAACCCTACATCCCTGAGTATTGCACACTTACCTGTCCGCTCCCTACTCCTAAATCCCTCACTATCGCATTTACAGGGTGGTCGCACACATTCCCTTGTCGGTCTTCCGGCCTGTCGGATTTGGCGTGTCGTCGGTCAACTGCGCTTGTCGGCCGTTACGTGTCGGTGATTTCACTGTCGGCGAATCGGCGTTTCGGTCATTAGAAGTAGACCCATATATATATATATATATATATATACAAACAAACAAATACACCATAATAGATTCCCCCAGCTAGCTGAAAGAGGGGTAAGCACCCTAGGAATACCACAGAGGGGAAGGAGGGTGGGTAATCCTGACTGCAGATGCATACCTATCGGACATCTACATTTATGGTAGGTACAAAACTGTACTATGTCCTTCAAGGATGCATCTGCAGTCATAACATATGGGTAGAATACCATAGCCAAACTGGGGGAGGAGGTACTAAGAGAAGGATGGTGTAGTTAAGATCCCCTGCAGAACTGCAGTTGCAAACCCTGCTCGGGATCTGGAGTATAGAGATAGATTATAATGCTTGGCAAATGTATGCACGGAGCTCCAAGTAGCAGCTTCTAAAATGTCCTTGGTAGCCACCCCTCGTAGGAAAGCTGTAGTGGTGGCTGTGGCCCTTGTGGAATGAGGCCTGATATTTTCAGGAGCTGTCTTTCCATGAAAAGAGTAGCAAAAGCGAATGTAATTTCCTATCCATTTTGAAATTGTCTGTTTGGAAATTGCTCTTCCTTGCACCCCAGTTGCATATGCTACAAAAAGTTGGTCAGTTTTTCTGTTGGTTTTAGTTCTGTCCAGATAGTAGCGTAGTTGTCTGTGTATATCCAAGGTGTGCAAAAGTTTTTCTCCTTTGTTCTGTGGGTTTGGGAAGAACGTAGGCAAATGAATAGCTTGGTTCAAGGATACCCTGGATACCACCTTTGGCATGAAAGTAGGATTGGTTCTCAGTGACACTCTATCCTGGTGGAAAATAAGAAAAGGCTGCACTGCCATTAATGCCTGTAACTCGGATACTCTTCTTGCTGAAGTGATTGCCAGAAGGAAAGCAGTTTTCCAAGATAAAAACTGTAGGTCTGCTGATGCTGCTGGTTCAAAAGGAGGTAGTGTCAATTTTCCAGCACAAAATTGAGATCCCATGCAGGTAGAGGGGGTCTCCTTGGAGGTTTAACATTTTTGATCCCTCTCAAAAATTGTCTGAGAAGAGGGTGAGAGAAGATAGGTGGATCCACATTGTATTCTGCTGAAATTGCTGAAGCATGAATCTTAATGGAAGAATAAGACAGGCCATTGTGGAACAATTCTGCTAAGTATTCTAGGATGTGTGCTAGGTTTGCCACTGTGACATCTGTGCCCTTTGATGTGCTCCAAATGAGGAATCTCTTCCATTTAGCGGAGTATGTCTTCCTTGTGGAAGGTCTGCGAGCCTCCAGGATAATGTCCTTGACCCTCTGAGATAAAACAGTTTGGTTTGGTTTTAAGGAATTTTCCAGGCAGTTAGTTGGAATGTTTTTAAGTTTGGATGCAGGGTCTTGAAATTGTTCTGCATTAGAAGAAGAGGCCATAGGGGTAGAGGCCATGAGTTCGCCTGGGACATGCTTCTCAGTAGCGGATACCAGTGTTGTCTTGGCCAGTCCGGAGCTATTAGTATCACCTTTGGCTGTTCCTCCCTGATCTTCAGTAGAACCTTGTACATCAATGGGAGAGGTGGAAAGGCATATACTGTTAGGGCATTCCAGCTGAAAGAGAGAGAGTCCACCCTCCAGGCTTGTGGGTGGTATGTCCTTGAGCAGAATTTCTTCAGTTGGTGGTTGAGTGGGGAGGCGAACAGATCTATCTCTGGCATTCCTCATTTCTTTGTTATGAGTTTGAAGATGTCTGGATGCAGCATCCATTCGTGAGCATCCGTGGTAGTTCTGCTTAAGCTGTCTGCTAGTGAGTTCTCTTTTCCTGGTACGAATTTGGCCTGCAGCTGGATATTGAGATTCAGGCATAGGTTCCACAGATTCATTGCCATCCGGCATAGAGGGTAGGAATGTGTGCCTCCCTGTTTGTTTATGTACCACATGACCGTGGTGTTGTCTGTCCTTATTAACAGATGTCCTTGCTGGAGGAATGGTTTGAATGCCTCGATTGCATGCCTCACTGCCAGCATCTCCTTTTGGTTTATGTGCATGCTTAGCTGTCCTTGAGGCCATAGGCCTTGGATACATTTGTCCTCCATGTGTGCTCCCCATCCTAGGTCTGAGGCGTCCGTGGTGATGGTCTGCCTTGGTTTTGGTTTGTTGAAAGGCAACCCTCTGTTGGACTGGCAGGCCTGAGCCTACCACAGGAATTCCTTTTGAAGGCATGGAATGATTGGTATCATGGTTTCTAGACTGTGCCTGTGTTGAGACCATACATTCCTTAGGTACCATTGTAATTTCCTCATATGCAGCCTGGCATGTGGGATCAATATTATGCAGGATGCCATGTAACCAAGGGCCTGCAGGACTTTCCTTGCAGTAAGCTGAGTTTGTCTTGTCAAAGTCATGAAATAATCTGGAAGTTGTTTTGTTTTTCTTCTGTGAGAAAAGCCATCTGAGTGATTGTGTCCAGATCCGCATCCAAAAAGGTTATCCTTTGGGATGGCACTAGTCTTGACTTTTGGATGTTGACTGTGTATCCCAAGGCCTGTAGCAGGTGTATGACATAGGCCAAGTCCTTTAACAATTTTGTCTTGTTGTCTGCTTGTATTAGGCAGTCGTCCAGGTATGGGTAAATTTGAATTCCCTGAAGTCTACAATGTGCAATTACTGATGCCAGGCATTTCGTGAATACTCTGGGCGCAGTAGATAAGCCAAAGGGCAATGCTGAGAATTGATAATGCTCTGATCCTGCAAGAAATCTGAGGTGTCTTCTGCAATCTGGTCGGATAGGGACATGTAGGTATGCCTCCTTGAGATCTAGAGTCACCAGCCAAGACTCCTTGCCCAACATGGGAAGAAGTTGCTGTAGGGTCAGCATTTTGAATTTTGGCACAATGAGATATGTGTTCAGTGCGGACAAGTCGAGAATAGGCCTCCATTGGTTTTCTTTTCTTGGTACAAGGAATAGTCTGGAGTAAAATCCTTGGCCTTGTTCCATAGATGGTACCCTTTCTATCGCTTTCATCTGAAGTAAATTGTTGATTTGTCTTAAAGCCTTTGTCTTCTGGTTTGGTGGAAGGTTTGGCATTCCGCTCCTTTTTGGTAAAGTGTGGAAGTGAAACCTGTATCCTTTGTCTATTGTTTGCAATGTCCATGTGTCCTTTGTAATGCAATGCCAGTTTTTCGAGAATAAAGCCAGCTTTCCGCCCAAGGGAGCTTCCAGTTGATCCCTGGTAGGCGGAATCAGAGTCAAGTCATTGTGTCTGTCCTGTGGTAGTGGTTGTAGTTGCAGCTGTGGCACTACTCCTCTGGTTGGCAGGCTGCCACTGGCGGCCCTGTAGGCACCCTTTGATTGACCTCTGCCTCTAGGGCGTCTATTCCTGCCCCTCTGTGCTCTGGAGGTGTCTGGAAAGGACCAATTCTTTGTAGGCCAGTTTCTGCTGAACCTCGGAGGTTGGACCTGCAGAAATTCCTTTACTGTTTGCACAGATTTTGCTTTTTCTTCCACTTTCTTTAGAATCTCCTGTGCAGGGGAGCCAAATAAATTTTGTTTCTCCATTGGAGCATCGAGGAGTTTAGCCTTGACATGGTCTGGCAAGGATTGCTCTTTTAGCCAGGCATGCCTACGAATTACTGCCCCAGTCATAGCTGATCTAAATGAAGCCTCCAGTGCATCATAGCCACATTTTAAGAAATGATTACTGACCTGCTGAGAGGTATGTACCAAATCCTGAAGGGATTTACGGTCTAAAGGTTCAGGAGAAGAAAGCTTTTTATTCAGCTGATCTAACAAAAATTATTGGTACTGTATCATATGGAATTGACAGTTTAATGCCCTGGCAGAAAGAGTAGCAGATGTATAAACCTTTTTACCCCATCTCTCTAATGCTCTAGACTCTCTTTCAGAGGGTAGGGGATTTTTGGCAGTAGTAGCTGCAATGCCTTTTGGGCCCTGAGAAATAGTTTCTTGGTCTGCAGCATGGGCTTTATACAGGTGGAAGTGAGAATCCGGGACCCTGTAATATCTGTCAGGTTTGGCAGGGGCCGGGGGAAGAGAATCAGGTGCAGTACTGACATCATTATACACATCATCAATTACAGTTAGAACAGGTGGTATGGTTAAGGGCCTATGCTGGGGCAAATGCAGAAAGGTCCTTAATCTTTTTCTAGAATCAGAAAAATCCTGACCCTGCCATTGAAAGTGCTCCCTCATGGAGTGCAAAGTCTCCCCAAAGGAAAATTCTTCAGGTGGGGAGGCCAAAGGAATAGAATCTTCTGCATCTGAATCCTCATAAGGCGAGTAGGCCCTTTCCTGATGGTCTGACAAATCAGATCCATCCGTGGAGTAATCAGAGGAGAGAGGTTCAGAGGGATCAGACCTGGGCCTTTTGTCTGGTGGAGGTTGGGAGGCCCTGTCTGGGTGAGGTTGGGAACCCCTAATTAAGGATATAAGGTCCTCAGCAAGACTGAGAATCTGAGAACTTGAGGAAGGCCTCTGTGAAGTAGATTTGGCAGGCAAAGCTTTTGAAAGTTTGGCAGCTTTAGCCCTGGAGAAGGCCTTAATAGACATAGAAGCTGGGGGCCTAGCTGCCCTACGTGCAGGTGTAGAAATGTCCAAAGGAATGGTGTCGGACAATTCTTGAGCACTAGCTTCGGTAGGGATTTCTGAAGCCGACTCAGCCGGGGCCTCTCTGGCCTCGGTTGTCGGAGGTATGGTTTCGGTCGTAGTAAGAACCGAGGACTCGGTTTCAGCCGAAACCGAGACATTCGCGGTAGGCCTAGCCATGGTTTCAGCCGAAACCGCGGGCCGCGAGTGTCGGTCCTTTTCTTTGCGTTTCTTGGCCATATGAGTAGTCGGAGTCTCCGACGGCATTTTATATGCAAAATCGGTTCCAAAAAATTCTTCTGCAAACTCCGACCGACGTCTAAGAGTCCGTCGGTTGAAGGAGGCACAGGCTAAACAAGCTGATACGTCATGGTCTGGGCCTAAGCAAGGAAGGCAGTAAGAATGGAAATCCTTATGAGGTATTTGTTTCCCACAAGTTAAACAATTATTTACTTTGTCTGACATCGGCTGAGGCAAGAAAGAGTCCCCAACGGGGTACTTAGCTTTTTTCCAAGTCTTCGGTAGCTGAAATCTCTGGATCTGACCGACCGGCACTTGCGAACAGCTTCTGCTTCGGGCACTGCGCGGCAAGAAAGACTGGGCAAAATGGCGTCGGCTGATGCCTTTATACCCCAGAAGCTATGACGTCGGGGAAAGTGCGACATCAGCCGAGGCCAGACCCAGACTTTGGAATCCAGCCGACCGAAGGGCTGCCTGAGGCAGGACAACCCATATGTTATGACTGCAGATGCACCCTTGAAGGACATCCTGCTGTTGGGCCTCTGCCCATTGATTTGAGTGTAGGTCTGGCCAACCATGTGGGGTTGGTAGTGTGTGGAAGTGGAATCTGTATCCTTGAGAAACTATGTTCAAAACCCATTTGTCCTGGGTAACGAGTTCCCAGTTTTTTGCATGCAGGGTGAGCTTTCCTCCTAAGGGAGAAGGTAGCTGAGCAGGGTTTCGAAGGGTTAAGGTTAAGTCATTGTGCCATTTTTCCATGGGGGGTGGCTTACTACAACCTGCTTTGGAAGTGGGAGCCCCCTACTGCTTAGGTCTGTGTGTAGCCTGAGACTGTAGCCTAGGTGGTCTGCTGCTCCTGGGTTTGGACTGAGAAGGCCTGGAAGGGACTGGAAAGGACCAGTTCTTTGAAGGCTAATGCCTACTGAATCTGGGAGGCTGTACTTGTAGGAAATCTTTAACAGTTGGCATAGATGTAGCTTTTTCCCTTCATCCTTTAGAGGACTTCTGCTTTACTGCCAAAAACACGGTCTTGGTTTAAGGGATCATCCAGTAATTTAGCTTTAACATGATCTGGCAAGTTTTGTTCCTTAAGCCAAGCATGCCTTCTAAATACAGACCCAGTGACAGCAGCCCTGCAAGATGCTTCTAAAGCGTCAAAACCACATTGCAAAGTATGTTTACCAACTTGTTCTGCAGAATGCATTAAATCTTGCAATTCTTTGTGTTCAGCACAGTCAGGAATCAACATAATTTTCTGTTTAAGTAGTCCCATAATATGCTGCTGATACTTTAACATGTGAAACTGGCAATTTAAAGCCCTAATTGGCCAAAGTAGCAGAAGTGTATACCTTCTTACCCGTCTAGAATCTCTATCAGAAGGGGTAGGATTTTTGGCAGCAGTAGCCTTAATGCCTTTTGGTCCTTGGGAAATGGTCTCTGGATCCGCAGAAGGATTCTTGAAGAGGAACTTGTGAGAGTCAAGTACTCTGAAGTGCCTGTCAGGTTTTCTGGGAGCTGGAGGTAAAGTGTCTGGGGTAAGGCTAGATTCCAAGAAAGCATCATATACAATGTCCAGAACAGGAGGGATAGCTAAAGGCCTGTGTTGAGGCAGGTGTAAGAATTCCGTAAGTCTCTTTTTGGACTCAGAGTAATCCTGGCTTTCCCAGTGGAAATGCTCCCTAAGAGTATGCAAGTTTTCACTGAAAGAAAGATCTTCTGGAGGGGAAGCAGAGGGAATGGAATCCTCTGCATCAGAATCCTCGTAAGCAGATAAGGACAAATCCTGGTAATCAGAAGGAGAAGAAATATCAGATTCCTGATCAGAAGAATCAGAAAGAAATTCAGTTCTAGGTCTCTTAGAGGAGGAAGGCTGGCTTCCCCTAATTAAGGTAATAAGGTCTTCAGCCATTCTAAGCATTTGTTTTTGAGGCATATGGGCCTGAGCCTGCGGTTTGGTCGCTGGTTTTCTAGGCATAGTGCGAGTTTTTGGCCTGAGGGATTTGGAAATTCTGGATGGAAACGGTGGCGTCTGTTTAATATAAATGTCTATAGGCCTGAATACACCCTCAGAAGCCGGTGTCTGCACAGCGGCTCTGGACCCATCCAAGGTACAGACATCCGCAGGTACCATAGTCAAAGCATTTTGCGGTATAATGGACTCTGAATGGGTCTCAGTAGAGGCCTGCAAATCTGATGTAGCGGGTATCAGGGGCTGCAAAAGCACCTCGCTGAGTACCGGCAGACTGGCGACTATCTTAATGGAAGCATCATCGGCAGTTTTGGACCTATGCAGTCTGTCTGTCGTTATCCTTACATTTTTTCGGAAGCTCGGTAGTCGGATGGCTTATTGAAGCCATTTCGGGGTACTGAGATATAGTACGACGTAACTGACTGCAAAAATAGCCCGACGATGAATAGTTCGGGGGTTGAACAAGGCACAAACTGACAGCGAGGGACATCGTGGTCTGGGCCTAAACAGGGGATGCAGTAAGAATGAAAATCTCTATGAGGTATTTGCTTTCCATAGGCAAGACAATTGTTAACTTTTACTGACATCAGTTGGAGCAAGAAAAAGGATCCCCAATGGGGTACTTATCTTTTTGAAGACTTCGGGTCTGAAACTCAAAAACGAAAATTTCAGGAGACGGCCGACTGGCACCTGTGAACTGCTTTTGCTTTGGGCACTGCACAGCAAGAAAGACTGATTTAATGGCATCGGCTGCATGTTTTATACCCCTGACCACCTGACGTCATGGAAGAAGGGACAGAATGCGACACAGAAATCCGAAGACTCTGGTATTCAGGCAGGCTGAAGGCTACCTGCAGGCAGATAACCCAAATGTGATGACTGCAACAGTGAAACATGAACATCTGCAGGTTAGCTATTTCTGATCAGTACATTGCAAAAAAACTTGCATATTATTGCTTCATGCAACAACGCAGAAACAACACATAGTTCAACAAAGAATATCACCAGTAGCCATAAGTTGTATAAAATAAATAAACCTAAGAAATGGTATTAATAAAGTGAAGCCTGGCTTTAGGCTATACTAAGGATTTTGCTTTATTTCTTAACTTTAGCAGAGTAGCTATAGCAACACATTACACTGTGATCCGTGCAAAAACTACAGTTGTGGCCAGGAATGTCAGAATTTAGTGCTAAGCCACACATACATATATACGTGAGGCTCAGCACTGCAGAACACCTGTAAGATTTGTTTTGTTAACTGTGTCTTAGGTCAGTTAATGACTCCCAAGTTGTGTGCATTTAGCTCCAAATCTTCTCTGAACTGCTGGCAGTTATTACCGCTTGTGGCCAAGTACTATTCTTTTCTAAGTCCTACCTCTTACTAACGGACAATAAAAACTGCAGAACAGGTCATTTAAAAATACTAGCAATAAGCAAAGTTATATGCTCTCTCTCCTCATTCCCTCCCCTAAAAACTAAAATGTTGTCTGAATGTGTAACAAATAGTGGACAATCTGAAAAATGGCAAACTTTTCTTCACCCAGTTTTACAATTAAGTGAATAAACGACTTGATCCATCCAATGAACAAAATTTGCTCACAAAAACTGCTCAAGATAATAAGAATACCTTTAACTTTATTAGTTTAGCAGACTAGTAAACAAAAAGTAAAATTTAATATGCATGCTAAAAGTGGTGCAAGTTAGCCCAAGGGAAAGAATGTTCAGCATACAGGGCATGCAGAGCACTAAATGACACCAAAATAGCTATCACACAGCAAAACCTGACATAATGGAAGCAATTCAGCAAAAGTACAGTTGCTCAAAGGCACTGTAATAAATCTTTGAGGAATATGGTGTCTGTGTAGTAAGTATTTAGCAAAATGGCTTACATGATAAACGCACAGGGATCTAGCAAGTTTCTCCAGATGTATTTATCCCAATGCAGATGTGAAAAGAGGTCTGGCACTTCCTTTAACTTAACATACCGTAAGTAATATCCTTTTCTAAATCCTAGGATAAGCCCTAAAACAGCTGTCTTCTGCCTGTGGTAGCTCTTTCCAATTTTTAAACAGCCCCACTACACTGATTCAACAGTCTGTGGAAGCACAGCAGTAGGCTAATCTCCATGGCCTACCGTAATGCTAATGAGGTATTTCGAGTAGTGATAATATGATAATTAGTCACGCACTCTCCATTAGAAATGCCTACAGTAAGGGATTTATGCAAATGACTAATACAAAGAAACGCTTGGCTGCATAAATTAACATGGTCAAAAGGCTATGGTCACTTATTACTTTCAAAGGAAGAGATCGTTTAACAGGTAAGTGTCTGGAACTTCAGCTGAATAGAAGTGGTGAGGTGTGTGTGTGTGTGTGTGTGTGTGTGTGTGTGTGTGTGTGTGTGTGTGTAGCAGCATGTATGCACATCTGTAAAGGTATGGGTGGTCTCATAGGTAGGTACTAGGCTATCTGCCTGAGGGCGTTTATAAGCCTAGCCAGTGTGTCGGCTTTCGCCACCCCGTTGATTAATTAACTGATCCTCTGTCAAGCAGAACCAATGAAGTGATCCCAGGGGTGTATTTTTTGTTACCCATCCACTCGTCAAGGTTTCTCTTGAAGATTGTTAGTGAGGGGCTCTGCCTGATGTAATTTGGAATTTTGTTCCAAAGCATAGGGAGTCTCTGTGACAGGAATCTATTCCCTCCAGCATGTTCTGTTTATTGTTGTAGCGAGGTTTAGCTCACTAGAGCGCGTGGCTCGCAGTGACTTGGATTTCTTTAGGTGGAGCATGTCCATCAATTCTGAGTTGGACATGGCTTTGTAAGTCAGGCAGAGATCACCTCTGAGTAAGCGATATGCCACTGAGTACAGCTGGAGTTTTTTCAGTCGGGCTGCTTAGGACATATGTTTGAGACCAGTAATTCTCTTGGTGAGGTACTTTTGTGGTCTTTCCAACTGTTGGAAGTGTCTTGTGAGGTACATCCCAAATGGGGCATTGTACTCTATGATGGGTCTAATGAGTGACGAGTAGAGGGGCAGTATAACCTCTTTATTTCTAGATGTGAACCCTTTAGTAATTAGATGGGCCACATAGAAGGGTTTCCTAACTACTTTGGCAATATGATTGTCAAAGGTTCATAGGCTGGTACTAGGCTATCGGCGCTAGGGCCTATGCAAGCCTAGCCATAACAATTCCCTGGATATTTCTTCCCACAATATTTACTTCTCTGGACCCCTATCTAGCAGGGCGACTGACATGATCCCCGGGGTGAATTTCCTATCTCCCATCCAATCATCAAGGTTCCTTTTGAAGAGGGCCAATGAGGCGCTCTGCTTGACATGTATGGGTAGTCTACTCCAGAGTATGGTTCATAGGTTGGTACTAGGCTAACAGCCCTAAGGCCTATACAAGCCTAGCCATAACAATTCCCTGGCTATTTCTTCCCACACTATTTACTTCCCTGGATCCCTGTCTAGCAGGGCGACTGACGTGATCCCCGGGGTGAATTTCCTTTCTCCCATCCAATCGTCAAGGTTCCTTTTGAAGAGGGCCAAAGAGGTACTTCTGCTTGACATGTATGGGCAATCTATTCCAGAATCTGGGGAGTCCCTGGGTCAGGAACCTATCCCTCCAGCATGTTTTGTTTATTGTGATGACAAGGTTTAGATCCCTGGAGCATGTGGCTCTGAGGGATTGGGATTTCCTTAAGTGTAGCATGTCCAACAGCTCTGGGTTTGACATGGCCTTGTATGTTAAGCAGAGATTGGCTCCGAGTAGACGATATGCGACAGAGTATAGCTGGAGTTTTTTTAAGGCGGTCAGCATAGGGCATCTGCTTTAGGCCTGTAATTCTTTTAGTGAGGTATTTCTGCGGCCTTTCCAGTTGTTGCAGATGTCTTGAGAGGTACATACCAAATGGGGCATTGTATTCTATAATGGGTCTAATGAGGGATGAGTACAGTGGGACAATGACCTCCTTTTTTCTGGATGAAAAGCCCTCAGTGATGAGGTGTGCCACATAAAAGGATTTCCGGACTGTTGTGGCGATGTGGTTATTGAAGGTGAGATCACTGTCCACCTGTGCCCCTAAGTCTCTTCTCACATTTTCGGTGTTTAGTGTACTGCCACCTATATGGTAATTCAAGGATACATGTTTTTTTCCCAAAGGGGATAACTATACATTTCTTGGCATTGAGCTTGAGACCATGGCTCTGGCACCAAGCATCTGTTTCTGTAAGGCACTTTTGTAGAGTATCCACATCATTTGGGGATTCAATAATGGCTCCCAGTTTGCAGTCATCTGCGAACTTTGTTAGCCAGAGTCCCTTAGTGTTGGCCTGTACTTCATAGAAGTAGATGCCAAACAAGAGCGGTCCCAGGACTGAACCCCGAGGTACTCCACTTGTCACTTGTCTGGAGCTGGATTTGGAGTTGGCTACTTTTACAGTGTGGGTTCTATCAGTAAGCCAGTTAGCAACCCTTTGGGTGATGTAGGGATTAATACCCAGCTTATCAAGTTTATCTATGATTCCAGAGTGGGGGATGGTGTCGAAGGCCTTGGCGAGGTCCAGATAGGCTGTGTGGACCACCTTACCCTTGTCCATGGCTCTGGAGACTGATTCAAAGAAGTCAATCAGGTTCAAGAGACAAGATCGGTCCTTCACGAACCCAAACTGGGTGGGGTCCAGAGTTTGAAGGTTGTCAATGTCTTTGTTTATAAGTTCCATGATAATGCGTTCCACGCCCTTGCAAATCAGGCTCGTCAGACTGATGGGACGGTAGTTCCTGGGATCCAAGGTGGATCCCCCCTTGTGGAGTGGGATAACTGTAGCTCTGCGCCACTCAGTGGGCACAAAACCTGAGGTGAGGCTATAATTAAACATGCCACTTAGGTGAGGTGACAGCTTATTTTGTAGTTCATGTAGTACACAGCCCGGGATGTCATCTGGTCCCATGGATGCTGTATTCTTAGCTTTGGAGAGTGCGGTTTCTACCTGTGTGGCCGTGATTACCGGAGTTTGGCAATCTTTTGGTATTGAGATGGGCCCTTTAGGGGGTGAGAGGGGGGGGGGTGAACTGAGCACTAAATCGATCTGCCAGGATACTGGCAATATCCTTGGGTTCAGTATATTTAATGCCATTCTGTTGTAGCGCAGAGCAGATCTGAGCATTGCCATCTAGATTCTTGACATAACTATAGAATGCCTTGTGGTTGTCTTTGGAATCTTTGGCAATTTTATTTTCATAGCCAGCTTTTGAGGATTTTATGAGGGATCTCAGCTTCTTATTGAGGCTGGTAAGGTAGAGAAGAACCGGAAAATATTGCACTATCAAAATATACAGCATCAGCTAGCATATTTCAGTTTTCTTTTGTATAAATCACAGAAATTATTGCACTATGAAAATATATGAAAGACACTTCTCAGAAATAAAACAATTATTGCAGAGTTTAAAAAAAGACACTTACTGGAGTGAGGAACCTAGCCAGACCTTTTTTTTTTTTTGCTCCTCATATTGAGGAGCACAACAAAGACCCAGCTTGCTAGCTTGCTCTAGAAGCACTAGCCAGACAGGTTTGAGAAATAAACCTGCTCTCCCTTCAACTCAGAGTAGAGAAAGTACAGTTGTGTACACTTAGCATAAATGTAGATATTCGAGTGTATACACTGTTGCAGTCATTACATTTGGGTAATCTGCTGGTTGCCCTCAGTCGGCCTGATTAACAAAGTCTTGGGTCCTGCGTCGGTTGCTGTCCCTTCTTCCATTACATCAGGTCGTCAGGGGTATAAAACATGCAGCCGATGCCATTGCATCAGTTTTTCTTGCCCCAAATGTCAGGTGCCCCCTTTAATGGGAAGCAAATAAACACAAAAACACAAAAGTTTACCTCCAACCAAAAGCAAATATACCAAAAAGGCTTTTAAGCATAGTAAAGGAAAGTAGAGGTATAGCCAGAAAAACTATGGGCTGGAGGGAGGGTAACAAGTACTGCAACAGTGAATACACTCGAACATCTACATTTATGGTAAGTGTACACAACTGTACTATGTTCTTCATGTTTCACTGTTGCAGTCATTACATTTTAGTAGATTCCCACAGCTATGGTTGGGAGAAGGAGTTTATACAGCATTAGGGCCAGCTATAAGGTCCTGCAAGACAGCAGTGGCAAAGCTAGCTCTGGATTTAGAGAAAATTGGTAAATGATAATGCTTGGTGAAAGTATGTACAGAACTCCAGGTAGCAGCTTGTAGGATATCCCTAGTAGGAACACCTCTGAGAAAGACTGCAGAAGTAGATGAAGCCATGGTGGAGTGAGATCTGATCCCCTGGGGGAAAGGTTTTCCATGGTGCTTATAGCAGAAATGAATGCAATGGCTTATCCATTTAGAAATGGTTTGTTTTGAAATAGCCATCCCCTCTGCCCCTGCAGCAAATGCTACCAGCAATTGTTCAGATTTTCTTTGAGATTTAGTCCTGTCCAAGTAGAATCTAATTTGTCTGTGCACATCCAAGGAATGCAGAATCCGTTCCCCTTTGTTCTGTGGACTGGGAAAGAAGTTTGGCAAATGAATGGACTGATTAAGAGTCACACTGGAAACTACCTTGGGCATAAAGGAGGGACTGGTCCTGAGAGATGTCCTGTCCGCATGAAAGATGATGAAAGGCTCCACTGCCATAATGGCAAAAATTCAGATATCATTCTAGCTGAAGTGATTGCTAAAAGTAAGGCTATTTTCCAAGAAAGAAATTTTAAGTCTGCAGTAGCAGCTGGCTCAAAAGGAGGTAGAGTGAGTTCCTTCAAAACAAAGTTAAGGTCCCAGGCAGGGGTAAGGAGCTCTCCTGGGTGGTCTCAAGTTTTCTGCCCCTCTAAGATACTGCTTGAGCAGAGGATGAGAGAAGAGGGGTGGTTCTGTGTTACAGTGAGCTGAAATAGTTGAGGTGTGGATTTTAATGGAGAAAAAAGGAAGGCCCTTGTGAAGCATCTCAGTTAGTTATTGCAAAATCTGAGGTAAATTGGGCGCTGCTGTGCTCATCCCTAAAGACTGGTTCCAGGCACAGAATCTTTTCCATTTGTCAGCGTAAGATTTTCTGCTACTAGGTCTCCTTGCTTCCAAGATGACATCCATCACAGGTTTGCGGAGGGGTGATAAGGATGAATTTAAGTGATTAGCCAGGCTGCAAGGTTCAACGTTGAAAGCGTAGGGTGCTGAATTTAGTTCTCCTGCTGAGACAGCAGGAAAGGGGTCTGAGGCAGGTGCCATGGAGATATTTATGACACATATTTATGACACAGTGCGCAGGAGGAGGTACCAGTGTTGGAGTGGCCAGTCTGGAGCAATTAAAGTCATCCTTGGTTTGTCCTGTTTGACTTTTAGTAAAACTTTGGAGAGCAGAGGCAGAGGGGGAAAGGCGTAGACTGATTGTTTTTTCAAGCTGAAGGACAGAGCATCCACTTTCCAGGCTTGTTTGTGGGGAGTCCTTGTGCAAAACTTGTCCAACTGGTAGTTCTGGGAGGAGGCAAATAGATCTATGTCTGGGCTCCCCCATTCGCTTGTCAACATGTTGAAAATCCGTGGTTCCAGTTTCCATTTGCGTGGGTCCATGAGGTTTCTGTTTAGTCCATCTGCCAGTGTATTCAATTTTCCTGACAGGAATTGAGCTTGTAGGTGCACTTGGTAGCTCAAGGCTGTGTTCCACAATGCCATGGCTAGTCTGCAGAGGGGGTAGGAATGTGTACCCCCCTGCTTGTTTATGTACCACATAAAGTACAGTTGTGTACCTACCATAAATGTAGATGGCTGAGTGTATTCACTGTTGCAGTCATTACACTTGGACTATTATGCTGGCAGGCTACCTGATGCCTGAATTCCAAAGTCTTGGTCCAGCATCGGTTGCTGTCGTCTCCTCCCTGATGTCAGAGTGCCAGGGGTATAACAGATGCAGCCGACGCCATTTTCTTCAGTTTTGCTTGTCCCAGATGTCAGGTGCCCCTAAAACGTTAGGCCAAAATTATGCCAATAAGCATGCATGCAGTAAAGTAATCATTTCCTTCATCTACAAGCAAATACACCACATAGGTTGTATAGAATAGAGAAGTACAGATAAGTCCCAGCAAAGGAAAGGGGGATGGTGGGTGGGTAACCTGGACTGCAACAGTGAATACACTCGAACATCTACATTTATGGTAGGTACACAACTGTACTATGTTCATCGTGTTTCACTGTTGCAGTCATTACACTTGGGTTGAATCCCAAAGCTGAGGATGGGTGGCTGGGGCTAAATAGGATTAGGCGAGGCTATGAGGCCCTGCAGAACTGCAGTGGCAAAGCCTGCTCTGGATCTGGAGTAGAGAGGTAAGTGGTAGTGCTTTGTAAAAGTGTGCACTGAACCCCAAGTTGCAGCTTCTAAGATGTCTTTGGTTGGTACTCCGCTGAGGAAGGCTGCTGAAGTGGCTGCTGCTCTGGTTGAATGTGGCCTAATGCCACTAGGCACTGATTTGCCATGTTGTGAATAGCAGAAACGAATGCAGTGGCCTATCCATTTTGAAATAGTCTACTTTGAGATAGCCTTCCCTTGTGATCCTGCAGCATATGCCACAAAAAGTTGCTCAGTCTTTCTGAAAGCTTTAGTTCTGTCCAAGTAGAAGCATAGCTGTCTGTGTATGTCCAAAGAATGCAGATGTCTCTCACCCTTATTCTGTGGGTTTGAATAAAAGGTAGGCAAATGGATGGTTTGGTTAAGGGCTACACTGGACACTACCTTAGGCATAAATGTAAGGTTTGTACTCAGAGAAACCCTGTCTGGATGGAAGATAAAAGGTTCCACAGCTATGAGTGCCTATAACTCTAAGACTCATCTTGCAGAGGTTATTGCTGAGAGCAGAGCTGTTTTCCAGGATAAGAATTTTATATCAGCTGTAGAGGCTGGCTCAAAAGGAGGCACTGTGAGTTTTTCCAAGACATAATTGAGGTCCCATGCAGGTACTAGTGCTCTCCTTGGAGGTCTTATGTTTTTGGCCCCTCTGAGGTACTGCCTTATTGATGGATGAGAAAAAAATAGGTGGTTCTGTGATGTAATGAACTGAAATGGCAGAGGCATGGATCTTAATTGATGAAAAGGATAGGCCTTTGTCCAGCATCTCAGTTAAGTACTGTAAAATCAGAGGAATATTTGGTACAAACGTGTCAATTCCTTGTGCCTGGTTCCAAGCACAGAATCTCTTCCATTTTTCTGCATAAGATTTTCTGGTACTGGGCCTCCAAAATAACATCCATCACCGCTTTAGAGAGAGGAGTGTTCTGAATGGCTACATTAACCACCATGCTGCCAGATTTAAGGTCCCGAGTTGGCTGTGCAGGATCTGATTGTTTTATTGGGTTAGTAAGTGAGGAATTTGAGGTAATGTCCAGGCTGGACATTGAGAAAAGTTCTTTAGGATTGGGTACCAGTGCTGGCGGGGCCAGTCTGAGGCAATCAGTATCATTTTTGGCTTCTCTTGTCTGACCATTAGGAGTACCCTGGGGAGGAGAGGCAGTGGAGGAAAGACATATAGTGTTAGGGCTTTCCAGCTGAAGGATAGAGCATCCACTTTCCATGCTTGCTCGTGATAAGTCCTTGTCCAGAATCTCTGTAGTTGGCAGTTGTGAGGGGAGGCAAATAGATCTATGTCTGGGCATCCCCATTTCCTTGTTATCATGCTGAAGACTTGTGGATCCAGTTTCCACTCGTGGGGATCCATGAGGTTTCTGCTTAGTTCGTCTGTCAGAGTATTTATTTTTCCTGGCAGGAATTGTGCTTGCATGTGAACTTGATAAGTCAATGCTGTGTCCCACAAATTCATGGCTAGTCTGCAGAGGGGGTAGTAATGTGTGCCTCCCTGCTTGTTTATGTACCACATGACTGTAGTATTGTCCGTCTTTATCAGCAGTTGTCCTGGATGGAGTAAATCCTTGAAAGCTGTTAGGGCATTCTGAACAGCTAGCATCTCTTTTTGATTGATATGAAGATGCATTTGGCTTGTGGACCATGTGCCCTGAATACATTTTCCTACCATGTGGGCCCCCTCAGGCATAATTCGATGCATCTGCTGTTAAAGTCTGCCTGGCTGTGGGTAAAGTGAAAGGCTGTCCCTTGTTGTGGTGACAGGCCTGTGCCCACCATCGAAACTCCTGTTGCAGGCAGGCAATAAGGGTAATTAATGTTTCCAGGCTGTGGCAATGTTGAGTCCAAACACTTTTTAGATACCATTGTAGTTTCCTCATATGCAGTCTTGCATATGGAATTAGCAGAATGCAGGATGCCATGAAGCCCAAAGCCTGCAGAATTTTCCTTGCAGACAACTGGGTCTTTGTTGCCAACATTTTGAAGTAAGAAGTCAGTTGCCTTTGTTTGTCTGGCGTGAGATAAGGCATCTGGGCAGTTGTATTTAAGCTTGCACCCAGGAATATTATCTCTTGAGAGGGTACTAGTATTGATTTCTTTTTGTTTACTGTGTACCCTAGGCAAATTAGTAATCTTTTTACAAACGCCAGATGGTGTAGTAGCATGTCCTTGTTCTCTGCTTGAATAAGGCAGTCGTCCAAGTAGGGATATATTTGTATTCCTCTTTGTCTGCAAAATGCAATTACTGGTGCCAGGCATTTTGTGAAGAACCCTGGGTGCAGTAGATAAGCCAAAGGGCAGTGCAGAGAATTGGTAGGGCATTGAGCTAGCTATGAATCTGAGGTATATTCTGCAAGATTGCCTGATTGGGACATGCAGGTATGCCTCTTTTAGGTCCAAAGTTACAACCCAAGCCTTCTTGCCCAGCATGGGCAGAAGCTGCTGCAGAGTCAACATTTTGAACTTTGGAATGTCCAGGAATGCGTTTAGAATAGACAAGTCCAGTATTGGTCTCCAGGCTTTGTCCTTTCTGGATACCAAGAATAGTCTTGAGTAAAATACTTGTCCCTGCTCTTGCTGTGGTACTCGCTGAATGGCCCTCATGTCCATGAGGAATGAAACTTGCTTTTGTGCCTCTGCCCATTGATTGAGTGGCAGGTCTGGCATACCTCTTGCCTTTAGCCGGGTGTGAAAGCAGAACCTGTAGCCCTGTGACACTAAATTCAAGACCCATTTGTCCTGGGTGATCATGTGCCAATTTTGTGAAAAAAGTGCTAGTTTTCCCCCAAGGGGGCTGCCAAAAGATAAGTGCTTGGTGCTGGCAGAGGAAAGTCATTGGGACTGTTTCCTGTATGGCTGTGATTTGTCTTCTCCGCTTTTGGAGGCAGAAGCACCCCATTGTTTAGGCCTGTATGAGCCTTGGGGCTGGGGTCTGCCTCTGGGGCGTCTGTATCTGCCTCTTTGTGGCCTGTCTAACACTGGAAAGGAACAATTCTTAGTAGGCCAGTTCCTGCTAAATCTGGGTGGCTGTACCTGTAAGAAATCATTGACTGTTTGCATAGATTTTGCTTTGTCCTCCATTTTTTTCAACACCTCTTCTGCTTTAACACCAAACAAAGTATCATGCTGTAATGGAGCATCTAATAATTTTGCTTTAACATGATCAGGCAGATTATGTTCCTTTAACCAAGCATGCCTCCTAATGACAGAACCCTGCAGGAGGCCTCCAGAGAATCAAAACCACATTGCAAAGTATGCTTTCCCACTTGTTCAGCTGCATGCAATAAATCCTGCATTTCTTTGTTTTCTGCACATTCAGAATTTGTTGACATTTAAGCAGTGACATTAAATATTGCTGATATTTAAGCATATGAAATTGACAATTTAAAGCCCTTACAGCCAAGGTAGCAGAAGTGTAAATCTTTTTCCCCCATCTGTCCAGTGCCCTTGAATCCCTTTCGGAGGGGATACGTTTTTTTGCGGTCAGTCTTGACCCCTTTGGGACCCCGAGAGATAGTTTCTGGGTCAGCAGCAGGATTTTTATATAGAAATTTATGTGAATCTGGAACCCTGTAGTATCTGTCTGGCTTAACAGGTGCTGGAGGTAGAGAGTCAGGAGACAGGCCGGACTCTGAAAATACATCATCTACAATGTCTAAAACAGGAGGAATAGCAAGGGGCCTGTGTTAAGGTAATAAAAGAAAGTCTCTGAGCCTCTTCTTAGATTCTGAGTAATCTTGGCTCTCCCAGTGGAAGTGCTCCCTCATGGTATGCAGGGCCTCCCCAAAAATATAATCCTCAGGAGGAGAGGTTGAAGGGATAGATTCTTCAGCATCAGAATCCTGATAGGGAGGAAGGGAGCATTCCTGTTCAGAAGAGGAGTCAGAGGAAATGGAAACCTGATCTGAAGATTCATATTCTGTCTCTTGCCTAGGCCTCTTATCAGGAGAGGGATGGGAACCCCTGATCAAAGTAATTAGGTCTTCGGCCATTTTAAGCATCTGATTTTTAGGCATGGAGGCTTGTCCATGGGATTGCTGTACTTGTTTCTTTGTCTTTAGAGGTGCTTTAGTCTTTGTCTTTGAAGCTGAAGTCGTTTTTACATACAACTGTGTAGGCCTGAAAACACCCTCAGAAGCTGATGCCTGCTCAGCGGCTCCGGACCCATCTGAGGGTAAAGTTTCCGAGGGTCTAATACCTTGATTTTCCAGTGGCCTAGTCATCTCCACGTGGGAGTTGGAAGCTGCTTGTGGCTCTGAGGTAGTGGGCGTCAGGGGCTGCGAAAGCGCCTCACTGAGAACCGGCGACTGGCTTAAAAGAAGCCTCGTCATCGGTTTTGGACCTTGGATACCTGTCCTTTTCTTTTTCCTTCCGTTTCTTGTGAATTGCGGTAGTCGGATGGCTATCCGACGACATCGTGTAATGAAATCTTCAGCCAAAGTAGTGAAATGCAAAAATCATACAGACACTTAATAGTGCGTTGGTTAAATCTAGCAAAAAACCTACAATTAGCAACGTCGTGATCAGGGCCTAGGCAAGGAATGCAATAAGAATGGAAGTCCTTATGAGGTATTTGCTTCCCACAAGAAATACAATTATTAACTTTTTCTGACATTGGTCTGGAGCAAGAAAAAAGTTTCCCCAATGGGGTACTTAGCTTTAAATGAAGACTTCGGATCTGAAATTCGAATACGAAAATCTCAGAAGTCGGCCGACCGGCACTTGCGAACTGCTTTTGCTTTGGGCACCGCGCGGCAAGAAAGACTGAAGAAAATGGCGTCGGCTGCATCTTTTATACCCCGGCGCTCTGACGTCAGGGAGAAGGCGACAGCAACCGACGCCGGACCAAGACTTGGGAATTCAAGCCAAGTGCGGGTAGCCTGCCTGCAGGATAACCCAAGTGTAATGACTGCAACAGTGAAACACGATGAACATCCGTGGTGTTGTCCATCTTTACCAGTAGTTGTCCTGGAAGAATGTAGTCCTTGAAGGCTGTCAAAGAGCATTCTGTACAGCTAACATTTCTTTTTGATTGGTATGTAGGTGCATTTGATCTGGGTTCCATTTGCTCTGAATGCACCTCCCTGCCAGATGAGACCCCCCATGCTTAGTCTGATGCATCTGTTGTTAGGGTTTGGGCAGCAGGGGTAGTGTGAATGGTAATCCCTTGTTTTGGTGGCAGGCCTCTGCCCACCATAGGAACTCCAGGCGTAGGCAAGGTATGATAGGAATCATTGTTTCCAGGCTGTGACAATATTGACTCCATAGACTTTTAAGATACCATTGTAGTTTCCTCATATGCAGTCTTGCATATGGAATTAGAAAAATGCAGGAGGCCATAAACCCAACGGCTTGCAGTATTTGTCTTGCACATAGGGTTTTTGTGGCCACTTGTTTGAAGTAAGTTACAAATGAATTTGCTTCTCTGGTGTGAGGAAAGCCATCTGGGCAGTTGTATTCAAGCTTGCACCCAGGAATGTAATCTGTTGACAGGGAACCAGTTGTGATTTCTTTTCGGTTATGGTGTACCCCAGACAAGTTAGAACCCATTTTACAAACGCCAGATAATTTAAAAGAATGCCCTGGTTTTCTGCCTGAATTTGACAATCATCCAGGTATGGATATATTTGAAAATTTCTTTGTCTGCAAAATGCAATCACTGGAGCCAGGCACTTTGTGAATACCCTGGGCGCAGTAGACAAGCCAAAGGGCAGTGCAGAGAACTGATAATGCAAGTAGCCTACTTTGAAGCAAAGGTATCTTCTGCAAGATTCCCTGATTGGGATGTGCAGGTATGCCTCTTTTAAATCTAGAGTTACCAACCAGGTGTTTTTGCCTAGCATTGGAAGTAACTGGTGAAGAGACAGCATCTTGAATTTTGGAATCTCCAGAAAGTTGTTTAGAGTAGACAGGTCCAGGATTGGATGCCATGATTTGTCTTTTCTGGGTACCAGAAAAAGCGTGGAATAGAAACCTTGTCCCTTTTCCTCTTCTGGTACCAGCTGAATAGCCCCCATGCTTAAGAGGGAAAGTACTTATTTTTGAGCCTCTGCCCACTGATTTGGGGGCAGGTCTGGCCACCCGTTTGGTGTTGGCAACGTGTGTAAATGAAATCTGTATACCTGAGACAGTATAATTAAAACCCATTTGTCCTGGGTTAAGTGTTTCCAGTTCTTTGCATGAAGAGCAATCTTCCCCCCAAAAGGGCAGTTAAAAAATAAGTGCTTGGGAATTTTAAAGGGAAGTCATTGAGACTGTTTACCCTAGGGAGGGTGTCTTGCTATTTCCAGATTTTGAAGAGGAGGCCCCCCACTGCTTAGTTCTGAGAGTCCCTGGAACTGAAACCTGCGTTTTTTGCTGTGTCTGGGTTTGGCTTGAGAGGATCTGGAAGAGGCTGGAAAGGACCAATTCTTAGTATGCCAGTGCCTACGAAATCTTGGGGGTTGCACTTGTAAAAAATCTTTAACAGTTTCCATAGATTTAGCTTTATCTTCCATCTTTTTAAAAACTTCTTCAGCCTTATTGCCAAACAGGTGGTCCTGATGTAAAAGAGCATCCAACAATTTAGCTTTAACATGATCAGGCAAAGATTGCTCCTTAAGTCAAGCATGCCTTCTAAGCACAGACCCAGTAACAGCAGTCCTGCAAGAGGCCTCTAAACAATCAAAACCACATCGCAAAGTATGTTTTCCAACTTGTTCAGCAGAATGCATTAAATCCTGTAAATCTTTATTTTCCGCACAGTCAGGAATCAACATAATTTTCTGTTTAAGCAGTCCAATAATATGCTGTTGATATTTTAACATATGAAATTGGCAGTTTAAAGTTCTGATTGCCAAGGTTGCAGAAGTATAAACCTTTTTACCGCATCTATCCAGCACCATGGAGTCTCTATCAGAAGGGGTAGGATTTTTAGCAGTAGAAGTCTTAATGCCCCTGGGCCCCTGAGAAATGGTTTCTGGATCTGCAACAGGATTTTTGACAAGGAACTTGTGGGACTCAGGAACCCTGTAGTATCTGTCAGGTTTACTAGGAGCCGGAGGCATGGAATCAGGGGCCAAACTGGATTCTGAGAACACATCATCAACAATGTCTAGTACAGGAGGTACAGCCAAAGGCCTATGCTGAGGAAGAAGAACATCCCTAAGCCTCTTTTTTGAATCAGAAAATTCCTGGCATTCCCATTTGAAATGCTCCATTAAAGTAAGTAAGGTTTCCCCAAAAGAAAAATCCACTGGAGGAGAAGCAGAGGGTATGGAATCCTCTGCATTAGAATCCTCAAAAATAGGTATGGACAAATCCAGGTCATTAGAAGAGTCAGAAGAAACAGAATCCTGACCAGAAGATTCATAATCAAGCTCAGGCCTAGGCCTCTTGAAGGGGGGTGACTACCCCTGATTAGAGTAATTAGATCTTCAGCTATTTTTATCATTTGTTTTTTAGGCATAGGGGCCTGAACATGTAGCCTGGGCGTTGGTTTTTTAGACATGGATTGAGATTTTGGCCTTAGTAATGAAGGTGGTGTCGATTTAAAATGCAAGTCTGTAGGCCTGAATACACCCTCAGAAGCCGGTACCTGCACAGCGGCTCTGGACCCATCCAAGGTAGAGACATCCGCGGCTTCCAAAGGTGAAGTATCTTGCGGCATACCGAACTCCGAATGGGTCTCAGTAGAGGTCTGTGAATCAGAAGTAGCGGGTATCAGAAGCTGTGAAAGCACCTCACTGAGTACCGGTGAACTGGCGACTGGCTTAGGAGAAGCATTGTTGGCAGTTTTGGACCTAGGCGGCCTGTCTCTGTCTTTATCTTTGCATTTTTTCGGAATCCCAGTAGTCGGATGGCTAACAGACGACATTTCTGGATAATTAAACAGAGAACCAAAATATTTAGAGGAAAACTGTAACGACGACGGATAGTGCGCTGATTAAATAAAGCACAAAACCGACAGCAAGGTATGTTGTGGTCAGGGCCTACGGCAAGGAACACAGTATGAATGAAAATCTTTATGAGGTATTTGCTTTTCACAAGTAATGTAATTATTAACTTTTACTGCTATCGGTAAGTAGCAAGAAGAAGTTTCCCCAACGGGGTACTTAGCTTTACGTTGAAGACTTTGGTTCTGAAACTCGAAAACGACAATTTCAGGAGTCGGCCAACCGGCACTTGCGAACTGCTTTCTGCTTTGGGCACCGCACGGTAAGAAAGACTGATGTAATGGCATCGGCTGCATGTTTTATACCCCTGACGACCTGACGTCAAGGAAGAAGGGTCAGCAACCGACGCAGGACCCAAGACTTTCTTAATCAGGCTGACTGAGGGCAACCTGCCATTATATTACCCAAATGTAATGACTGCAACAGTGAATCACGAAGAACATCTCCTATGTCATTTTATAAGGAAGTCGGAGAGAAGTTTCATTAAAGTCCTGGTGAAGATGTAATAAAAAAGGAACATTACAGAAGATTCACATCAGTGTTAATAGATCAAAGGGAAAACAGAGATGCTGGTACAGGTATGGTGATGATTTTCAATAAATTTACATACACTCCTTCCCTGGTAGTCAAACCCATTCAGTGATAAACATGGTTTAAGAGGAGCTATGCTTTCAGCAAACTTCCTTGTTATTTCAGCCTAGCATTTCCTAGGGTAGCTTTATAGGCGAGTTTAGATAATACATATCATTTTCAGTAACGTACAATAACATCAGAGTCTGATCGATCAGAATGACTATGCTCTCACAAGCAGGCACCAATGAGTTAGGGGACATTATTATGATCTTACAAACAGTACTGCTGAGTCACTACAAGTAATCTCACTAATAAATTATGGCCAAAAAATATGAACAGCTAATGAGAACTGAATGGTGTTTTGTGCACACTATGTTTTTTCAGACATATCAGAGGTTTTCTAGGTGTTTAAACTATGTCACATCACACGGTACAATAAGTACACATATTTAAATCTTAATGTTTTACGTTACAAAAATATAAGATTCAATGACGTGAACCATTTTCAGGCTCAGAATACAGCAATTTACAAACAATGCAGTTCAGTAATTAATTGCACAAACAAATATTTAAATGGCTATTTCAGCTACAAAACAATGTAGATGCAATAGGTATATGTCAGAGTAACAAAATGCTTTACATTGAGTTAGTAATACTGCAGGTAGGAATAGGAAGAGAGAGCAGGCTTTGACAGAAGCAGGAAGCGAGGAGAGAGTTGCTGAGGAAGTGTGCATGTGCAGGGGAGGGGGGGGGGGGTCACCTGTACTGTGTGTTTCTCTGAAAAATCCTTTGGCACCCTTTTGCATTTCAAATAGGAAATTGCTTTCTGTAACTACTGTCCACATGTCTCCACTCAGCTGCAGAGGTAGAAATATAAATCAGATTATTCCATGTACATTATCCTTGTTCTTGAAATTATCTAGAAAAAGCAGCAGCTCATCTTTCAACTAATAATATTAATTAAGACTAATATTACTAATACAATCCCCAAAACTTCCTCCAGACATACCTCAATCACTGTTTCATAATAAGACTGACCTACAAAAAGAAATGTGGCAAGTCTTAATCAAATACACATGTTAAATGTTGATGAAGTCATATAAAAAGGTTTATCTACATGACACCTATACTCTTAAGTAGATCCACCTTGCTCCACACTAAAATTGAAATAAGGTGTACTTTTATTACCCAATTTAAAAAGCAACACAACTACCACACAATACATAAAGACAATGCCCTTCCCAAAACAGGTCAACATACATTCTGTCCATCCTCATGTACTAACTCCGTCTCACAGCGTCCCTCACTTATGAAGATTTATCCATTCATCCACTAATTTGACTCCATTCACTGAGCCAACTTACCTCTTATTAGTTCAATAAGATCAAGAAGCAAAGCCTACTCTATTTTTGCTCCTAAAGTCTATTAGCAAAGCCCTTTTCAGATTAGTCTCACAACATAATTTCCCTATAGCACCAATGCAATACTAAATGCAATAGTATGTTAAACTTAGTAATTTGTATTCTCTTCTACCTTCCTCCTGGTTGGCGTCATGACGTTCCTCTTTAAATATCTGCTCCCCTGCACATTTACATAATTACTTAATTATATTCTCCCTCTAAACATTATTTTAGTTTGTAGTCATGTAACACTTTGTTACGACTTATCTGATTTAGCTACTGTGTTAAACTATTTAGTAATTATTTTCATGTGCGTGTGCATTTTTTTACTAGCTGTAATGCATTTTGTCTAACTTACTTCAGGTATATCAGTATAACATTTTGTAACTACTAGAACGTTGCTGAATATGGGTCCTGGTAGTTGAGACCACTTACTTTCTCAAAATAAAATAACATATATCCTATAATACAGGGCAGTCAACGATTTCTTTCCAGTTTCTACACAAACAATTGCGCGCACACACACACACAAACACACACAAACACACACACACATGTACACACGCGCACACACACATGCGCGCACAGACGCACACAAGCGCAAATGCGCACACACATGCACGCACACACACATGCATGCGCACATATGCGTGCACACGAGCAGACACATGCGCACACGCACACACACCAGTTCTTACCCGAAATAAGCATCTCTGCCATGAAATGAAGGCTGCAGTAGATACAGGCAGAAAGCAGTCCATTCTTTCCCACGAAGCAGTAGAAGAGAAGGTGTTCTTCCCGCTGGCAGCAGATCCATGCAGAAAGCAGCAGCAGCGTCAGCTCAAAATGTGGAAAAAATAAAATTTTAAACAAGAAGCTGGGAAAATCGGAAATGAAGGGATGCCACTCGGGAATCGTGACACACCATTATTTGACCCCAAAAAGTGGTAAAAAATGAGTAATTTGGTATGGTTGGGAGGTATGGTGTGGGATTAATACATGCAGAGGAGGAATGAGGTTTAAAAGAAGTAAAGTTTTGAATGAGCTATGTAATGGTTGACTAACAATGAATGGATATGTTAAAAGTGATGTATACTGTTTGCAGCTACAGCCGTGTTGGCAAAGTTTGGAATGTACAACATTTGCAACTAAAATTGCATCTCTATGGTTTATTATCATTTATATAAATGTAACATAGCCTATAAATCATACACGATAATTTAATAAAAATCTTTCTTGTTTAAAATAATGTAGAGTGCAAATAACTAAGCTACAGGATACACACTTGGAATAAACTGAATATGGGAAATTGATAACGAAAGGTTTTCAAGATGGTTATTCAGCGGAATACCTGGGACAAAGGAAAAGGGAGTATTTATATTAATTGCAAAATGAGCTCCAATAGTGATAGAAGAGGATAGAAAACATTTAATAATGGTAGATCTGCAATACTAAAGGGCAATTTGCAAGGGAGGATAATTACACTGGCATGTATTTGTATTCCGCAGAAAACTGTTATAATGGAGCTTAAGAAAATTCTGGGAGAAGTAATTTATTTATTTATTTATTTGCAGTTGTTTAACCAGGATAGTCCTTTGGGCCTGAAGAACCCGTTTTCAATGGAGTCCTGGGGAGAAAAGCTCCTCATACAGATTACACAAAGGTTAATATACAATCATAGATTACATGAAGATTACAGAGGTAAACAAACTAAGATTAATATACACACATAGAATGCATGAAGACTACAGAGGTAAGACAGACTGATCAAAAGTATTTCAATCAAAGTTAATAATAATATATATATATATTTTTTTTGGACAGGTAGTTGGATTCAGTAAGGAAAGGAATTGCTGGATACTAATAAGGAGTTGTATAATAGAAATAAGCAAGAGTTTGTTACCTGGGATTTGAGAGAAGGAAGGGAAAGAGTGTTGAAGTAAAGTGTAAGTTATGAGGGATGGGAGCAGGAGCATTCCCATGTGGAAGTTAGATGAGAGTGGAGTGATTTTTTAAAGGATGGGAGGCTAGTAGTAGTACGAATGGAGGGGGGAAGGGAATAATTAGCTTTCAGCAAGGAATAGTACTTATAGGTGGGGACTGGAATTCGATTTACAGCAGTGAAGATCTGTCTTCAGGGGCCAGAAAGCAAAGTTTAACAACTAAGAGTAGACATTTGAAAAAAATTATGAAAATATTTGGCATGGAAGATGTGAATTCAGTACTAGGAGTTCAGAATGAATTTACATATTCCCCAAGATACAAAAACTGGGCTAAGCTAGACAGAATTTACATTTCACAGGAACATGTGCATTTAATTGAATTGATATGCACCCACTATTTCAGATCATACACCAATAATAACTGAAATAAAAACAAAGGGTAATGAAATGAAAACAAGACACTGGCGCTTTCCCACCCATCTAGTGAAAACAGACTAATTAAAGGAATTGGTAGTGGAAATTATTTAGGAGCTATTAGAGAAAATAGAAATTTCTTCTGGAAATATAGTAGGGAGTGGGATAAAATTAAAGTGGAGTTTAAAAATAAGGTGGAAATAAAAGAAAGTGAGACATGGTTAAAAAGTAAAGTAAAGTTGTTTAAAATCTTACCATAACCATAGATGTCCTTCTCTTCCGTGTTGCAGTATTCTACATATAGATTTACCCTTCTTCCTCCTCTCCAGTTCCTCCGGCCAGGTTTCCAAAGATTTTCAGTCCCTCTAAGTGCATTGGATGTCTTTTGTGGCAGCAGGAACGTGGCCCATAAAAAAGTGATGTCTGCATGTACAAGCCCTCAGAACCTAAGAGAGGCCCCAGTCGGAGCCAGTCCTACAAGGGAATAGCCTGTCCAATGTCAGTCAGGAGAGCAACTGCAGTCTGACAAGAGGGGAAGGTGGGAGGGAAGGAATACTGCAACATGGAAGAGAAGAACATCTATGGTTAATGGTAAGATTTTACACAACTTTCCTATGTCCTTCTATTCCAATGTTGCAGTATTCTACATGTGGGTGAGTGCCAAAGCTCACCAAGGATTGAGGGGTGGCCTAGATGATGTTTCCAGGAATCCATGTAGGATAGCCCTGGCAAACCCTGCCCTAGCCCTGGAGATATGGTCCAATTTGTAATATTTGGTAAAGGTGTGCACTGAGGACCAAGTAGCTGCCTCAAGTATGCAGTTAGTGTCTAACCCCTTAAAAAAAGGCTCCAGAAGAAATTGCTCAGAGTGGGCTTTGACATTGCCCTGCAAGGTCTTTTCATGGTGTAGGTAGTAGAAGGAAATGGCCCTGGATATCCAGGTCGAGATGGTCTGTTTGCTCACAGCTTTCCCCATGGCTCTGGGGTGGAAGGAAACAGTTGGTCAGATTTCCTAAAAAGGTTTGGTTTTATGAAGATAAAACCTAAGTTGTCTGTGGACATCTAGGGAATGAAGTACTCTCTCACTATCTCCCCGTGGGTTAGGGAAGAAGTTAGGCAAGTGGAAGACCTGGTTCAAGGATAGGTCATTCACTACCTTGGGAGTGAATGATGGGTTTGTCCTGAGAGTCACCCTGTCCAAGTGGAAGACTAAAAACGGTGGTGTAACCATAAGAGCTTGCAATTCTGAGACCCTTCTGGCTGAGGTCAGAGCTACCAGTAAAACAGTTTTCAATGTGCAAAATTTTATGGGATCTTTGTCTGCTGGCTCAAAGGGAGCTAAAGTGAGGTTTTTCTAATACACAGTTAAGGTCCCAGGGGGGAGGGAAGTGTTTCCTGGGTGGTCTCAAGTGCAGTACCCCTTTGAGGAACAGTTTAGCGGGTAGTCTGGATGCAAAGGGAGACTCCAGAGGAAGACGGACAGAGATAGCAGAAAATGTGCTTTCACAAATGAGTATGATAGCATTGTCTGCATAAGTTCACACAGGTAAAACAGGAAGAGAGGAATATCGCTTTCCAGTGGGTCCAACAGTCTTTTGTGACACCAAATGGAAAACCTAGAGAGATAGGATTTCTTGTGTTGAGTTTCCTGGCCTCCTGCAGACAGTGAAAACGTCCTTGTGCTACAGGTGGCTAAAGGGGATCAGAATCCTATCAGCCACAGGGTGAGGTGCAAGGATTGCCACTGTGGGTGTATCCGAGTCCCCTTGTTCTGTGTGAGCAGGCCTACGGAAGGGAGTAAGCAACTTGTGGTGATTGCCCTTGGACACGTGAAGAAGAGGGAAAATACAGTTTTGTACCTACCATAAATGTAGATGTCCGATAGGTATGCATCTGCAGTCATCACATATGGGTTTGTCCTGCCTCAGGCAGCCCTCGGTCGGCCGGATTCCAAAGTCTGGGTCCGGCGTCGGCTGATGTCGCCCTTTCCCCGACGTCAGAGCGCCTGGGGTATAAAAGCGTCAGCCGACGCCATCTTCTTCAGTTTTTCTTGCCCCAGATGCCCTCTAAGGAAGGCTAAATTTGGAGAAATGCAATAAATTCCAAAAATGCACAGAAATATATATGTATATATAAAACAAATACACCATAATAGATAACCCCAGCTAGCTATGAGAGGGAAAGGTACCCAATAAATACCACAGAGGGAAAGGAGGGAGGGTAAACGTGACTGCAGATGCATACCTATCGGACATCTACATTTATGGTAGGTACAAAACTGTACTATGTCCTTCAAGGATGCATCTGCAGTCATCACATATGGGTAGAATACCATAGCCAATCTGGGGGTGGAGGATCTATGTAAAGGATGGTGTAGCTAAAATGCCCTGCAGGACTGCCATAGCAAAGCCTGCTCTGGATCTGGAATATAAAGGTAAATTGTAATGCTTGGAAAATGTATGCACGGAGCTCCATGTAGCAGCTTCTAAAATGTCCTTGGTAGCCACCCCTCTTAAGAAGGCTGTGGAGGTGGCTGTTGCTCTGGTGGAATGAGGTCTAATGTTAGCTGGCACAGTTTTTCCATGAAAGGAGTAACAAAACGAATGCAATTCCCTATCCATTTTGAAATTGTCTGTTTGGAAATTGCTTTTCCTTGTGCACCAGCAGCATATGCTACAAACAGCTGGTCAGTTTTTCTGTAACTTTTAGTTCTGTCCAAGTAGTAGCAACTGTCTGTGTATGTCCAGGGTGTGCAGAAGCTTTTCCCCTTTGTTTTGTGGATTTGGAAAGAAGGTAGGCAGGTGAATAGCTTGGTTTAATGAGACCCTGGATACCACCTTTGGCATAAATGAAGGATTGGTTCTCAATGAGACTCTGTCCTGATGAAAAATAAGAAATGGCTGTACTGCCATGAGGGGCTGTAACTCAGATACTCTTCTTGCTGAGGTTATGGCCAGAAGGAAGGCAGTCTTCCAAGACAGGAACTATAGTTCTGCAGATGCTGCTGGCTCAAAGGGAGGCAGTGCTAGTTTTTCCAACAAGAAGTTAAGGTCCCAAGTAGGCACTGGTGGTTTCCTTGGAGGATTGATGTTTTTAATTCCTCTTAGAAACTGTCTTAGGAGAGGATGAGAGAAGACAGGTGGATCAGTATTGTACTCTGCTGAAATTGCTGAAGCATGAATTTTAATGGAAGAGTAAGACAGGCCATTGTGGAGCATTTCTGCCAAGTACTCCAGGATATGTGCCATGTTCATCACTTTCGCATCTAGGCCCTTTGTGGTGCTCCAAGTGTGAAATCTTTTCCATTTTGCTGAATATGCCTTTCTTGTGGAAGGCCGGTGAGCTTCTATGATGATATCCTTCACTCTCTTGGATAGCTTATCCTGGGGAGGAATCAAGGTATTTTCCAGGCTGTTAGTTGCAAGGTTTTCAGGTTGGAATGCAGAGTTTTGTAATTGTGCTGTGTCAGGAGAAGTGGCCATTGTGGAAGAGGCCATGGTTTCGTGCGTGACATGCTCTTTAACAGTGGGTACCAGTGCTGTCTTGGCCAGTCCGGAGCTATCAGAATCACTTTTGGCTGCTCTGTCCTGATCTTCAGGAAGACCTTGGTCATTAATGGAAGAGGTGGAAATGTATACACTGTTAAGTTCTCCAGCTGAAAGCACTTTCCATGCTTGTGGGTGGTATGTCCTTGAGCAGAATTTCTTCAGCTGATGATTGTGAGGGGAGGCAAAGAGGTCTATGTCCGGCCTCCCCCATGATTGTGTTATCTGAAGGAAGATGTCTGGGTGCAGCATCCATTCGTGTGCATCCATGATGTTTCTGCTTAAGCTGTCTGCCAGTATATTGTCCTTTCCTGGCACAAACTGGGATTGCAGCTCTATATTGAGTTTCAAGGAAAGTTCCCATAGATTCATTGCCAGTCTGCAAAGAGGGAAGAATGGGTGCCTCCTTGCTTGTTTATGTACCACATAACTGTGGTGTTGTCTGTCCTTATTAGCAGGTGGCCTTGATGCAGAAAGAGTTTGAAGGTCTCGACTGCATGTATCACTGCCAGCATTTCCTTTTGGTTTATGTGTATGCGTAGCTCTTTTTGTGACCATAGTCCTTGAATGCATCTGCCCTCCATGTGCGCTCCCCATCTGTGGTCTGAAGCGTCCGTTGTAATGGTTTGGCTGGCTATTGGTTTGCTGAAGGGCAGACCCCTGTTTGACTGGCTTGCTTGAGCCCACCACAGAAATTCCTTTTGAAGGCATGGGATGAGTGGTATTAAAGTTTCCAAGCTGTGACTGTGCTGAGTCCATAAACTCCTTAGGTACCATTGTAGTTTCCTCATATGCAGCCTTGCTTGTGGAATCAGAAGAATGCAAGAAGCCATGTAACCCAGGGCCTGCAGGATTTTCCTTGCAGTCAGCTGAGTTTGTCTTGACAGATTTTTGAAGTAATCCGGTAGTTGACTTTGTTTTTCTTCTGTGAGGAAAGCCATTTGGGTGGTTGTGTCTAGATTCGCACCCAGAAAAGTTATTCTTTGGGATGGAACAAGTCTTGACTTGTGAATGTTGACTGTATATCCCAAGGCCTGAAGTAGGTGGATGGCATAATTCAAGTGTTTTACCAAAGTTTGTTGGCTGTCCGCTTGTATAAGGCAGTCGTCCAGATATGGGTATATTTGAATCCCCTGAAGTCTGCAGTGTGCAATTACTGATGCCAGGCATTTCTTGAATACTCTGGGCGCAGTAGATAAGCCAAAGGGCAATGCTGAGAATTGATAATGCTCTGAACCTGCAAGAAATCTGAGGTGTCTTCTGCAACTTTGTCTGATAGGGACATGCAGGTATGAATCCTTGAGGTCCAGAGTTACCAGCCAAGACCCCTTGCCCAGCATGGGAAGGAGTTGCTGTAGAGTCAGCATTTTGAATTTTGGCACAATGAGATAAGTATTCAGTGTGGACAAGTCGAGAATAGGCCTCCATTGCTTTTCTTTTCTTGGAACAAGGAATAGTCTGGAATAAAATCCTTGGCCTTGTTCTGAGAGAGGAACCTTTTCTATGGCTTTCATTTGCATTAAGTTGGAGATTTGTTTCAAAGCCTCTGACCTTTGATTTAGTGGCAGGTCTGGCATGCCTTTTCTTTTTGGTAATGTGTGGAAATGGAACCTGTATCCTCTGTCTATTATTTTCAGTGTCCATTTGCCCCTTGTAATACTGTGCCAATTTTCTGAGAATAAAGAAAGCTTTCCGCCCAAAGGTGCTTCCAATTGAGCCCTGGTTGGCAGTGTCAAAGTAAAGTCATTGAATCTGTCCTTGTGCAGCAGTTGTAGGTCCTGCACTACCTCTCTGGTTGGGAGTCTGCCATTGACGTCCTCTGTAGGAGCCTCTAGCTTGCCCTCTACCTCTGGCACGCCTGTTCTTGCCTCTGAAATCTCTCTGTGTCCGGAAAGGACCAATTCTTGGAAGGCCAATTTCTGCTGAATCTTGGTGGTTGGACTTGGAGGAAATCTTTGACTGTTTATACAGATTTTGCCTTTTCTTCAAATTTCTTTAAGACCTCCTGAGCAGTGGAGCCAAATAACTTTTGCTTTTCCAGTGGAGCATCCAGAAGCTTTGCTTTAACATGGTCTGGCAGAGATTGATCCTTCAGCCAAGCATGCCTACATATAACTGCACCTGTCATAGCTGACCTACATGAAGCTTCCAATGCATCATAACCACACTGCAAGAAATGGTTACTAACCTGTTGGGAGTTATGTACCAGATCCTGAAGTGATTTGCGATCTAGGGGTTCAGGTGAAGACAGTTTTTTATGCAATTCATCTAACAAATACTCTTGGTACTGTATCATATGAAATTGACAATTTAAAGCCCTCATAGAAAGAGTAGCAGAAGTATACACTTTTTTTTTTTACCCCATCTCTCTAAAGCCCTGGACTCCCTTTCAGAGGGGAGTGGATTTTTAGTAGTGGCAGCTGCAACCCCTTTAGGGCCCTGGGAAATAGTTTCTGGATCAGCAGAGTGGGCCTTGCAAAGGAAAAGATGCGAGTCCGGGACCCTGTAGTACCTACTGGGTTTGGCAGGAGCCGGAGGGAGAGTGTCAGGGGTTGTGCTAGACTCAAGAGTACACATCATCAATGACATTCAAAACAGGAGGAATAGCCAAAGGTCTATGCTGAGGCAAATGCAAGAAAGTCCTTAATCTCTTCCTGGAATCAGAGAATTCCTGGCCCTGCCATTGGAAATGCTCTCTCATAGTGTGAAGAGTCTCCCCGAAGGACAGCTCTTCAGGAGGGGAGGCCGAGGGGATAGATTCCTCTGCATCAGAATCCTCGTAGGCCGAAAAAGCCTCCTCCTGGTAGTCCGAGAGTAGAGCCATCAGAGGCCTCATCTGAGGAGTGGGGATCAGAGGGCTCAACCCTGGGCCTTTTATCTGGAGGAGGTTGAGAGCCCCTGTCCGGATGAGGCTGTGAGCCCCTAATTAAAGAAATAAGGTCCTCTGCTAAACTTAGGATCTGTGAACCTGTAGTGGGTCCCTGAGGGATAACCCTGGGAGGCAAAGCTTTTGAGTGTTTAGCAGCTTTAGCCCTAGAGAAAGCCTTTATGGACATGGATGCAGGAGGCCTGGCTGCACCACGTGCTGGTGTAGTTTTGTCTAGAGGAATGGTGTCAGAAGGTTCCAGGACACCAGTTTCTAATGGAGATTCAACAACCGATTCGGTAGGAACCTCCGTTGCCGAGGTTGTCGGTTGAGCGGTTTCGGTAGATGGAAGTACCAAGGACTCTGTTTCAGCCAAGACCGAGACACTCGCGGTAGGCCTAGCCGTGGTTTCAGCCGAAACCGCGGCCCGCGTGTCGGTCCTTGTCCTTCTGTTTTTTTGTTAAATGTGAAGTCGGAGTCTCCGACGGCATATTGTAAGCAAAACTAGCCCCAAAAATTCCTTTGCAAACTCCGCCCGACGTCTAAGAGTGCGTCGGTTGAAGGAAGCACAGGCTGAACAGGCCGAGACGTCATGGTCTGGGCCTAGGCAGGGGAGGCAGTAAGAGTGGAAAACCTTATGAGGTATTTGTTTCCCACAAGTTAAGCAATTATTAATTTTATCTGACATCGGCTGAGGCAAGAAAGAGTCCCCAACGGGGTACTTAGCTTTTGAAGTCTTCGGTTTAGCTGAATTACAGGAGCTGGCCGACCGGCACTTGCGAACTGCTTCCGCGGCAAGAAAGACTGGGGAAGATGGCGTCGGCTGATGCTTTTATACCCCAGGCGCTCTGACGTCGGGAAAAGGGCGGCATCAGCCGACGCCGGACCCAGACTTTGGAATCCGGCCTACCGAAGGGCTGCCTGAGGCAGGACAACCCATATGTGATGACTGCAGATGCATCCTTGAAGGACATCCAGTGCTGTCTTGGCCAGTAGGGGGTCACCAGCAAGATTTTGGATGAGTCCTGCTGAATTTTCAGCAGGACCCTTTGTGTCAGTGGGAAGGAGGAAATGCATACAGGAATTTCCCCTTCCAGATCATCGAGAAGGCATCTGTTGCTAATGCCTTGGGGTCTGGTGTCCTGGTGCAGTAGCCAGGAAGCTGCTCATTTATGGAGGAGGCGAACAGGTCTATCTCTGGAATACCCCACTTGAGGACCATAGTCAGGAAAAAGTACAGTTTTGTACCTACCATAATGTAGATGTTCGAGCGTATATACTGCTGCAGTCATCACACTTGGGTTATCTGCCGTCAGGCGGTCCCGCAGTCGGCCAAACCCCAAAGTCTTGGTCTGGCGTCGGTTGGCGTTGCTTCTTCCCTGACGTCAGTGCAACAGGGGTATAAAAGAGGCAGCCAACGCCATTTTCTTCAGTTTTTCTTGCCCCAGATGTCAGGTGCCCCCAACTAGGAAGGCAATACAAAAAACTATGCAAAAAAGACCTTAGTAGATAAACAATAGTACTAGCTGTTAGCAAATACACCATATAGACACGCATCCAACTGACTGATGTACATGGAGTTATAACTAACACCCTGGTATGTAGAGGGGATGGTGGGAGGGTAACCTGGACTGCAGCAGTATATACACTCGAACATCTACATTTATGGTAGGTACAAAACTGTACCATGTTCATTGTGTTATACTGCTGCAGTCATCACACTTGGGTTGAATCCCAAAGCTATGGATGGGTGGCTAGTACTAAACTGGGTTAAGCAAAGCTAGGATGCCCTGCAGAACTGCAGTGGCAAAACCAGCTCTGGTTTTTGAGTATAATGGAAGGTGGTAGTGCTTGGTAAAGGTGTGCACTGAACTCCAAGTAGCTGCCTCCAGAATGTCCTTGGTTGGAACCCCCCCTGAGAAAGGCTGCTGAGGTTGCTGTAGCCCTGGTAGAATGGGACCTAATATTAACAGGCACTTCTTTCCCATGGTGTGAGTAGCAAAAGCGGATACAATGTGTTATCCATTTGGAGATGGTCTGTTCTGAAATAGCCTTTCCTTGAGAACCTGCAGCATAGGATACAAAGAGTTGGTCAGTTTTCCTACGTACCTCCAGGTATGTGTTTAGAATTGAGAGGTCTAAAATGGGTCTCCATGCTTTGTCCTTTCTTGGTACTAGAAATAGTCTTGAGTAAAAACCTTGGCCTTGCTCCTTTGTAGGTACCTTTTGAATTGCTTTCATATCCATGAGAGCTGAAATTTGCGTTTGTGCCTCTGCCCATTGGTTTCGGGCAGATTTGGCATGCCTCTCATCCGTGGTAAAGTGTGAAAATGAAATCTGTAGCCTCGGGTAATATCCAGAACCCATTTGTCCTTTGTTATGATGTGCCAATTTTGTGGAAATAGAGCCAGTTTTCCTCCCAAAGGTGCTGCTAGGGCAATTTTGCTTGGCAGACGAAGAGGGAAGTCATTGTGTTTGTTTCCTGAAGGGTTGAGATCTTTCGTCTCCACCTCTTTGAGTTGTTGTATGCCATTGTCTAGGCCTGAAGGAACCTTGTGGCTGGCCTCTGCCCCTTGGGTGTCTGTACCTACCCCTTTGGGGTCTGTCTGATGCAGGAAAGGACCAGTTTTTTGATGGCCAGTTTCTGCTGAAACGAGGAGGGTGTACCTGTAAAAAATCTTTAACTGTCTGCATAGATTTTGCCTTTTCTTCCATTTTCTTTAAAACTTCCTTTGCTTTGACATCAAATAACACATCTTTCTGCAAAGGAGCATTCAATAACTTTGCTTTGACATGTTCTGGTAAGGCTTGCTCTTTTAGCAAAGCATGTCTACGTATTACAGAACCTGTGACAGCTGCTCTACATGAGGCTTCCAATGAAACAAAACCACACTGTAAGGTATGCTTTCCCACCTGTTCTGCTGCATGCATCAAATCCTGCATCTCTTTGAAATCAGGTTGATCTGTCTGAGGGATCATTTTCTGCTTTAACTGTGTAATCAAGTACTGCTGGTATGTTAGCATGTGGAATTGGCAGTTTAAGGCCCTCATGGCCAAAGTGGCAGACGTATACACTTTCTTCCCCCATCTTTCTAATGCTCTGGAATCTCTTTCAGAAGGTAGTGGATTCTTAGCAGTAGAGGCCTTAACCCCTTTGGGACCCTGGGAAATGGTTTGGGGTCTGCAACAGGGCTTTTATATAGAAACTTATGAGAATCAGGAACTCGGTAGTATCTGTCTGGTTTAGCTGGTGCAGGAGGTGAGGAATCTGGGATTAGACTAGATTCGGCGTAAACATCATCCAAAATGTCTAAAACTGGAGGAATTGCAAGGGGTCTATGCTGTGGAAGAAGAAGAAACTCACGGAGTCTTTTCTTAGAGTCAGAGTAATCCTGGCCTTCCCAATGGAAGTGTTCCCTCATGGTGTGGAAAGTTTCCCCAAAGGAGTAGTCTTCAGGGGGGGAGACAGAGGGAATGGACTCTTCAGCATCTGAGTCTTCATAAGGAGGGAAGGAATAATCCTGGTCGTCAGAGTTAGCTGAGGAAGTGGATGCTTGGTCAGAAGAAGGATGATCTTCCTCCAGTCTAGGCCTTTTGTCAGGAGGGGGTTGGGAACCCCTGATAAGGGTAATTAAATCCTCAGCCATCTTAAGCATCTGTTTTTAGGCATAGGGGTCTGTGGGGGGGTCTGTGGACCCGGTTTCCTAACTTTTAAGGGGGCTTTAAGTTTAGCATAAGACTTAATAGAGATAGTTGTCGGTTTGAAGACACCTTCAGAAACCGAAGGCATGTCCAAAATCTCCGGATCACCATCATGGTTGGCGTCCGAGGGGTGAGATGGGTGAGGCCCAGTTGATTTGGTCTGGGAGGCCGTCAGAATTTCTAAATCTGCGGTAGTCAGGGGCTGCGTAGGTGCCTTGCTGAAAACCGGAGAACCGGCGACAGGCCTTGCTGAGGCCTCGGTATCTGGTCTTGGCCTTGGTTGCCTGTCCTTATCCTTGTGTTTTTTAATCATTGCTGATGTCGGTTGCTCCGACGACATACTATAGTTAAATTTTCTGCCAAAATAATGTCGGGCGAAATCTGCCCGACGCTTGATTGTACGTTTGTTGAACCTAGCACAAAACCAACAACCAGAGACGTCGTGGTCTGGGCCTAGGCAAGGAATACAATAAGAATGAAAATCCTTATGAGATATTTGCTTCCCACAAGAAATGCAATTATTAACTTTGTCTGACATCGGTCTGAGGCAAGAAAAGTTTCCCCAATGGGATACTTAGCTTTAGAGAAGACTTCGGGCTGAAATTCGATTCGAAAATCTCAGGAGCTAGCCGACCGGCACTCGCAAAAGTACAGTTTT
Organism: Protopterus annectens; assembly: GCF_019279795.1. Taxonomy (NCBI): domain Eukaryota; kingdom Metazoa; phylum Chordata; order Ceratodontiformes; family Protopteridae; genus Protopterus; species Protopterus annectens. The sequence goes on along the minus strand of NC_056744.1, from coordinate 1,434,702,360 downwards.
GTACCTACCATAAATGTAGATGTCCGATAGATATGCAACTGCAGTCCTTACATATGGGTTGTCCTGCCTCAGGCAGCCAGTCGGCCGGATTCCAAAGTCTGGGTCCGCGGCCGCTGATGTCGCTTTCCCGACATCAGAGCGGCTGGGGTATAAAAGCATCAGCAGACACCATCTTCTTCAGTCTTTCTTGCCGCAGGACATCTGCTTCTGCTTTGGGCATCGTGTGGCAAGAAAGACTGAAGAAAATGGCATCGGCTGCCTCTTTTATACCCCTGTCGCACTGACGTCAGGGAAGAAGTGACTACAACCAACTCCGAACCAAGACTTTAGGATTCGGCCGACTGCGGGACTGCCTGATGGCAGGATAACCCCAAGTGTGATGACTGCAGCAGTATAACACGATGAACATCATCTCTTTGCAGCATCCATTCGTGGTTGTTTGAAGTGGTTCTGCTTAGGTAATCTGCCTGGTAGTTGTGCTGGGATGAGATGTAGGCTGCCTGGAGGGTGATCCCCTGTGAGATAGCCAGTTCCCACACCTGCAGAGCTAGTCTGCAAAGAAGGTAGGATTTGGTCCCTCCCTGCTTGATGAGATACCACAGGACTGTGGTGTTGTCTGAGAATATCTTTAGAGGACCCTGCTCTAGGTATGGCTGGAAGGCCTGTAGAGCCAGGAGAATGGCCCTCATTTCTCTCACGTTCATGTAGTCTTGTCCAATCTGTTTGTCCACAAACCTTGTACCTTCCCTTTTCTCCAGAGTCACTCCTCAGCCCGGGTCTGAGGCATCTGTGTACATGATCTGGAAGGGGGGAGTGTGCTTGCAGAGGCAGACCTGGGTTTTGGCCTACCTGAGCCGCCCACCATCTCAGTTCCTGATGTAAGCAGGGGAGCAACGGGATCCTGAACTCCAGTGGGTGGGAGTGTTGGGTCCACACCGACCGGAGTTACCACTGAAGTTTCCTCATGTGCATCCATGCTAGGGACAACATGGGAATGGTAGCTGCCATGTAAAGTACAGTTGTGTACACTTACCATAAATGTAGATGTTCGAGTGTATTCACTGTTGCAGTCATCACTTTTGGGTTATCTGCTTGCAGTAGCCTTCAGTCGGCCTGATTAACAAAGTCTTGGGTCCTGTGTCAGTTGCTGTCCCTTCTTCCATGACGTCAGGTCGTCAGGGGTATAAAACATGCAGCCGACGCCATTACATCAGCTTTTCTTGACCCAGATGTCAGGTGCCCCCTTAAAGGGAAGAAATTAAATCTATAAATATACAAGGTTATACCGCCAACAAAAAAGCAAATACACCAAAAAGCTTTTGAAGATAAAGGAAAGTAGAGGTATATCCAAAATAAGAAGGGGGCTGGAGGGAGGGTAACCAGGACTGCAACAGTGAATACACTCGAAAATCTACATCTATGGTAAGTGTACACAACTGTACTATGTTCTTCGTGTTTCACTGTTGCAGTCATTACATTTGGGTAGATTCCCAAAGCTAAGGATGGGAGGAGGAGGAAGTTAAATAGAATTAGGACCAGCTAAAAGACCCTGCAAGACTGCAGTGGCAAAACCAGCTCTGGATTTAGAGAAAATTGGCAGATGGTAATGCTTGGTGAAATTAGCAGCTTCTAGGATGTCCCTGGTAGGGACGCCTCTGAGAAAGGCTGTAGAGGTAGATGCAGACCTGGTAGAGTGGGGTCTGATTCCCTGTGGGATAGGTTTTCCATGGTGTTTGTAGCAGAAATGAATGCAATGGCCTATCCATTTGGAAATGGTTTGCTTTGAAATAGCCTTCCCCTCTGCCCCTCCAGCAAATGCCACCAGCAGTTGATCAGATTTCCTTTGAGGTTTAGTTCTGTCCAAGTAGAATCTTAGTTGTCTGTGCACGTCTAAGGAGTGCAGAATTCGTTCCCCTTTGTCCTGTGGATTAGGAAAGAAGGTTGGCAAATGTATGGACTGATTAAGGGCCACACTGGATACCTCCTTGGGCATGAAGGAGTGATTGGTCCTAAGGGACAATCTGTCTGCATGAAAGACAATGAAAGGCTGCACTGCTATGAGGGCCTGTAATTCAGATACCCTTCTTGCCGAAGTGATTGCAAAAAGGAAAACTTTTTCAGGAAAGGAATTTTAAGTCTGCAGCTAGCTCGAAAGGAGGAAGGGTGAGCTTTTCCAATACAAAGTTGAAGTCCCAGGCTGGAGTTGGAGCTCTCCTGGGTGGTCGTAGATTTTTGGCCCCTCTGAGGAACTGCTTAAGTAGTGGATGAGAGAAGAGGGGTGGTTCTGTGTGATAATGAGATGAGATGGCTGAGGCATGAATTTTGATGGAGGAGAAAGACAGGCCTTTATGAAGCATCTCAGTTAAGTACTGTAAAATCTGAGGTAAACTGGGCACTGTTGTGCTCATCCCTTGAGATTGGTTCCAGGCACAGAATCTTTTCCATTTTTCAGCGTTATAGTACTAGGCCTCCTAGACTCTAAAATGATATCCATCACTGGTTTACTGAGGGATGGTAAAGGAGAAATGATGTAATTAGCTAGGCTGCTAGATTCAGTGTTTGAAGTTGAGGGTGCAGAATTTGGATCTCCTGCTGATACAATAGAGTAGAAGTCTGAGGCAGGTGCCATGGGGCCAACAGTGACACACTGCACAAGAGAGGGTACCAGTGTTGGCATGGCCAGTCTGGTGCAATCAAAATCGTCCTTGGTTTGTCTTGTGTGATCTTTAGTAGTACTTTGGAGAGCAGAGGCAGTGGAGGAAAGGCATATACTGATAGGTTTTTCCAGCTGAAGGACAGAGCATTCACTTTCCAAGCTTGTTTGTGGGGAGTCCTTGTGCAAAATTTGTCCGACTGATAGTTTTGGGGGGAGGCAAACAGGTCTATATCTGGGCTCCCCCATTTGCTTGTCAACATGATGAGAATCCTTGGTTCCACTTTCCACTCGTTTGGGTCCATAAGGTTTCTGCTTAGTTCGTCTGCCAGTGTATTTAGTTTTCCTGGCAGGAATTGAGCTTGTAGATGTAGTTTATAGCTCAGGGCTGTGTTCCACAATGCTATGGCTAGTCTACAGAGGGGGTAAGAATGTGTACCTCCCTGCTTGTTTATGTACCACATAACAGTGGTGTTGTCCGTCTTTATCATTAATTGTCCTGAAAGAATGTGGTCCTTGAAGGCTGTCATAGCATTCTGTACAGCTAACATTTCTTTTTGATTGATATGCAGGTACATTTGACTTGGATTCCATTTGCCCTGAATGCACTTCCCTGCCAAATGAGCCTCCCATGCATAATCTGATGTGTCTGTTTTTAGGGTTTGGGTGGCAGGGGGTGTTGTGAATGGTAGTCCCTTGTTTAGGTGGCACGCCTCTACCCACCAAAGAAATTCCATGCGTAGGCAAGGTATGATAGGAATCATTGCTTCTAGATCCTGAGAATGTTGACACCATATGCTTTTTAGGTACCATTGTAGTTTCCTCATAAGCAGTCTTGCATATGGAATTAGAAGAATGCAGGAGGCTATGAACCCCAAGCCTTGCAATATTTGCCTTGCAGATAAAAAGGGTTTTCATGGCCACTAGTTTGAAGTAGGTTGTCAGATGAATTTGTTTCTCTGGCGTGAGGAAAGCCATCTGGGAAGTTATATTCAAGCTTGCTCCCAGGAATATAATTTGTTGACAGGGTACCAGGTGTGATTTATTTTCATTTATAATATACCCCAGACAAGTTAGCACTCTGTACAAAAGCCAGATGATTCAAAATTATGTCCTGGCTTTCTGCATGAATTAGACAATCGTCCAGGTATGGGTATATTTGAATATTTCTTTGCCTGCAAAATGCAATGACTGGGGCTAGGTACTTTGTGAATACCCTGGGTGCAGTAGATAAGCCAAAGTGTAGTGCAGAGAACTGGTAGTGATTGAAGCCTGCTCTGAAGCGTAGATATCTTCTGCAAGATTCCCTGATTGGGATGTGCAGGTATGCTTCCTTTAAGTCGAGTGTTGCCATCCAAGCATCTTTTCCTAGCATGGGAAGCAACTGGTGAAGAGTCAGCATCTTGAATTTTGGAACCACCAAAAAGGTGTTTAGAGTAGACAGGTCCAGGATAGGATGCCATAAATTGTCTTTTCTGGGTACCAGGAAAAGTCTGGAGTAGAAACCTTGTCCTTTTTCCTCTTCTGGTACACTCTGAATAGCCTTTATGTTTAGAAGAGGGAGTATTTTCTTTTGAGCCTCTGCCCACTGATTTGGGGGTAGATTTGGCCAACCGTTTGGGGTTGGTAAAATGTGGAAGTGGAATCTGTATCCTTGGGACACAATATTTAAAACCCATTTGTCCTGGGTAATGAGTTCCCAGTTTTTGGCCTGCAGACCAATCTTTCCCCCTAAAGGAGCAGTCAGTTGAGAAGTGCTTGGAAGTTTTAAAGTCAAGTCATTGAGACAGTTTTCCATAGGGCGGAGTCTTACTACTCCCAGATTTGGAAGTGGAGGCACCCCACTGCTTAGTCTTGTGTGTACCCTGGGACTGAAAATTAGAAGTTATGTACTCACCATAACGTTCCATCTGAGTAGGTGACTTCATTCGGATGCAACCTGTGGGTATCGGATCCGACCTCGGATCCGAGCCGGCAATTCAAAAGCTTAGGCTCCGAGCTCCTAGCTCCTCCCTCTTACCCATAACCCCTTGCCACGCCCTGACTGACCTCAGATTGAGTTTGCCTCAAATACTGACCACAGTATACTAAAACAGCATAAATACTCACTCTATAAAGGTCAGTGGGATGGAGGGGGGGATGGTTGCATCCGAATGAAGTCACCTACTCAGATGGAACGTTATGGTGAGTACATAACTTCTAAATCTGAAGTAGGAAGACTTCATTCATCTGCAACCTGTGGGACAGAGTCCCTAGCTACCTGAATCTTGGCCATCATGGAAGGATGTTCGAGCACCGCTGAGCCAAAGGATGCTCTTCCTCTAGAAACAACATCCACCTTGTAATGAGAAATAAATATATGACGCGAGGCCCAAGGAGCTGCCGTGCAGATATCATACTAGGAAACACGGTACTTAAAGGCGACTGAAGTAGAAACTGCCCTAGTAGAATGAGCCAGAACCTCTTAGGAGCAGGTCTGCCTGAAGTGTCATATGCCTGCAATATGCAATTAGCAATCCATTTAGACAGAGTGACTTTAGACACTGCTTTACCCAGAGCAAATTTAGCAAAGGAGACGAACAGCTGATCTGATTTCCTGTGGCCAGCTGTCCTGTTAATATAAAAACGTAATTGTCTTTGAACATCCAATGAATGCAATTTGTATTCCCCTTTGTTTGAATACTTGGGAAAAAAAACAGGCAGATTGATAGACTGGTTAATATTGGATTCAGAAGAGACTTTCGGAAGAAAAGATGGATTGGTCCTGAGGCACACCCTATCAGGGAAGAAAGAAAGGTAAGGCGGTTTGACACAAAGAGCCTGAAGCTCAGACACCCTTCTGGCTGAAGTGATAGCTACCAGAAAGACAGTCTTCCAGGAAAGGAATTTTAAATCAGCAGAAGCTGCAGGCTCGAAGGGAGGAGCAGTAAGGGCCTGCAGGACTAAAGACAAATCCCAAGGCGGTACAACCTCCTTGACTGGAGGCCTTAATAAAAAAACTCCCTTGAGAAAGGATTTGCATAATTTCGCTGTCATAAGGGGAGCTGTGTCCTGTCCAATGTGATAATGCGATATAGCCGCCAATTGTACTTTAATCGTGGAAGAACTGGCCCCTTGATGAAAGAGGTCTGTTAGAAATTTAGCACCGCAGAGATAGGTGCTGAAAATGGATCCACCGCTCTCTGCCCTGCCCATATAGAGAACCTCTTCCATTTACTCCGATAAACCTGTCTGGTAGAAGCTTTATGAGCAGCCACCAAAATTGCTTTGACCGTGAAGAGATACCGAGTCCTAATTAAGGTTGGAATTGGAGCAGCCAAGCTGTCAACTTCAGGGTCCATAGATTGGGAACTGGCATTCCCAGAGGGTGAGAGATGAGATCCGAATTGGATCCAGAATCCATGGTGGATTGATTTTGTGAGACCATACGAAGGGGAACCAAGGTTGTCGAGGCCAGAATGGGGCAATGAGAATCATTCTGCTCCCCAAACTGTTGGCTTTCTGCAGAAACCTCTGCATCAGAGGAAGTGGAGGGTAGGCATAAAGGAGACCGGAGGCCAAGCATGCACCAGAGCATCCTCGAACTCCCTGGTGGGGAAGTAGAGCAAGAAATTGTCGATTTGGCGTTTGAGGGAGAAGCAAAAGATCGCAACAGGGTTGCCCCAAACGGCAAAAATCTTCTTCGCTACTTGAAGGTTTAGGGACCACTCGTGTGGAGAAAGGATGGTGCAACTGAGCTTGTCCGCAAGGATGTTGGACTTTCCCAGAATGTGCGTTGCTATCAGAAAGCGTTTGGTGGAAATTGCCCATTCCCAGACTCTCATGGCCTCGACAAAGGGGATAAGACCTGGTTCCTCCTGCTTGTTGATATACCAGACTACGGACATGTTGTCTGTCTGAATCGCAATAGTCCCTGTAGGAAGAACGTGGTGAAGTGCTTGCAACGCTAGGAGCACCGCCCTCATTTCCAGGACATTTATATGCAATGACGCCTCTGTGGGATTCCACGTGCCTTGGACAATCCTTCCGCAGAATGCCCCCCCCACCCCAGGCAAGAAGCGTCCGTGGTCACTGTGGCTCCGGGAAATGCAGCGCAAAAGGGTCTTCCTGCTAGGGGCTCCGGAGAAAGAAGCCACCACAGAAGGGAGTCCCTGCACGCTCTGCTGACCGCAATCGGAGCGTTTAGAGACGAACAAAGAGGAGACCACTGAACTTGAAGGGTCCATTGAAGAACCCGCATGCGTAAGCGGGCATGAATTAGAAGCGGGATAGCTGCCGCCATAGAACCTAGGGCCCTCAGGACCAAAGCTGCAGTTGGTGACGGTTGAAGGATTGCTGTCACATGACACCTCAGGCTGACGATACGGTCTGGGGTGAGGAAGGCTCGCATTGATCTGGTGTCTAGTCTTCCTCCTATGAAATCTATAATTTGAGTTGGATTCAGGAAAGATTTCTCCCAGTTGATCGTTATGCCCAGCCTTGGTGCTAGTTGAAGGAAGTAATCCCTGGCTGAGCACAGAAGATGCCTTGATGATGCAGTCAGGAGCCAGTCGCCCAGGTACGGAAAGACCTGTAATCCCTGGAGCCTCAGGTGGGCCGCTACCACCGCTAACACCTTGGTAAACACCCTGGGGCTGAGGTGAGACCAAAGGGAGGACCCTGAACTGATAGTGACTGGCTCCCAGCCGAAGCGAAGAAACCTCCTGGATCGTCTGTCCATCCGAATGTGGTAGTACGCATCCTTGAGGTCTATGGAACACATCCAGTCGTTCTCCCTCAAAAGGGGGAGTATAGATTGCAGGGTGACCATCCGAACTTTGCTTGGTTACTGACAGGTTCAACAGGGAAAGGTCTAAAATTGGTCTTAAGTCCCCGCCTTCTTTGGCACCAAAAGAACCTGGAGTAAAACCCTAATCCGGCTTGATCTGGGGACGCTGGATGGCTCTTTTTCTAGCAGCTGCTCGATTTGAGCTGCCGCCTCCTTGGTCGGGTGGAACATCTGGGAGGCTGCGAGATTTGGGGATCTTGATTAGGGGTATTGAATATCCTCTGGATATGAGTCGAAGCACCCAACTGTCTGTTGTTATGGACTCCCAAGAAGTCAGGTGCATCGAAAACCGCCCCCCCCGACTGCCTCCAGAGACGGACAGCCAAGCAACCCTTCAGGGCTGCTGCGTGGGTCTCACAGAGAAGGGTTCTCTGGACCCAAAATTGCCAGGAGCCCCCCTGCCTCTGGCACGACGACCTCCCCGTCCTCCTCTGCCACGGAAGGACTGGTTATCCGGAGCAGGTTGGGATTGCTGCGACTTCCGGAACCACATCTTCTTCTGTCCCTTTTGGTTCTTAGAGAAGGACCTCTGGGGAGCTGAGAAGCGGACTCCGACGGCAGACAGTGTCTTCCCGTCCTTTTCGCTCTGGACAAGTGTCTCGCGAACAGTCTTGCCAAATAAGGCAGAACCATCGAAAGGGCATTCGCGAAGGTCGCCTTAAAGGGCTCAGCAAAATCACAATGGCGGAGCCAGGCCTGTCGCCTCATGACAAGGCCTGCTCCTGGCTCTAGCGGCTCCCTCAGTAGCATGAGACAGCAGCCGCATAGATGTGTTGGATACAGATCTGAGAGTGGCCATTCGGTGGAATAAACCTGCTTATCCTCACTCGAGATGGACTCGAGGAGATGCAGCGCACTCTTTAATCAGATCTCGCTGCATCCTAATGACATCGCCATGTAGTTCAGCTCTCAAGGAGAAGGTCGCTGAACTAAACACTGCTTCCCAATTCGATCCATCGAATGGGACTCCTTGCCCGGAGGATGGACGGAGGGACTCTCCTGGGCCAATTCCTCTTCGTGGCCGCAGCCATCATCATGGCATCTACTGGGGACCCTTACTCCAGTGGGTGCGGTCTGATGGAGGAGAAAGAATGCGGTCCGGGCTTTGGGATAGGCTCAATGGTGTCCGGATCCTTCCACGCCTGATAGATATAAGATCTACCAGGGGTCAGCAGGAGGACACCCAAGAGGTAGAAGGGCCGCCTCGAATGCCTCCAAGAACACAGACTCGTCCGAAGAAGCCTTGGGGCAGACCACCCCCTGATCCTTCCTAGGGAGCCTTCCCTTCATCCAAGTCCGTGTCTTCAGTGACGGACTCAGGGGAGTCCATGTGCCTCCTCTTGCACTTGCGCTCAAGGTACTTCATCGGGGCTGTCCGAGGAGTACTCTTCAGCAGATGGATGTTCCAAGGGAACCACTTGGGACATCGAGGCGGGCTGTCCCTGGGACCGCTGGTGGGGCCTGGCCCAACTGCAATGGAGTGCGGGTGGAGCGTGGCAGGGACCGGGGTCCGGATGTCCTCGACAGTGCCCTTTCCATAACGCTGAAAGCCGAGGGGAGCCAGCTTCTAAGCCCCGAGAGCCGACCACTCGGATCCGACGCACGGATCGGAGTAGGAGCCGAAACCGCCGGATCCGAGACCAGTGTGCTCCGACCTGGACGGAGCCGAAGACACACCAGCTCCCTCGGATCCGAGGCTCGCCTCGGCTCGAGAGGTCGGGTCCGGCACCGAAGCACTCAGGATGGGACGGATCCGAGGTGCGCCCAATCGGATCCGACCCACCCCGGATCCAAATCTGCACGGCGCAAGCTCCGAACCCGTGGTATGGGTCGGAGAAGGAGCTACGGGCGAAAAAGGTCGAAGCCCTCCCGGTTGGGGGCTAGGAGCACTCCCATTTGCATTTGGGCCTGGATGAATTTCCTCATCATCCGTCCATATCAGCTTCGCTCATCGAAAGGTCGATCTAGAGGAGGCCACCGGCGGACCTAGAGAACCGCCTCGGTGACCTCCTGGAAGGGCTAGTCTCCTCCTCCTCGGGTCCAGGAGAGAACCGAGGGGAGTCGAGCCGAGGAGGAGGAAAGCTAGAAGGCACAGGGGAAGCCCGCTTAGATGGAGGAGCAGAGCTGGAAGCTTGGCTCTCCTCTTGTGGTGCTTCTCCCTGTGCCTCTCTTCTGTCTCTCCCTACTAGAATCCTTCCTCCGGCATTTTTAAGGGAGGTTGAGTCCCAGCCGGAGGGGAGAACTGACAGCAACAAGTTGCTGACTGGGGCAGAGGCGAAGCAGTATCTGGGGTAACAGACCCGCCAGCACTAACTTCGACCTCCGTTCCCTTAAAGCCGGGGTTGAACCCTGCACAAATGGTACAACCAGAAGACAGGTGTTCAACCCCAAGATGACCAAGAGAGTGTGGCCATCCGCTGGGGACAGCTTATGGCCACACTCGGTACATTTTGAAAAGACAGCCTTAGGGGCTTCAGACATAACACCTAAGGCCTAAACACACACACACACAAACAAACTACGAAAAACCCGAGAAATTTAACTAAAGAGGGAGGGAAAGCCTTAATCACACACAACACTAACTATATTTTAAACAAAAAATGAGAATTTCAACAATTTTCCTGTCAGAAAACCACTTATCTGAAAAACCACGCCAGGAGCTCAAGAATTCCGTTGCTTCTTGAAAAGCGGCAAACGAAATCTGAGGTCAGTCAGGGCGTGGCAAGGGGTTATGGGTAAGAGGGAGGAGCTAGGAGCTCGGAGCCTAAGCTTTTGAATTGCCGGCTCGGATCCGAGGTCGGATCCGATACCCACAGGTTGCAGACGAATGAAGTCTTCCTACTTCAGATGTACAGTTTTGTACCTACCATAAATGTAGATGTCCGATAGATATGCAACTGCAGTCCTTACATATGGGTTGTCCTGCCTCAGGCAGCCCTCGGTCGGCCGGATTCCAAAGTCTGGGTCCGGCGTCGGCTGATGTCGCCTCCTCCCCGACGTCAGAGCAGCTGGGGTATAAAGGCATCAGCCGGCACCATCTTCCTCAGTGTTTCTTGCCCCAGATGCCAGGTGCCCTCCAAGGAAGGCTAAATTTAGAACTGGATAAAAAATTCCAGACATACACAATAGTAATAAACAGATACACCATAACAGATATCCCCAGCTAAGTATAAAAGGAGGGAAGTGGACCCAATACACAGAGGGGAAGGAGGGAGGGAAAACCTGACTGCAGTTGCATATGTATCAGACATCTACATTTATGGTAGGTACAAAAAGTACAGTTGTGTACACCTACCATAAATGTAGATGTTCGAGTGTCTTCACTGTTGCAGTCATAAATGTAGGGTGTTCCTGCCGGCAGGTAGCCCGAGGTCGGCCAGAATTCCAAAGTCTGGGTCTGGCGTCGGCTGTACCAGCAAGTACCCTGACGTCAGAACGCAGAGGTATAAATCTGACAGCCGACGCCATCTTCTCCAGCCTTTCTTGCCCCAGATGTCAGAAGCCCCCCAAAATAACCAAAAGGTGTCCAAAAAGAAACACAAATACACCACAAAGGAAGAGGAAGATAGAACAAGCAAAAAAATAAGAGGGGATTAGTGAGAGGGAAACACCGACTGCAACAGTGAAGACACTCGAACATCTACATTTATGGCAGGTGTACACAACTGTACTATGTTCGTCGTGTTTCACTGTTGCAATCATAACTGTAGGGTGGAATCCCAAAGCTGTGAAGGAGGGAGGAGGTTATGCAGAAGAAGGGGCAGCCAGAAGACCCTGCAAAACAGCAGAAGCAAAACCTGCCCTAGACTTAGAATACAAAGGGAGATTATAGTGCTTAGAAAAAGTATGTACTGAACTCCAAGTGGCAGCTTCCAAAATGTCCTTGGTAGGAACTCCTCTGAGAAAAGCTGCTGAAGTGGCAGCTGCTCTAGTAGAATTGACTTTTAACAGTACCTGGAATCTGTTTCCCAAAGTGAGAGTAACAAAACCTTATCCCATGAGCAATCCATTTGGAAATAGTTTATTTAGAAATAGCCTTGCCTAGAGAACTGGAGGCATAAGAGATAAGCAACTGATCAGATTTTCTGAAATCTTTAGTTTTGTCCAGGTAAAATCGTAGTTGTCTGTGTACGTCCAATGAATGTAAAATCCTTTCCCCTTTGTTTTGAGGATTTGGAAAGAAAGTAGGAAGGTGAATAATCTGATTTAAAGCCACTTTAGAAATCACCTTAGGCATAAATGTAGGATTGGTCCTCAAGGCAACTCTGTCTTGGTGTAAAATAAGGTATGGTTCCACAGCCATGAGAGCTTGCAACTCTGACACCCTTCTGGCAGAAGTCAATGCTAATAAGATAGCTGTCTTCCAGGATAAGAACTTGATATCCGAAGCAGCAGCAGGCTCAAAGGGAGGTAAAGTAAGTTTCTCCAAAACATAATTAAGATCCCAAGCAGGAACAGGAGGAGTCCTGGGTGGTCTTAAATTCTTAGCCCCTCTCAAGAATTGTCTCACCAGCTGGTGAGAAAAGATGGGGGGATCAGTGCTGAAGTGAGCCGAGATAGCAGAAGCATGGATTTTGATGGAAGAAAAGGAGAGGCCTTTAAGCAAAAGGTCTGAGAGGTAAAGTAAAATGGAGGAAATATCAGGCAAAAGAGGATCAGAACCTCGATCCCGCATCCAAATACAAAATCTTTTCCATTTAGAAGCATAAGATTTTCTAGTGCTAGGCCGCCTAGCTTCTAAGAGAACATCCAAAACTTGTTTGGGAAGAGCAGAAGGAATCAAAGGCCCTTGTAGAGCCAAGCTGCCAGGCATAGAGTCTTGATTTGAGAGTGTAGCATCTGACCCTGTTGCTGGGACAGAAGAGAAGGAGACAGAGGCAGAATACATGATGGTTCAAAGAACAGGTGTCTTAAAGTTGGATACCAAAACTGCCGAGGCCAATTTGGAGCTATCAAAATGATAATCTTGGGTTTGTCCTGTTTTATTTTCAGTAACACCCGAGGCAGAAGAGGAAGAGGAGGGAAGGCATATCCCGAAAGATTCCTCCAGCTGAAAGACAGGGCATCCACTTTCCAAGCTGTTTTGTGGAAGGACCTGGTGCAAAAGAGAGGCAACTGATGATTGAGATGGGATGCAAACAGATCTATCAGAGGGCAACCCCAAACTGTCGTAATCCTGTTGAATAAGTTGGGGTCCAGCATCCATTCGTGAGGATCCAAAAGATTTCTGCTTAGGCTGTCTGCTAAGAGATTCTGTTTTCCTGGAATGAATTGAGCTTGAAGATGCAGATTCAGATTTAGAGCTGTGTCCCATAGACTCATGGCTAGTCTGCAAAGGAGGTAAGAGTGAGAGCCCCCCCTGCTTGTTTATGTACCACATGACTGTGGTACTGTCTGTACGAATCAGAAGATATCCTGGTTGCAAAATATTCTGGAAGGCTAGAAGAGCATTTTGGACTGCCAACATTTCCTTCAAGTTGATGTGCCAGGGAAGATGCTTCTTTGTCCAAGAGCCCTGCTGGCAATTGTCTAGAAAATGAGCTCCCCAAGCATAATCCGAAGCATCTGTGGTTATGATCTGAGAAGGATGAGGCAGACGAAAGGGATTCCCTTCGTTTAAAGCACAAGTCCTGGACCACCAAAGGAACTCTTTTTGGAGGCAGGGAATCAGAGGTATCATTGTATCCAGACTGTGGTAATGCTGAGACCATGAGACCATACACTCTTTAGGTACCATTGAAGTTTTCTCATATGAAGCCTTGCATTTGGGATCAACAGGATGCAAGAAGACATGTAGCCCAATGCCTGCAGGAATTTCCTTGCAGTGAGCTGAGTTAAAGCAGCCAAGGTCTTGAAAATTGATGCCAGTTGTACTTGCTTTTCTGGAGTAAGGAAGGCCCTTTGCAAGCTTGTGTTTAGAAGAGCTCCCAAAAAGATCATTTGTTGAGAGGGGATCAAATGTGACTTTTTTGTGTTCACTGAAAATCCCAGTAGTAGGAGAAGACGCTGAACAAACTGCAGATGTTGAAGTAAAAGATCCTTGCTGTCCGCCTGAATAAGGCAGTCGTCCAGATAGGGGTAAATTTGAATCCCTTGGAGTCTGCAATAAGCTACTACTGGAGCCAGACACTTGGTAAAGACTCTGGGCGCAGTAGATAAGCCAAAGGGCAGTACAGAGAATTGAAAGTGTCTCGAGCCTGCCTTGAATCTGAGGTATTTTCTGCGTTCCTGTCTGATGGGAATGTGTAAGTAGGCTTCCTTCAAGTCCAATGTCACCATCCAAGCATCCTGGGAGAGCATGGGAAGAAGTTGTTGCAGAGTAAGCATCTTGAATTTTGGAATCTCCAGAAAGGTATTTAATACTGAGAGGTCCAGAATGGGTCTCCATGAGTTTTGTTTTCTTGGGACCAGAAATAGTCTTGAGTAAAAACCTTTTCCCATCTCTGGAAGTGGAACAGGTTCTATGGCTCTCATGGCCAATAAAGCATCCACTTGATTTAAGGCCTCTGACCGGTGATGTTTTGGCAGATCTGGCCAACCGGAAGACCTTGGCAGAGTATGAAAGTGGAATTTGTAGCCTCTTAAAATCACGTCTAAAACCCATTTGTCCTGGGTAATATGAGTCCAATTTTGGTAGAAAAGAGAAAGTTTTCCTCCAAGAGGGGCTTCCAGGCAAGGAGGACCTATAGCCCAACAGAGAGAGTCATTGGGTCTGCTTCCTTTGTGATTGAGGTCTGTCTTCTCCCCTTCTAGGTGAAGAAGCAGTCCACTGTCTGGACCTGTAAGAGGCCTGAGCCTGCGCCCGACCTCTGGAGCGTCTATATCTTCCCCTTTGAGGCCTGTCAGACGTGGGAAAGGACCAATTTTTGGAGGGCCAATTTCTAGAAAATCTAGGAGGCTGAACTTGTAAGAAATCTTTAACAGTCTGCATAGATTTTGCTTTTTCTTCCATCTTTTTAATACCCTCCTCAGACTTGGATCCAAACAAAACATCATGCTGAACAGGGGCATCTAACAGTTTAGCCTTAACCTGCTCAGGTAAATTATGCTCACGAAGCCAAGCATGTCTCCTGATAACAGTACCAGAGGCTGCGGCCCTGCAAGAAGCTTCCAAGGCATCAAAACCACAATGTAAACTATGTTTGCTAACTTGTTCAGTTGCATGCAATACATCCTGTAATTCCTTGTCCTCTGCACATGCAGGAAAGGTAGAAAGCCTTTGCTTTAAAACAGACAAAAGAAATTGCTGATACTTGAACATGTGAAACTGGCAATTTAATGCTCTAATAGAAAGAGTAGCAGAAGTATAAACCTTTTTGCCCCACCTGTCCAAGGCACGAGAATCCTTTTCAGAGGGAATAGGATTTTTAGATGAAACTGCCTTAGCAGCCTTAGAACCCTGAGAAATAGTTTTAGGATCTGCAGAAGGGTTCTTAAATAAGAATTGATGGGAATCACGGACTCTGTAAAATCTATCAGGCTTAGAAGGAGCAGGTGGCAAGGAATCAGGATTCAGGTTAGCTTCAGAAAAAGCATCATCCACAATATCAAGTACAGGAGGAATAGCCAAAGGCCTGTGTTGAGGGAGAAGGAGAAATTCCCTAAGTCTCTTCTTGGAAGCAGAATAATCCTGACCTTCCCAATGAAAATGCTCTCTCATCTCATGTAAGGTTTCCCCAAAAGAGAAATCTTCAGGGGGAGAAGCAGAGGGAATAGAGTCCTCTGCATCAGAATCCTCATAAGGAGGAAAAGAATAATCCTGGTCAGAGGAAGAGACAGAAGACATAGAAGCCTGATCACAGGAATCATAAGGTATATCCTGTCTAGGCCTTTTTTCAGGAGGAGGGTGAGAACCCCTAATCATTGTAAGTAAATCCTCAGCCATCCGTAGTAATTGCTTCTGGGTCTTGGGAGCTGTATCCGAGGCAGCTTGAGAAGAAACCCTTGGTTTAACAGGAGTCTTTGACTTTGCCTTTGTCTTTGTAGAAATAGTGATATGAAAAGGCCTGAAAACCCCCTCAGAAGCCGGTACCTGCACAGCGGTTCTGGACCCATCTGAAGGAGCGACGTCCGAAGGTCCTGCAGCAGATAAAATACTAGGCCTAGATGGCTCCCCATGGGAGTCCGTGTCGGCCATCGGTTCCGAAGTGGCGGACGACAGGGGCTGCAAAAGCGCCTCACTGACAACCGCCGAACCCGAAGCTGGCTCTGGCTGCAAAGTATCCTGTTTGGACCTCGGAGGCCTATCCTTGTCCTTGCATTTCTTTTGAATTCCGGTTGTCGGTAAAGTATCCGACGACATCCGATAATTGAACCGTCTACCGAAATAATTCAAGGCCCAATCGTACCTACGCTTGATAGTGCGAGAATTAAACCTGGCACAGAACCGACAGCAAGAAACGTCGTGGTCAGGGCCTAAGCAAGGTAGACAGTAAGAGTGGAAATCTTTATGAGGTATTTGTTTTCCACACGATATACAATTATTAACTTTTTCTGACATCGGAGGAGCAAAAAAAAAAGATTCCCCAACGGGGTACTTAGCTTGAGAAGAGAAGTAAAAAACTTCGGACCGACGACAATCAAAGCAAGTTGTCCTGAATGCGCCAACCAACGACTTGCGAGCTGCTTTCCACCGCACGGCAAGAAAGACTGGAGAAGATGGCGTCGGCTGTCAGCTTTATACCTCTGCGTTCTGACATCAGGGTACTTGCTGGTACAGCCGACGCCGGACCCAGACTTTGGAATTCTGGCCGACCTCGGGATGCCTGCCGGCAGGAACACCCTACAGTTATGACTGCAACAGTGAAACACGAAGAACATCTGTACTATGTCCTTCAAGAATGCAACTGCAGTCCTTACATATGGGTTGAATACCATAGCCAAGCTGGGGGTGGTAGGCTCTAAGATAAGGATGGTGTAGCTAAAATGCCCTGCAGGACTGCCGAAGCAAAGCCTGCTCGGGATCTGAAATATAAAGGCAGGTTGTAGTGCTTGTAAAATGTATGCACGGAGCTCCATGTAGCAGCTTCTAGAATGTCCTTTGTAGCCACCCCTCTTAGAAGGCTGTGGAGGTGGCTATAGCTCTGGTGGAGTGTGGCCTGATATTGGCTGGCACACCCTTTCCATGGAAAGAATAACAGAATCTGATGCAATGTCCAATCCATTTTGAAACTGTTTGTTTGGAAATTGCCTTTCCTTGCACTGCAGGAGTGTATGCTACAAAAAGTTGGTCTGACTTTCTGTTGGCCTTTGTTCTGTCCAAGTAATAGCGTAGTTGTCTGTGTATGTCCAAAGTGTGCAGCAGCCTTTCCCCTTTATTTTGAGGATTGGGAAAGAAAGTAGGCAGGTGAATTGCTTGATTTAGAGTCACCCTGGATATCACTTTAGGCATAAAAGAAGGATTGGTTCTTAAAGAAACCCTGTCCTGATGAAAAATGAGAAATGGAGGTACTGCCATGAGGGCCTGTATCTCCAAAACTCTCCTTGCTGATGTAATTGCAAACAGGAAAACTGTTTTCCAGGAAAGAAAATGCAATTCTGAAGACGCTGCTGGTTCAAAGGGCGGAAGAGTTAATTTCTCTAACACGAAGTTGAGGTCTCATGCAGGCACTGGTGGTTTTCTGGGAGGTTTGATATTCTTTATCCCTCTTAGAAATTGTCTTAGCAAAGGATGTGAAAACACAGGTGGATCAGTGTTGTATTTTGCTGAAATTGCTGAAGCGTGAATTTTTATGGAAGAATAGGAAAGTCCATTATGCAGCATTTCTGCCAAGTATTCCAGTATCTGTGGGATGCTCATTACTGATGCATCCTGTCCCTTGTTGGTATTCCAGATGTTGAATCTCTTCCATTTGGCTGAATAAGTTTTTCTGGTGGAAGGTCTGCGTGCTTCCAGTAAGATCTGTTGCACTTCCTTGGAAAGAGAGATATGTGGAGAAGTCATGGAACCTTCCAAGCTGCCAGCTGCAGAGTTTGCAGGTTGGGATGAACCGTCCTGTAATTGTGCTGAGTCAAAAGCAGAGGCCATTGAGGCAGGGGCCACGGCTTGGTGCACGTTATGCTCCTTAGTAATGGATACCAGTGCTGTCTTGGCCAGTCTGGAGCTATCAAAATGCCTTTCGGTTGTTCTGCTTTGATCTTCAGTAACACCTTGGTCATTAATGGTAGAGGCGGGAATGCATAGATTGTTAGAGAGTTCCAGCTGAATGAGAGGGCATCTATTCTCCAGGCTTGTGGATGGTGTGTCCTCGAGCAGAACTTTTTCAGATGATGATTGAGGTGGGAAGCAAAGAGATCTATGTCTGGCCTCCCCCATGCAAGAGTTATTTGTGCAAAAATGTCTGGATGCAACATCCATTCGTGCGGGTCCAGGATGTTTCTGCTTAGACTGTCCGCCAGAACATTGTCCCTGCCCGGAACAAACTGGGATTGCAGCTGTATGTTCAGTTTCAGGGACTTTTCCCAAAGAGTCATTGTTAGTCTGCAAAGGGGGTAAGAATGAGTACCTCCCTGTTTGTTTATGTACCACATAACAGTGGTGTTGTCTGTCTTTATTAGCAGATGACCTTGTTGAATATATTTCCCGAAGGCCTCGATTGCATGAATTACTGCTAACATCTCTTTTTGATTGATGTGAAGATGCACTTCCTGGGGGGTCCATTGCCCTTGAATGCATCTGCCCTCCATGTGCGCCCCCCCATCCATGGTCTGAGGCATCTGTTGTAATGGTTTGGCTTGTTTGAGGTTTGTTGAAAGGCATACCTTTAACTGGCTTGCTTGGGCCCACCACAGAAATTCCCTTTGTAGACATGGGATGAGTGGAATACTTGCTTCTAAGTTGTGGCTGTGTTGAGACCATAAACTTTTTAGGTACCATTGTAATTTTCTCATGTGTAGTCTTGCCAGTGGAACCAGTGGAATGCAAAATGCCATGAAACCCAGGGCCTGCAGGATTTTCCTTGCAGTCATCTGGGTGAGCTTTGCTAGGCTTTTGAAGTAATGTGGTAATTGTTCTTGCTTCTCTTCTGTGAGGTAAGCCATTTGTGATTCTGTGTCTAGTTTGGCTCCTAGAAAAATTATTTGCTGGGATGGCAGTAGTCTTGATTTTTGTAAGTTGACTGTGTATCCCAAAGCCTGTAGTAAGTGAATGACATAATTCAAGTTTTTTGTCAAGGCTTGCTTGCTGTCCACTTGTATAACATAGTCGTCCAGGTAAGGGTATATTTGTATCCCCTGGAGTCTGCAGTGTGCAATTACTGATGCCAGGCATTTCGTGAATACTCTGGGCACAGTAGATAAGCCAAAAGGCAATGCTGAGAATTGATAATGCTCTGACCCTGCAAGAAATCTGAGGTATCTTCTGCAACTGTGTCTGATTGGGACATGCAGGTATGCCTCCTTGAGGTCCAGAGTAACCAGCCAAGACCCCTTGCCCAGCATGGGAAGGAGTTGCTGGAGCGTCAGCATTTTGAATTTTGGTACAATGAGAAAAGTGTTTAGAGCGGACAAGTCCAGTATAGGTCCTCCATTGCTTTTCTTTTCTTGGAACAAGGAACAGTCTTGAGTAAAATCCCTGGCCTTGTTCCTGAGGAGGTACCTTTTCTATTGCTTTGATTTTTATCAGCTTTGAAACTTGTACTAATGCCTCTGCCCTTTGATTTTGTGGCAGGTTGGGCATGCCTTGTCTTGTTGGTAAAGTGTGGAAGTGGAACCTGTAGCCTTGGTCTATTATGTCCAGAATCCATGTGTCCCTTGTTAAAATGTGCCAATTTTTTGAAAATAAGGATAATTTTCTGCCTAAAGGTGCTTCTCTTTGAGCCTTGGTCGGCGGTGTGAAAGTCAAGTCATTGTGATTGTCCCTGTGGAGCAGTAGAAGTCCCTGCGCCACCTCTCTGATTAGTCGGTCGCCATTGGCGTCCCCTGTAGGAGCCTCTGTATTGCCCTCTCCCTCGGGCACGCCTGTTTTTTCCCCTTTGAAACTTGTCAGTGTCTGGAAAGGACCAAGTCTTAGAAGGCCAATTCCTGCTGAACCTCGGTGGCTGAACCTGGAGGAAATCTTTGACTGTTTGCACTGATTTAGCCTTTTCCTCAATTGATTTCAACACATCCTGAGCATTAGCACCAAATAGCTTGTGTTTTTCCACAGGTGCATCTAGAAGCTTTACTTTAACATGATCTGGCAATGCCTGTTCTTTCAACCATGCATGTCTACGTATGACGGCCCCTGTCATAGCTGCTCTACAAGAAGCTTCCAATGCATCATAACCACACTGAAGAAAATGATTGCTAACCTGCTGTGTATTACGAACTAAATCCTGCAAGGCCTTTCTATCTAAAGGCTCAGGAGAGGCTAACTTTTTCTGCAAATCATCCATCAAGAAATCCTGATACTGAAACATATGAAAAAGACAATTAAGGGCCCTCATGGCCAGTGTGGTTGAGGTATAAACTTTTTTGCCCCACCTCTCCAGGGACCTAGCTTCTCTGTCTGAGGGCAAAGGATTTTTGGCCGTGGATGTGGCCACCCCTTTGGGCCCCTGGGAAATTGTTTCTAGATCAACAGAATGGGCCTTAAAGAAATGTTTATGAGTTTCAGGAACCCTGTAGAATCTGTCCGGCTTGACAGGAGCAGGGGGGAGAGAATCAGGAGAAGCACTCGAATCTGAGTACACATCATCCAGTACAGCTAACACTGGAAGGACAGCTAAAGGCCTGTGTTGGGGAAGCTTAAGGAAGGTACGAAGCCGTTTCATGGAGTCGGAGAATTCCTGGCCTTGCCACTGGAAATGCTCTCTCATGGAGTGGAGAACTTCCCCAAAAGAAATATCCTCAGGAGGAGAGGCAGAAGGAATAGAATCCTCCGCATCAGAATCCTCGTAGGCCTGGAAGGACTCTTCCTGGGTATCTGAGTGATCAGAGTCACCAGAGGCTTCAACAGAAGAAGGGGTGTCTGTATGCTCACCCCTGGGCCTTTTGTCTGAAGGAGGCTGAGAACCTCTGTCAGGATGGGCCTGGGAGCCTCTGATTAAGGAAATTAGATCTGTAGCTAAAGTCATGATTTGTTTATCAGTAGTGGGCTGAGGCAAAGATTTAGGAGGGTGAGACTTAGCCTGGCTGGAAGCCTTAGCACATGTGTAGGCCTTGATAGACATAGACATAGGGGGCCTAGCCGCCCCACGTGCTGGAGTAACCTTGTCCACCGGTACGGTCTCAGGCAAATCTTGGGCTTCAGTTTCTGGGGGAAAATCAACAACCGGCACCGGCGTAGGCTCCGGGGCCAAAGTGATCGGTAAAGCGGTGTCGTCGGTCTGGAGCGGTGGAAAAAAACGGCTCAGAAGAGACCGATACACTCGCGGTAGTTTTTGGCGTGGTGTCGGTGGAAGTCGCGGGCCAAGAATGCCGGTCCCGGTCTTTCCGTTTTTTAGAAATATGTGGTGTCGGTTGTTCCGACGGCATGGTATAAAAGTATTTTTCGCCAAAAAAGTCTTCAGCAAACTCTGCCCGGCGCCTGAGTGTGCGCTTATTGAAGCAAGCACAGGCAGCACAGGCCATGACGTCGTGGTCTGGGCCCAGGCAGGGAAAGCAGTAAGAATGGAAGTCCTTATAAGGTATTTGTTTACCACAAGACAAACAGTTATTAACTTTTTCAGTTTTTTCTGACATCGGCTGAGGCAAGAAAAGGTTCCCCAACAGGGTACTTAGCTTTCTGATGACTTCGGATACGTAAAACACAGGAGCTGACCGACCGGCACTTGCAAACTGCTTCTGCTTCGGGCACCGCGCGGCAAGAAAGACTGAGGAAGATGGCGTCGGCTGATGCCTTTATACCCCAGCCACTCTGACGTCGGGAGGAGGCGACATCGGCCGACGGCGGACCCAGACTTTGGAATCCGGCCGACCGAGGGCTGCCTGAGGCAGGACAACCCATATGTAAGGACTGCAGTTGCATTCTTGAAGGACATCCTGGGGTTTCTGCTGGGTCTGGGTTTGGATTGAGAAGACCTGGAAGGAGCAGGAAAGGACCAATTCTTAGGGAGTCAATGCCTACTAAATCTTAGAGGCTGAACTTGTAAGAAATCTTTAACAGTTTGCATAGATTCAGCTTTATCTTCCATCTTTTTAAGAACTTCCTCAACTTTATTGCCAAACAGGCGGTCCTAATTTAAGGGAGCATCCAACAGTTTAGCTTTAACATGATCAGGCAAAGATTGCTCCTTAAGCCAAGCATGCCTTCTGAGTACAGACCCAGTGACAGCAGCCCTGCAAGAGGCCTCTAAAGAATCAAACCCACATTGCAAAGTATGTTTTCCAACCTGTTCAGCAGAATGCATCAAATCCTGTAAATCCTTATTTTCAGCACAGTCAGGAATCAACATAATTTTCTGTTTAAGCAATCCAATAATACGTTGTTGATACTTTAACATATGAAACTGACAGTTTAAGGTCCTAATGGCCAAAGTAGCAGAAGTGTAAACCTTCTTACCCCATCTATCCAGCGCCCTGGAATCTCTATCAGAAGGGCTAGGGTTTTTGGCAGTAGAAGCCTTAATGCCCTTGGGTCCCTGTGAAATAGTCTCTGGATCCGCAATAGGATTTTTAAAAAGGAAATTGTAAGAATCAGGAACCCTGTAATATCGGTTAGGTTTTCTGGGAGCAGGAGGCAAAGAATCAGGGGCCAAACTAGAATCAGAAAAGGCATAATCTACAATGTCTAGTACAGGAGGTATAGCTATAGGTCTATGCTGAGGCAGGAGTAAGAAGTCCCTAAGTCTCTTTTTAGAATCAGAGAAATCCTGGCTTTCCCAGTGGAAATGCTCCCTTAGAGTGTGCAAGGTTTCACCAAAAGAGAAATCTTTTGGAGGAGAAGCAGAGGGAATAGAGTCCTCTGCATTAGAATCCTCATAAGTAGATAAGGGTAAATACAGATTATCAGAAGAATTAGAAGAATCAAAATCCTGGTCAGAAGATTCATAAACAAATTCAGTCCTAGGTGTCTTAGAAGAGGAAGATTGACTTCCCCTGATCTTCAGCCATTCTTATTTGTTTTTTAGGCATAGAGGCCTGAGCATGCAGCATGGGCACTGGTTTTCCAGGTAAGGTTTGAGGTTTAGGCCCTAAATAAGGAGGTGTTGGTTTAATATGCAAGTCCGTAGGCCTGAATACACCCTCAGAAGCCGATGCCTGCACAGCGGCTCCGGACCCATCCAAGGTAGAGACATCCACAGGTTCCACAGTTGAAGCATCTCGCGGCATACCAGACTCCAAATGGGTCTCAGTAGAGGCCTGCGAGTGAGAAGTAGCGGGCATCAGGGGCTGCAAAAGCGCCTCACTGAGTACAGGGCAAACTGGCGAATGACTTAGGAGAAGCGTCGGCAGTTTTGGACCTAGGAGGCCTGTCTCTGTCTTTATCTTTGTGCTTTTTTGGAATATCAGCTTACCGACAACATTTCTGGATAACTGAACTGAGAACCGTAATATTTAGAGGCAAAAATATACAGACGACGGATAGTGCATTGATTAAATAAGGCACAAAACTGACAGCAAGGTACGTCGTGGTCAGGGCCTAAGCAAGGAATACAGTACGGATGAAAATCTTTGTGAGATATTTGCTTTCCACAAGAAATGTAATTATTAACTTTTACTGACATCGGTAAAGAGCAAGAAAATGTTTCCCCAATGGGGTACTTAGCTTTAGTTGAGGACTTCGGTTCTGAAACTCGAAAACGAAAATTCCAGGTGTCGGCCGACCGGCACTTGCAAACTGCTTCTGCTTCAGGCACCGCATGGCAAGAAAGACTGATGTAATGGCGTCGGCTGCATGTTTTATACCCCTGATGACCTGACGTCATAGAAGAAGGGACAGCAACCGACGTAGGACCCAAGACTTTGTTAATCAGGCCAACTGAGGGCTACTGCAAGCAGATAACCCAAAAGTGATGACTGCAACACTGAAACACGAAGAACATCCTAGAAGTCTCAGAAAAGGTCTTGCAGGCAGTTCTGTTGATTGTATAGCAGAAAGAAGGTGGTTTTGAAGGGATACCACCTTTTCTGCTGGAAGAAAGGCCTTCATGAGGTCTCTCCTGATTCTGCAACCCAGGAAGACAATATCCTGTGTGGGGTTGAGGTGGGACTTTGGGAAATTGATCAAGAACTTTACAGACTGGAGGATAACCAGAAGGTCCCGAGAGTGGCTTTGAAGAGTTTCCTAGGAGGTCGTCTAGGTAAGCGACAATCTTGATTCTTTTTTCCCTGCAGGAGGTGATGACTGGAGCGAGGCATTTTGTAAATATCCTGGGTGCAATAGAAAGCCCAAGGGGCAAGGCACAAAACTGAAAGTGAGATGGGCCTGCCAGAAGCCTCAGCTATTTCCTATAAGCAGACTTTATAGGTTTGTGAAGGTAAGCATCCTTTATATGTCCAGGGTTACCATGAACAACTGTGGAAGGATGAGTGGAAAGAGAGTAGACAGAGTGATCATCCTGAAAGTAGGGACCTTTAGGAAGAGGTTGTGGTGACAGACGTCTAGAACTGACCTCCATGGACCTTCTTTTCTGCGTACCAAAAAGATTCTAGAATAGAATCCTTTTCTTTTTGCTTGTGCTGGAACTGGCTCTATGGTGCCTTGAAGAAGCAGGGTTTGTAGAACTTGATGGAGGTGGAGTAGTTGACTGGGGGGGGGGGCTGTAGGATGCCCATCCTTGAAAGTTTTGTAGGCAGTCAGACACTACCTTCCCAATCAGGAAAGGGAGAACTTTGACTGGAAGACTGAGATGGCCTAGTCTGAGGAGGCTGTCTTCTAGGGGGTCTTCTAGACTGGGGAGCAGCAGGCCTGGAGGATTTCCTGACAAATTGGGTCTTAGATGGGTAGTTCTTCTGGAACTTGGGAACAGACCAGACAAGTATACGTTTTAAGTCCTGTAATTCTTTACCTTTCTGTTGTAACGATTTGAAAAGGTCAGCCACTTTTGCACCAAAAAGTGTTGAGTGGTCCACAGGTGCGTCCAGGTGTCTGGCCCTGAAGTCCTCTGGGAGAGGCTGTAATAGCAGCCATGAGTATCTTCTTAATACTGAAGCTGATGCAGCTGACCTGGCTGAGGCTTCAGCTGCATCATAGCTACATCTCAGGGTGTGCCTTCTCACTTGAGAGAGGAGTGCCATCAGTGAAGACAGGGAGGCCTTGGTTGCACAGTCAGGGATATCTTCTAACTCTTTAGAGGCTTTGTCCAGGAGAGCTAAAGAGTATTTGGTTATGTGTTTGGTAGTGAGTGGCTCTAAATGAGAGGGTGGTCAAAGTATGAATTTTCTTTCCCAAACTCTTCATGGTCTTGCTGTCTTTCCCAACCTCTTCATGGTCTTGCTGTCTTTATCAGCCGGGAGGATAGTAATAGTAGGCAGAAGTTTGGAGGCCCTGTCCGTAAAGATGGAAATAGTGGCTGGGTCGACAGGAGGGCACTTAAAAAGAAATTTCTCCATCTCAGGGACTTTATACTGCCTGTCGGCTCTATGAGGAGCCAGAGGTTGGGAGTCCGGGCTAGTGGAGGCTGAGGCAAAAGCATCTAGAAAAGCAGGAAGAATAGGAGGAATAGTAGAAGGACTGGGAATGTCCATTTCAATAAGGTCATAAAACCTTTTCTGAATATCGGACATATCCGAGGATTGCCACTTAAAGTAGTCTTTCATTTTATTAATAGTTTCCCCAAATGTAATATCCTCTACAAGGGAATCAGGTTTAACAGAGCCCGCCTCAGAAGAACCATATCCCAAGGGGGATGAGATAGAAAAGTTGTGTACTTACCACATATGTAGATGTTAAGAGTGTATTCACTGTTGCAGTCATTACACTTGGGTGATCTGCCTGCAGGCAGCCTTCAGTCAGCCCGAATTCCAGAGTCTTAGGATTTCTGCGTCGGACGCTTTTGCCTCTTCCATAAAGTCAGGTCGTCATGGGTATAAAAACATGCAGCTGACACCATTGCATCAGTTTTTCTTGCCCCAGATGTCAGGAGCCCCCAAAACAGGAAGCAATTACATGGTGTGGAACACCTCCAGTAAAAAGTAAATACCGTTGCCATAAGATATAGCCAAAAAGAGGATAGATAGAAAGAATAGAAAAGTCAGGGGGCTAGAGGGAGGGTAACCAGGACCGCAACAGTGAATACACTCGAACATCTACATTTATTGTTAAGTGTAGACAACTGTACTATGTTCTTCATGTTTCACTGGTGCAGTCATCACACTTGGGTTGATTCCCAAAGCTGAGGAAGGGTGGAGGCAGTCAAGAAGTATTAGGGATGGCTAGCAGGCCTTGTAAGACTGCTGTGGCAAATCCAGCTCTGGATTTAAAAAAATAGGTAAGTGATAATGCTTGGTGAAGGTGTGTACAGAACTCCAGGTTGCAGCTTCCAGGATGTCTCTGGTAGGGACTCCTCTGAGAAATGCTATAGAAGTTGAGGTAGCCCTAGTGGAATGAGTTCTCATCCCCTGTGGGGTAGGTTTTCTATGGTGTTTGTAGCAGAAATGGATGCAGTGTGCTATCCATTTGGAAATGGTTTGCTTCGAAATGGCCTTGTCCTCTGCCCCTGCAGAAAGGCAGACTAGCAGCTGGTCAGATTTTCTGAAAGGCTTAGTTCTGTCAAGGTAGAACCTGCACTGTCTGTGCATGTCCAAGGAGTGCAGAATCCTTTCCCCTTTATTCTGAGGATTAGGGAAAAAGGTTGGTAAATGGATGGATGGATGATACCACCTTGGGCATAAATGATGGGTTAGTCCTGAGGGAAACCCTGTCCGCATGGAAAATAATGAAGGGTTCCACAGCCATTAGTGCCTGTAACTCAGACACTCTTCTTGCTGAAGTGATGGCTAGAAGTAAGGCTGTTTTCCAAGAAAGGAATTTTAACTCTGCTGCAGCAGCAGGCTCAAAAAGAGGAAGTGTGAGCTTCTCTACTACAAAGTTAAGGTCCCAGGCAGGGGTGGGAGCTCTCATCGGGGACCTTAATTTGTTAGCTCCTCTCAGGAACTGTTTGATGAGAGGATGAGAAAATAGAGGTGGCTCAGTACTGTAATAAGCTGAGATGGCAGAGGCATGAATTTTAATTGATGAGAAGGATAGGTCTTTGTGGAGTAGCTCTGCTAAGTAATCTAGGATTTGAGGTAAGGTGGGCATGGCTGTGTCCTTTCCTTTAGACTGGCTCCAAGAACAATATCTTTTCCACTTTTCTGAATAGGATTTCCTAGTACTAGGTCTTCTGGCCTCAAGGATGACATCCAATACCTATTTGCTGAGGGTTGCTAGTGGTGTATTCAGGGGATAAGCCAGGCTGCAAGGTTCAGTGTTTGCAGCTGTGGATGCAAAATCTGTCCCATCTGCTGGAACAAGCAGGGAGGGGGTCTGATGTAGGTGCCAGGGTGCCACTGCTGTCATACTGCGTAGGAGTGGTGACCAGTGCTGGCGTGGCCAGTCTGGGCCAATAAGGATTGTCCCTGGTCTGTCCAGTTTGATCTTCAGTAGTACTTTTGAGAGGAGGGGCAGAGGGGGAAAGGCATAAATTAAGAGGTTTTCCCCATGTAAAGGATAGGGCATCCACATTCCATGCTTGGCTGTGAGGATTTCTGGTACAAAATTTGCTCAATTGATAGTTTTGAGGGGAGGCAAAGACGTCCACCTCTGGAGTCCCTCACCTGTGGATTAGAAGTTTGAATGAGTTGGGTTCCAGCTTCCACTCGTGTGGGTCCAGTAGATTTCTGCTTAGGTTGTCTGCCAGTGAATTTTGTTTGCCTGGCAGGAAATGAGCTTGCAGGTGCACTTGGTTGCTCAAGGCTATGTTCCACAGGGCCATGGCTAACCTGCAGAGAAGGTAGGAATGAGTTCCCCCCGCTTATGTACCATATAACTGTGGTGTTGTCTGTCTTTATCAAGAGTTGTCCTGAAAGGATAAGGTATTTGAAGGCTGTCAGAGCATTCTGTACAGCTAACATTTCTTTTTGATTGATATGCAGGGGAATTCGTCCTGGGTTCCATTTGCCTTGAATGCATTTGCCTGCCATGTGAGCCACCCACACATAGTCTGATGTGTCTGCTGTCAGGGTTTGGGCGGCAAGGGGTTGAGTGAAAGGAAGTCCCTTGTTGTGGTTGCATGCCTCTGTCCACCAAAGGAATGATAGAAATCGGTGTTTCCAGGTCTTGAGAATGCTGACACCAGAGACTTTTTAAGTACCACTGAAGTTTCCTCATATGCAGTCTTGCATATGGAATTAGTAGAATGCAGGAGACCATGAACCCTAGGGCGTGCAGTATTTTTCTTGCAGATAGCTGGGTTTTGGTGGCCATCAGTTTGAAGCAGTTTGTCAAATAAGCCTGTTTTTCTGGAGTGAGGAATGCCATCTGGGAAGTTGTGCTCAAGCTTGCTCCCAGGAATACAATATTTTGGCTGGGCACCAGTTGTGATTTCTTTTTGTTGATGGTATACCACAGAGAAGTTAGAAGTCTCTTTACAAATACCAGGTGCTGAAGTAGCAATTCCTGACTGTCCACCTGAATTAAGCAATCGTCCAAGTATGGGTAAATTTGAATATTTCTCTGCCTGCCATATGCAATGGCTGGAGGCAGGCACTTTGTGAATATCCCGGGTGCAGTAGATAAGCCAAAGGGAAGTGCAGAGAACTGATAGTGCATACAGCCTGCCCTGAAACATAGATATTTCCTGCAAGATTCCCTTATGGGGATGTGCAGATAAGCTTCTTTTAAGTCTAGGGTGACTAGCCAGTCGTCCTTGGATAGCATAGGAAGAATCTGTTGCAGAGTCAGCTTTTTGAATTTTGGGGCCACCAGGAAGGTGTTGAGAATTTACAGATCTAGGATACGGCACCAAAAGCCCTCTTTTCTGGGCACCAGGAACAGTCTGCAGTAGAAACCCTGTCCCCTATGCTCTATAGGCACATGCTGAATATCCCTGATACTGAGAAGAGAAAGTACTTGCTTTTGAGCCTCTGCCCACTGGTTTGTGGAAGGTCTGTCAACCCACTTGGGGTTGGCAGTGAGTGGAAGCAGAATCTGTATCCCTGGGATACAATGTTTAGGACCCATCGGTCCTGGGTAATGGACATCCAGTTATTTGCATGCAGGGTGTGTTTTCCTCCTAGGGGTGCAAGTACTTGGGCTTTGCTGGGAAGGAAGACAGAGAAGTTATTGTGAACTTTTTCCATAAGGGGGTGGCTTACCACTTCCTGTTTTAGAGGAGGGAGAACTCCATTGTTTAAATCTCTGCATACCCTGAGACTGTAGTCTTGGTGGCCTGTTGCCCCTGGGTTTGGACTGAGAATGCCTGGGAGGGACTGGAAAGGATCAGTTTTTAGAAGGCCAATGCCTACTGAATCTAAGTGGGTGCACATATAAGAAATTGTTAACAGTTTGCATAGATTTAGCTTTTTCCTCCATTTTTTTAAGAACTTCTTCTGCTTTTGTGCCAAACAACCTTTCCTGGTTTAATGGAGCATATAATAATTTTGCTTTGACATAGTCTGGCAAGGTTTGCTCCTTCAGCCAAGCATGCCTTCTCAGTACAGACCCAGTGACAGCAGCCCTGCAAGATGCTTCTAAGGCATCAAAACCACACTGCAAAGTATGTTTATTAACTTGGTTTGCAGAATGGATTAACTGTTGTAAATCTTTATTTTCTGTACAATCTGGAAGCAACAACATTTTTTGTTTAATTAGTTCCATAATATGTTGCTGGCATCAACATGTGAAACTGGCAATTCAAAGCCCTGATGGCAAGAGTTGGCAGAGGTATACACCTTCTTACCCCATCTGTCTAAAGCTCTAGAATCCCTGTCCAAAGGTGTAGGGTTTGTGGCTGTAGTAGCCTTAATGCCTTTAGGTCCCCGGGAAATAGTCTCTGGATCCCCAGTGGGATTCTTAAAGAGAAATTTGTGAGAGGCCGGTACTCTGTAGTACCTGTCAGGCTTTCTAGGAGCTGGTGGTAAAGTATCAGGAGTAAGACTGGATTCTAGGAGGACATCATCTACACTGTCCAGGACAGGGGGTATAGCTAGAGGCCTGTGCTGAGGCAAGTCTAAAAATTCTGAGTCTCTTTTTGGACTGAGGGTAGCCCTGGCATTCCCAGTGGAAATGCTCTCAAAGTATGCAAGGTTTCATCAAAAGAAAAGTCCTCTGGAGGGGAGGCAGAGGGAATGAAATCCTCTACATCTGAATCATAGGTAGATAAGGGTATGTCCTGGTAATCAGAGGGATCACAGTCATCAGACTCATGGTCTGTAGAATCAGAAGGAAAATCAATTCTTTGTCTTTTTAGAGGGGGAAGGCTGGCTTCCCCTAATTAAAGTTATAAGGTCTTCAGCCATTCTAAGCATTTGTTTCTGTGGCAAGGGAGCTTGAGCATGCGCTTTGGTCATCAATTTTCTAGGCGTAGTGCGAACTCTGGGCCTGAAAAACTCGGTAGTTTTAGTAAAAAATGAAGCTGTTGGTTTAAAGCGAACATCGGAAGGTTGGAATACACCCTCAGAAGCTGGTGCCTGCACAGCAGCTCCGGACCCATCCAAGGTAGAGACATCCGCAGGTTCCATAGTCGAAGAAGCATCTCACGGCATACCAGACTCCAAAAGCGTCTCAGCAGAGGCCTGCAAATCTGTACAAGCAGGTATCAGGGGCTGCAAAGGCGCCACCCTGAGTACCGGCGGACTGGCAACTAGTTTAACGGAAGTGTCGTTGCCAGTTTTGGACCTATGCTGTCTCTGTCTTCATCCTTGCGTTTTTTCAGAAGATCGGTAGTCAGATGGCTTATCGAAGCCATATCGGAATACGGAGAACGAAAGCGAAAGAATTTAGCGACAAAGATAGCCTGACGATGAATAGTTTGGACGTTAAACAAAGCACAAAACCTACAGCGAGGATGTCATGCTCTGGGCCTAAACAGTTAACGCAGTAAGAATGAAAATCTCTTTGAGGTATTTGCTTTCCACAGGCAAGACAATTGTTAACTTTTTCTGACATCAGTTAGAGCAAGAAAAAAGGATCCCCAATGGGGTACTTAGCTTTAGAAGACTTCAGGTTTGAAACTCGAAAAACGAACATTTCAGGTAGAGGCTGATCTGTACTTGCGAACTGCTTCTGCTTCAGGCGGCAAGAAAAACTGATGTAATGACATCAGCTGCATGTTTTATACCCATGACAACCTGACGTCATGGAAAAGGCGATAGCATCCGACGCAGAAATCCCAAGACTCTGGTATTCGGGCCGACTGAGGGCTACCTGCAGGCAGATCACCCAAGTGTGATGACTGCAACAATGAAACATGAAGAACATCTGAGAGGAGTAGGAAAGAGTCCTCAGAGGAGTCAGACAATTCCTCTTCCTCAGGCTGCTCTACCCTCCTTTCCTGGGTTGGAGGTCTGGGACTAAGGAGGGGAGGAGCAGGGGCAGAGGGTTCTGCTGAAGGCATAAGGGCCATAAAAGCATTCAACAAACTCTGGCTAAAGGCCTGACAATCTGGCATGCTTTCAGAGGTGTGAGTGAGGTGTCTAGATTTTTTTGTTGTTTCTTTAAAGGCCTAGCCAGAGTCTGGCTAGAAATAGGCCTAGGGTCACTGATTGGGAAAGTGGAGGCGACGTCTGGTGAGCCCTGACTGATTCCCCCCCCCCCGGCATCTAGAGAAGGTGCCGGTAAATCCTCTGTGGACGTGTTGTCTGCTCGAGATTTTGCGGTTTCCTCAGAGGTACCTGCTATATCTGTATTGGCAAATGCCGGATCCTCAGTTAAGCTCACGTCGGCTACAGATTGAGGTGCGGCAGACAGAGGAGCAGCAGAAGAAGTAGGCCTCAAGGACTTGGCCCTCTTCCTTGGCAGTTCAGATGGGGCACCGGGTGCAGCCTCCATTCCTAACACTAACTGTTTCAGGCGCTGATTCTCCAAGTACAGGTTTAGGGCTGGCAAAAGGCTGCATAAGGTCTTAGGGACAAACGATTGGCAAATGACACAGTTCTCATGGTTGTGTTCCCTGCCTAGACAAAAGAGACACTAGTCATGCGTGTCTTTATGGGGAATCTGCTGACCACACTTGCTCTTACCGGATGTCATTAACAGACTATAATAATCAACAAAGTAGGACTGAAAGAATCCTCAGTGGGGTACTTAACTGAATCTTTTTTGATCAGACATCCACGAGAAGCAGGAGCACCTGGCGTACAACTGGTGGCTGAAAAGTTCTGAGGGCTGGTGCATGCAGACGTCACTTTTATGGCCCACATTCCTGTTGCCATGTCAGATGTCCAATGCACCTAGAGGGACTGAAAATCTTTGGAAACCTGGCCAGAAGAACTGGAGAGGAAGAAGGGTAAACCCACATGTAGAATACTGCAACAATAGAATAGAAGGACATCAATAATTATTTACAGAACCTGACAAATGCTAAAGTATTGCAGAATAGGGGGAATCTCATAGAAGAACTAGAGCAACTGCAGAATGCTAAACAGAAAATAAGGGACTACCTAGAGCTGGCGAAGTACCAACATCCTGGAAAAAAGCTGTGGTAGCTGTAATACCTAAAGAGGGTAAAGATCCAGCACAGCCAGCTTCATACAAGCCCATTTCAATACTAAACCATGACTATAAAGGGTTTATGTCTATAATGGCTAAAAGAATGTCATAAGTGATGCCAGAATTGATAGATATGGATCAATGTGTTTTTGGTGAGGAGAGGCAAACATTTGACAACATTAAAAGAACATTGATGATCTTGAGTGAAGCAGAACATAAGAAAATACCACTGTTGTTGGTGGGTCTTGATGCAGAGAAAGCATTTGACAGAGTAAGCTGGGACCTTATGAGGAGGGTAATGAAAGTATTTGCATTCCCTGATAAAATTATAAGGTTGATTAGAAGGATATATGAAGGATCGAAGGCAAAAATTAAAGTAGATGGGTTCCTCTCTGATAACATCTGCTTGAGCAGAGGAACCAGGCAAGGGTGTCTTATTTTCCCTCTGTTACTTGCATTATATTTAGAACCATTGGCAAAAAAAAAAAAAGAGGACTCAGAAATTCAAGAATATAACTGGTATGGTCAAGAAAAGTTGGCTCTAGTTGCAGATGATATTTTATACCTGATAAAACCAGAAAAAGGACATTACAGTGCTGTGGAACTCTGAGACAGTTTCAAATCTTTTCGGGATACAAAATTAATGAAGCTAAAACAAAGGCAATAGTGGTAAATTATGTACCCACACACAATTTGGTTCAGCAATATCCATATTTATGGGGGGGGGGGCATGATAAAATGAAGCACTTAGAAGTAGGGATTAAAATGATTCTGGTGTGGCAGCTGAGAATATGTGGAAAGAAACTAAACAAAAGATAATACAAAAACTGAGAAATTGGAAGCTCTGTTATACAGATATGTATACAGTAAACTTACGTTCATAGGTTGGTACTAGGCTATCGGCCCTAGGGCCTATAGAAGCCCAGCCATAACAATTCGCTGGATATTTCTTCCCACAATATTTACTTCCCTGGACCCCTGTCTAGCAGGGAGACTGACGTGATCCCCGGGGTGAATTTCCTATCTCCCATCCAATTGTCAAAGTTCCTTCTGAAGAGGGCCAAGGAGGCGCTCTGCTTGACATGTATGGGCAGTCTATTCCAGAGTTCGGGGAGTCTCTGGGTCAGGAACCTATCTATCCCTCCAGCATGTTTTGTTCATTGTGATGACAAGGTCTCAGTTAACTGGAACTCAAGCAACCGGCAAAAAAATATATAAAAAAAATACAGTACAATTTTCATGTGTTGCACTTTGTTTTCCCTCTGCAGAACATACCTTACGTTTTTAGAGTTTTAGAGTTTTAAAAAGGAAGATGAGAATAAATTCTCTCTCTACCCAACCTGAGAACAAGTCAAACCAAATAGTATACGGTATAGTACTAGTCAGGCCTATTTTAATAGTAATTCTCAAGCAACCAGAAAAGTACAGTTTTGTACCTACCATAAATGTAGATGTTCGAAGATCCACATTGCTGCAGTCCTTACACTTGGTAGGAAAACTGTACTATGTTCTTCATCTCACATTGCTGCAGTCCTTACACACTGGCTCCCAGAGCCCTAAGAGGTAAGGGAGATGGCAAAACTATAGGCAGTAGGAGCTGCCAAAATGCCCTGTAATATGCAGGTCAAAATAAAAAGCTGTAGAAGTGGCAGTAGCCCTAGTGGAATGAGGGCCTATCCCAGCCGGAATCTCTTACCATGATGGGAATAATAGAGCAATACAAAACACAACCCAATCCACTTAGTAGTGTTTTGACAGGACAGGCTTGCCCCAAACAAAGCAAACAAAAATAACTGCTGAACTGCCTGCTGAGACTAGTTGAACCCTTTAAGTTCGCATCTGCCTGTGTACATCCAAAGTGTGTAAAATCTTTTTCCATTTTATTTTGGGGGTTTGCATAAAAAGCAAAAAAAGTATTAATTTGTAGTAGTTTG
The DNA here is from genome assembly GCF_019279795.1 of Protopterus annectens. Lineage (NCBI taxonomy): Eukaryota > Metazoa > Chordata > Ceratodontiformes > Protopteridae > Protopterus > Protopterus annectens. The sequence goes on along the minus strand of NC_056744.1, from coordinate 1,434,668,392 downwards.
GCCACACTAGACACTAGAGGCCACTTTAGAGGCCAAAAGAAGGATTAGTAAAGATGCTATCCTGGAAAAAGACAAAAGAGGCTCTCAACCGCCATAATAAGGGCCTGTTCAGAAACCCTTCTTGCAGAAGTAATGGCCAACAAAAAAAGATAAATTCAATAAATATTTCAACTGCAGGCTAGCTGCAGGTGGTGAGTGAGTTTAAGAGTGAGTTTCTCCAGCACAAAATTGAGAGGGTCTTTGCCCTCTAAGGAATTTGCTTAAACAAAGGATGAGAAAATGGTGGGTCACAGTCATAGTGAGCAGAAATTGCTGCAGCATGAACCTTAATAGAAGAGAAGGACAAACCTTGTCCAGTAACTCAGTAAGATAGATATTGAAGAGCCACACTTATAGGCTCAGAACATCAAAATTCCTTACTGTACTCCCAAAATAAAAAAATCTCCATTTTATCTCTGGCACGCTTTCTTGCCTTGTACCTGGCCTCCCAAAATAACATTCAAACTTGCTGTACTGCTGTGGACCCTGAGACCTCCAGGGTTCAAATATGAATATGCCAGGCTGAAGAGGTGAAAGAGAGTGAAGTGTGAGAATGAGACTCCTGGGTTGCAGAGACAGGTAGAATCACTTCTCAGTAATGGGTACCAGTGCTGTTGAGGCCAATCTGGAGCTATTAAAATCATCCTTGGCTTGTCCTCTGACCCAGCCTTTAATTGTTTGGGAGGCAGAGGTGGTCTGCTCAACATCTGCTAAGTTCTGTGCTCTCGGCAGAAACCTGAAGCCTTGAGATTTAGCTGTAAACTGAGAGCAGTCTCACAAAAAATCATTGCTTGCCTGCATAGATAAGAATGTGTTCCCCTTGTTTGTTTGAGTGTGTACAGTTGTGTTTGTGTGTTAGTTGCACCTGCCACCTTCGCCCTGGAAGAAGTAAACTTTAAAAGCTATTGGACTGCTAACATCTCCTTCAAAGTTCCTATGTAGAAGTCTAAAATTCCTTTTTGAATGCAGGTATTTATCTGAATGACAGTGTCCATATCCTGCAGTGTGCTGTGTCCATACATTTTGAGATACATTGTAGCTTCCTCATATGCAGTTTGGCATTGGGAAGCACCAGAATACAAAGATGCCATGAAACCCCAAGGCTTGAAGGACCTGTCCTTGCAGTCAGCCTGGACTGAGGAGACAATTGATGGAAGTAAAAGGAAAGATTTTTTTGTTTGTCCGGGGTCAAAGGCCATCTGGGATGCTGTATCCTCACACCACCAAGAAGCACATGTCCTGAGGAGAGTACTAGACTGGACTTTATTTCGTTTCACAGATACCCCAGGCATCTTCTATCTGCTATCACATATTGCAATGATGAAGTGATTCCCCCCCTCTCTCAGCGGCAATCAATCATCCAAATATAGATAGATATTAGCGATCTGTATTCCTTTGCCCTGAAGAGCTATCACTGCCAGAACTCTATTTGAAGCAGCAGAAATTTGTTTGTGAGCCTCCTCTATTCTTTGCTGAGGAGGGAACATCTGCATGCCTGAGAAAGGAAAGGAGTGGAAATATGGAAACTTGTAACCTAACCTTGGTATATAATACCCACACCCCATCTGTCTTGGGTAATTAAACTCCCTTGAAGGTCTTGAAGGGTGCCAACCTTCCTGCCATCAGCCTAATACTTTGATATTCGGGCCGACCGAGGACAGCGGACTACCCAAGTGTAAGGACTGCAGCAATGTGAGATGAAGAACATCTATAGTTAGCCAGCATCTATCAATCCCCATGAGTGCCAGTTAACTGACAGTTTATTATAGTAGGATATAAGCAATTAAAATGTTTTAGTCCCTTTAGTCTTGTACACAGGTCAGGCACATGTATATCAACCAGAGGAAAAGTTGTGGATAGCAATTAATAAAGAGTTCAAGGACTTTATCTGTGAGGGGAAGATGGCAACAGTCAAACAGAATAGGCTGATTCTTCCAACAGAACAAGGCAGATTGTTTTACCCAATTTGAAGGGGTATTTTAAAGCTACACAGTTAAGGCTCCTATACATAGCACAAGCAAAAACCTATAATTCAAAGTGGAAAGGGATGATGATGAAACAAGGGGACGCTCAAGAAACAAGGAGAGACTGGGATTTTGTATGCAAACCTTTAAGGAAAATAAAAATAATCATGCAGAATATGATACTTATAAAACAGCGGAAAGTATTCTAAGAACTAACCCAACACAGGAATGGAGAATGAAGATTCTGCCTATAGGGATGACTGTAATTAGGGATACAGACAATATGTGGGGTTACTGAAGAAAACTGGCAAAGGAACCAAGGTATCGGGAGCAAATAACTAGACAAGGAAGGGTAACAGAATAGGAAGATGCCAAGAATTTATTTGGACTGCAGGTTAAAGATTGTCTTCCTTATCAAGGACTGATACAAGTATAGATAAAGGGAAAGAAATAGGGGGTCCTAAATGAAAAACCAGCACTGGCAGAGGTTTTAGTAGAATCTAGAACAGCAACTGCTGTTAAAAAAAGGAATAATTAGTACAGCATATAAATTATTCCATGGTACCTGTAAGAATCAGAGGAGGTTAGAAAGGATTGGGAAGACAGACTGGATAAGCAATTCATGAAGAAACAATGGAGAGATACAAGTACGCCTCTAAATATGCAAGAAATTCTATAAGATTTAGGATTTTTGCTTGGAAATGTTTACACAGATATTTTATACCCCAAGTAGACTCCAGGGAATTTTTCCTCAGGTAGGCAGCAAATGTTGGAGGTGTGATGGGAAGAAAGAGGTAATTGGGAACATATTTTCTGGGAGTGTAATGAGTTGGCAGACTTCAGGGATTCACTGCAGACTACTCTGTCAGTGATACTGGGTGAACAGACTGGTGTACAGTGTAACTAGGGAAATTATTTCTTTGAGCTATGATACAGAATCGAACTGCCTAGACCTAGCAAGGCCTTGCTGAGTCTAATTATGGTGGCTGACAAAAAAGCAACTACGAAACCAACTGTACTAAGTAGTAATGAATATAGTAACAGAGATAAAACAACTGGAACTAGAATATTTAGAAAAGGGTGGGAGTAAATTACATAGGAAAAAATGTGTATTGTGGGAACAATACATACAAGGGAGGCATGAGTTTTAAAAGAAGGCAGGATCTGAATAAACTATGTAATCTCTGACTGACAAGGATTGGGTAGATTAGAGGTGATGTGTAATGTTTGCATCTAGAATTGTCTCAATACAATTTATGATGTAAAATGCTTGCAACTGGCATTGAGTCAATATAGTTTTTTTTCATTTATATAAATGTATGACTGTCTATGTTATAAGTGATAATTACTAAAGATTTTACTTGTTTAAAAAAATCTCTATATGACCAGCTTGTAGTCTTCCTTTACCAGTGCAAAACACTGCCATCACACTGATATGTATTCATAAAACGCAAAGATACCAAAACAGCCTTACAAGCTGTAAGAGATACAATCCTCTAACACAAATAGAGGCTACATCACAGGTACCCTACGTCAATTTTTGCCAATGTCTTTACTTTATCAGTCATAAAATGCTTCTGAACTCTTTTGGTATACTCCCAACATTGAGATATCCAACTTAGACTGGTTCTGTATTTAGCTGACCATTAGAACTTGCTCAGTCAAATGCAACAACATTGTTCCACTCCCACATATCACCACAGGCATACCACAAAGCTTAGCCTTGGCCCTATTCTCTTTAATTTATTAACTCACTACCTTAAATTCTCCAGTCTTATTCATTAAGATATTTTATGAATCGAGTCCTAATCACAAATTCATACTTTATAAGCCTGCACTCTAGGTTGGTCAGCATGAAAGAATACATAAAAAATAATGTTTTGGTATACAAACAAGCTCAGAAGCTAAACCAAACATCACAACTACTCCCCCCCAACAACAGTCAAATCCAACCACTCTGCAGAATAATTCTACTCCTTCAAACATCTAGCAATCACTATGGATGCAAGTCAAAATATGCCACTATCTATAAGTAATGTGAAAGTGAAAATGCATTCAGGGGAATGCTGTAAAATTTAACACTTCCTCACGCCTGATAAAATAGGCTTCACAGGTAAAATACTATGCAGCCACTACTAGCATATGCCCTACTATTACATGTCTGAATTGGTCCTGGGGACCATAAATAGCTCCATGTCACAGACAGAAGGAGCCCTTTGCATCCCATGTGACAGGGCTACAAATAGTGGCCCTGGCACTGGAAAAGAGAGGCAGGGAGGCAGAGGAGTGAAATGACATGATTGTTCACTTTTCCCAAGGGAGAAGGAGGGTTGCCCGTGCTTGGAAGCACAGAGAAGTGAGATTTCTCCAGTGCAGACCAGGGAAGCCACTATCCATGCAGGATGGAAAGGGGTGTGGCTGCTGGCTGGCAGTATCCTTTGCAGACATGAGGGATGATCAACACTGTCAGCTCACTGCACATCCCCCTTCCATCCTGTGAGCTGAACATTCACAGGGAAACATTAGGGCATATGTTTAAAAAAAGAAGTTCCCTCTACTGTTCCTAGTGACTATCTGAATGATGGCCCCTCCTAGTCAATCTTTGCCTTGGTGATGGGGAAAAAAATGATCAACTGGCCTGGGGATCAGATGCTCAGTACACACTGGGGGCAAGCAGCACATAAAGAGAAAAAAAAAGCTCAACTTAGCTTCTAACTGTGTTGGAAAAACAATCTTCACCAGGGAAAGAAAAGCAATTTCTGAGTCCAGCAGGGCTTCTAATACTACCAGTGTTTGCAGGCATGAGATTGGACTTTAGATTCAGGGAGAATTCCACGTCTGAAAGGCAGGATATGGTCAAGTGAAAAGAAGAGGAGTTCTAGCTCTTTCACAAAACTCGCTTGGATCAGACAGCCATCTAAATAAGGGTAGATCTACATGTTTAGATCTAAAGCGACCATGACAGCTTGAGAGGGACCTTGGGAGGAGCTTTTCTACAGCATCCTGAACATGGTGATCAGCAAGAACCTCTTTTATGTTGACAGGTCTAGAACCAATCTCCAGGTTCCTTCTTTTCCTGGTACTAAACAGATTCTTGAATAGTACCCTATTCCTAATTTCTTGTGGGACTGGTTCTATGGAGCCCTCTTGTACAAGAAGCTTTACTTGGAGACCCTCTCCAAATTAACCTTTTTGGCATTGAAAGGATAAGTCTTGGAAAGGAGCAAACTGCAATTTTGCATCCTGTCTATTTTACCAGAAATGCTGACATTTCCTATATTCTATCTGGTGACAAAAACTGTCCATCCTTAGGCTGTACCACAACAAACAGAAAAAAATGGCTCCTGAACCATCTGATCAGAAATTATATAATTAAAAGATTTTGTATCTAGTTACTGACTAATGTAACAGATGAAAATTGCCCTCTCAAGTTCTTTAAAAAAAATAGCCTGTTTTGGAAGTTCAATAGTGTTCGCCCCACAGATAAATGAAATATAGGTCTCTCTGCCTGGTATCAAACACTCCCTTTTAAAAGACAATAAATGTTTTTTTTTTGTTTTTTTTCCTGCACTGGTAACGGACTACTTTGTGAATTTGTTTCTTTCAAAGCATGTTGATGGGAGAATACTGAACTGAATAAAGAAAAGGCCCTTACAGTTAATGCAAAGAAAAGCACAAGAATGGTGAGGAGATTAAAGAGCAGAAAGAGAAATCGGAGGAAATTAATATGTTGTTTAATTTACCTATGAAATAAGGAAAAAGGAGGAGGAGAAGACATGAAGTGGGTATAGGACAGTGAGTGGTGTGCAGACGTCTAACAGAAGGAGGACAGATTACAGAAGAAAGCAAAACTTCCAGCCAGAAGGCACCAACTTCGACCTGGATAAAGACATTTATTTATAAATAAGAGCATGGACTAATCCTGCAACATGGTCCAAAAGAGTTGGTGGACTGTGGGTCTACTGAAGCTTTCAATAAAGCATAGGACATGTTAGAAAGAAAAGGGGTTGTGGTACAGCTACATGGTGCTATGTGCATCAAAGGTCAGCAACAGTATTCCTTCCACATCTCAAGACAAAATTATTCCTTTGGAAGGTTTCAATTATAAATGACATACTCACTAGTCCAAATTTTTCCATTTGTCGGAGAAATCTATTCAAAAATCGTGAAAAAATAGAGTTGCAACTTCTTTCTTCAGCAGGGATTGTTGCATTTTCTTTACATTCGCTAAGCTAAAAAGATACAATAACGGCAGTTAACATCTATATTATAGACAACATAAAACACAAGAAGGTACATAAATGTAAATTTTACAAAAAATATTCTGTAATTTAAAATTCTGAAGTGTATTCAGGGTCCGATTTCTCACTTGGACAAAAAATAACTCTGTACATAATCCATACATTATAATGGGAAACTAGACAAATGAAAAATAAATAATCACTATTCTGTAAGTATATTCTAATCTCCAAAGCAACAGATATTCAAAGGACAGACTAAAGTGACACCAATCATAAAATCAGGATATCTCACAGATATAGTCAGTCATTATGTAACCAGCCTACAGTTCTTTTACTAACCTCTTTGGTATCAGTGTAGCTCCTTAAAGCCTCATTATGGGGCTACTGCTGTTCGATGTGTGCATGATGCTACTCGGGGAGAGGGGATCTGTGTTACCATTATATAGATTAAATGCAGTTGTTCCCCTCCTATTCTCAGGAGTACATAGTTGCCATTGAGTCTTATGCAGACGATTTTATTCATAGAAGTTTTGTAACAATGAATCCAGCACATCCAAGCAGCTGCCATGAGTATTCACGCCAGATTAAGGAAGTTCCAGCTGTCAGACCTTGAATCCATACGCTGTCCTATAAAGGTGATCAGGCTAAAGTTTGTGTGTAATGCGAGAGACACTGTGGTTATTCTCATTATCTAAGGAATGCAGCTCAGATAAAGTATCTGCTCCCAACTAAGGATGATATACCACACAAATCATACACCTGTTTCCACCAGAGAATCCTTCGGCAGTTATTCATGCCTTAGTTTCTTTACATGTCATTCACAGTGTTACTCCTGTCTTCAGCTGCCTGATGCAGATACTGACAGTATTCAGCTTGGGAGGACTTCTGCTGCCCTGCTTAAATACATAGCACTGGCTTAAAAAAAAAAAAAAAAAGGTATGTACTCACCATAACATTTCATCTGAGCAGTTGTACTTCATTTGTCTTCAACCTGTGGGTTACGGATCCGTATCAGATCCAACGCGGCCGCATAACCAGCATATGATCCAAGCTCCTCCCATTACCCATAATGCCAGTCTCCTTCCTCCCTTCAGATCGAGTTTGCTGCTCAACCTGTCACTCACATCCGATTCAACAAAACTTTGTCACTATCAGATGAAAAACTCTCTAAACAGTAAGTAGGACAAAGGACATCTTGAAGGTGTCCAACTTCTATATCTATATTATCCCTAAACAAATCAGACAAGGTATGGGAAGGAGGGATGGTTGAAGACAAATGAAAATGAAGTACAACTACTCAGATGGAACGTTATGTTGAGTACACAACTTCTTTATCTGAAGTAGTTGATTCATTTTATCTTCAACTTGTTGGACAGAGTCCCCAGCCACTATACCCTGGGAGGCCCTCATGGAAGGCTATTTCGGAGCATGGCGGAGCCAAAGGATGCCCTGTTCCTGGATACAATGTCCAGTTTGTAATGTGAAATGAAGGTATGAGAGGAGGACCAAGCAGCTGCAGAACAGACATCATCCAACGACACTCTGGACCAAAAGACCGCTGAAGTAGCCACAGATCTGGTAGAATGTGCTTTTGCCTAACCTGGTGGGGAAATTCCCCTAAAAGAATACGCCAGAATAATACATTTGTTTCCCTAAAAAGGGTTTTGAATTAGAAACGAAAAGTTGGCCAGATTTACGAAAGAATTTTGTCTTGTGCAAACAGAATTGTAATTGTCTATGTACATCCAAACAAGTGTAATTTGTATTCTCCTTATTTTGATAGTTTGGAAAGAAGATTGGGAGATTGATCATGTGATTAATATTGGCTTCTGATGCTACCTTGGGAAGAAAGGATGGGTTAGTACGCAAACGCACTTTATCCTTATGAAAAATCATACAAAGAACCTTGATCGATAGTGCCTGAAGTTCTGACACTCTCCTGGCCGAAGTAATGGTAACTAAAAATGCAGTCTTCCAAGACAGAAACTGCAAATCTACTGAAGCTGCAAGTTCAAAGGGGGGTGAGACTAAAGCCTGAAGCACTAATGTGTCATGGGTCTCAGAAGAAAGGTACCCTTAAGGAAGGTCTTGCAAAGTTTAGAAGCCAACAAAGTCATATTTTCCCCCACATGAAAGTTAGAAATTGCAGCCAGTTGGAGTTTTAACTGTGGACGAACTGGCGCCTTTTTGGAAAATCTCCCACAAAAATTCCAACACCGCAGAAAGTGGAGCAGTAAAGGGATTCAATGCATGCTGCAAAGCACATAAAGAAAACAGTTTCCACTTGCTATGGTATAACCTCCTGGTAGAAGACTTGAGCCACTAACAGAATGCTTTTAATGGGAGAAGATAAACCAGGAGTCCTAATAATCATGGGAATTGGATCGGCCAAGCTGGGAGCTTTAGACTGTCCAGTTCTGGATAGAGAAGCCCTGAGGAATGAGAAATGAGATCCAGAACTGCATCCAACGTCCATGGTGGAGCTGCTAGATGAGACCATAGAGAGGGAAACCAGACTTGGCATGGCCAGAATGGGGCAATAAGGATCACAAAGCTCCCCAGCCTGCGAGCTTTCTGAAGAAATTTTGGTATCAAGGGTAGAGTAGGATAAGCGTACAGAAGACCGGGAGGCCAAGCATGAATAACAGCTTCTCTGGGGGCTTCCCCCTGAGAGGGGTTCAGAGCGAAGAACTCACTGCATTTCACACTGAAAGATCTGTTCAGCCACTGAAGGATTTCGAGACCACTCGTAAGGCATCAGGAAAGATCTGCTGAGCCTGTCCACTAGAATGTTCGACCATCCCGGAATGTGCATTGCCACCAGAAAACAGCCAGTGGAGATCGCCCATTCCCACACTCTCATGGCTTTGTGACAAAGGGGGTAAGATCTGGTTCCCCCCGTTTGTTGATGTACCAGATGACTGACATGTTGTCAGTCTGGATAGCAACCGTCCCTAAGGGGAAGATGGGCATGAAGAGCCTGCAATGTGAGAAGCACCACCCTCATCAGGACGATGATATGCAAACTGGTCTCAGATGGGGACAATGTACTTTGGACTATGCTCGGGAAGGATAGTCCAATGTACCTTGGACTATCTTTCCTAAGAAGTGCCTCCCCACCCTAGCTGGGAGGCATCCATAGTCACCATGGCACTGGGGAGTGATGGGAGAAAGGGACATCACTGAAGTAGGTCTGGGGAATGAATCCACCACTGAAGAGAGTGCCTGCACACTCGGGAGATTCAAACAGGATGAGACAATGACAGACCTAACAAGGACCATTGAACTGCCAAAGTCCACTGAAGAATCCGCATGTGAAGGCCTGCTAAGGGTAGCAGACTGACAGTAGCCGCCATAGACCCCAATGCCCGCAGTACCGCTTCTGCTGTCGGAGATTGGGCTTGTAGGATGCAAAGAACATGCAGTTTCAGGCTGTGTATCCTGTCTGTAGTAAGGAAAAAGTACAGTTTTGTACCTACCATAAATGTAGATGTTCGAGTGCTAATACAGCTGCAGTAATCACATATGGGTTTTCTGCCGTCAGGCGGTCCCTCGGTCGGGCCGAATTCCAAAGTCTTGGTCCGACGTCGGTTGTTGTCGCTTTCTTTCTTGACGTCAGAGCGACAGGGGTATATAAGACACAGCCAACGCCATATTCTTCAGTCTTTTCTTGCCCCAGATGTCAGTTGCCCCCAGAAGGAAGGCAATACATAAATTATATATAAAAATATATTCACGCAATGCAATGTAATCAAAAAACAGTAGTTGCAAGCAAATACACCATAGGAGGATAACCCAAATTAGGTTGTATGAGGAGGTGTTAGCCACTAGTCCTTTACCAAGAGGGGAAGGAGGGAGGGAAACCTGTACTGCAGCTGTATTAGCACTCGAACATCTACATTTATGGTAGGTACAAAACTGTACTATGTTCATCGTGCATACTGCTGCAGTAATCACATATGGGTAGAATCCCAAAGCTACGCACAGGGTGGTAGGCACTAGGTGAAACTGGGATGAGCTAGAATGCCCTGCAACACAGCAGTGGCAAAGCCTGCTCTAGTTTTGGAATATAAAGGCAGGTGGTAGTGTTTTGTGAAGGAAGGTATGCACAGAACTCCAAGTGGCTGCCTCCAAAATATCTTTGGTAGGAACTCCTCTGAGGAAGGCTGTAGAGGTAGCTGTGGCCCTGGTGGAGTGGGATCTGATTTCTGTAGGGACAGATTTCCCATGATAGGAGTAACAAAATCGTATGCAGTGGCCTATCCATTTTGAAATTGTCTGTTTGGTAACAGGCTTCCCTTGAGCTCCTACAGCATAGGACACAAAGTTGTTCTGATTTCCTGAAAGGCTTTGTTCTGCCCAAATAATAACGTAGCTGTCTATGGATGTCTAAGGAATGTAGCAGCCTTTCCTCTTTGTTTTGAGGATTGGGGTAAAAGGTAGGTAAGTGTATGGCTTGATTCAAAGCTACCCTGGATACCACTTTAGGCATAAATGACGGGTTGGTTCGAAGGGAAACCCTGTCCTGATGGAAGATGAGAAAGGGCTGCACAGCCATGAGGGCTTGTAGCTCTGAAACCCTACGAGCTGAGGTAATGGCCAGAAGGAAAGCTGTTTTCCAGGACAAATATTGCAAATCTGTTGAGGCAGCTGGTTCAAAGGGAGGCAAACTTAATTTTTCTAGAATGTAATTAAGATTCCAGGCTGGCACTGGTTGTTTCCTTGGTGGTGTTATATTCTTAGCCCCTCTGAGGAACTGTCTTAAAAGTGGGTGAGAGAATAACGGTGGATCCGTGTTGAATTCTGCAGAAATGGCTGAGGCATGGATTTTTATGGAGGAAAATGAAAGCCCACTGTTCAGCAGCTCAGCTAGATACTGTAATACCCGAGGCAAATTAAGTTTTCTAGGATCCTGGCCTTTTTTCCTCATTCCAAGAGCAAAACCGTTTCCATTTTGCGGAGTAGGCCTTTCTAGTAGATGGCTTTCTGGTCTCCAGACTGACGTCCTGCACCTCTTTGGGGAGTAGGATCTGTTGTGGTGTTAAGGAATTTTCCATGCAGCGAGATTGAGTGTTTTCAGCTGACTGTGAAGAGTTTTGTAGCTGTGCTGAGTCAGCAGAAGAGGCATTAGAGGTAGAAGCCAGGGAGGAGTATGTGTTAGGCTCCTCAGGATTGGGTACCAGTGCTGTCTTGGCCAATCTGGAGCAATCAGTATCATCTTCGGTCTGTCTGCTCTTGCTTTCAAGAGCACCTTGGGCAGAAGAGGTAGAGGTGGGAAAGCGTACACTGTCCATGCTGTCCAACTGAATGAAAGGGCGTCCACTCTCCAGGCCTTTGGATGGAAGGTCCTTGAACAAAACTTTTCCAATTGATGATTCCTGTGGGAGGCGAAGAGATCTATGTCTGGCCTTCCCCATGCTTGGATTATTTTTGTAAACACCTGAGGATGCAACTTCCATTCGTGCGGATCTGTCATATTTCTGCTTAGACTGTCTGCCAGCGTGTTTTCCAAACCTGGCGAGTACTGTGCTTGAAGTTCGATTTGCCATTACAGAGCCAAGTTCCAAAGTGTCATGGCTAGTCTGCACAGGGGGTATGAATGTGTTCCTCCTTGTTTGTTTATGTACCACATTACTGTGGTGTTGTCTGTTCTTATCAATAAATGTCCTGGATGCAGGAGATCCTTGAATGCTGTAATTGCATTTATCACTGCTAGCATTTCTTTTTGGTTGATGTGAAGGTGCTTTTCCTTTTGGGACCATTTGCCCTGAATGCACCTGTCTGCCATGTGCGGCCCCCAGGCATAATCTGAGGCGTCTGTTGTGATGACTTGATTTGCTTGAGGCTTGCAGAATGGGAGACCTGTGTTTGTTTGACATGCTTGGGCCCACCATAAAAATTCCTTTTGCAAACATGGAATTATTGGTATTACTGTTTCCAAATTGTGGCTGTGCTGAGACCATAGGTTTTTTAGGTACCATTGAAGTTTTCTCATATGCAACTTTGCACATGGGATTAAAAGAATGCAAGATGCCATGAAGCCCAGAGCCTGCAGGATTTTCCTTGCAGTAAGCCTGGTACAATTTGCTAGTATTTTGAAGTACTGAGTTAGTTGCCCCTGTTTTTCTGGAGTAAGGTAGGCCATCTGGGTGTTTGTGTCCAAGTTGGCACCCAGGAAAGTTATTTTCTGAGATGGTGTTAGCCTGGATTTCTCTTTGTTGATTGTGTATCCCAGAGAATTCAGTAACCGTATTGCATAAGCCAGATGTTCCAGAAGTTTGTGCTTGCTGTCCGCTTGGATCAGGCAGTCGTCCAAATAAGGGTAAATTTGAATCCCTTGAAGTCTGCAGTAGGCGATTACCGATGCCAGGCATTTCATGAATACTCTGTGCGTAGTAGATAAGCCAAAGGGCAATGCAGAGAATTGATAGTGGATTGAACCTGCAAGAAATCTGAGGTATCTTCTGCAGCTTTGTCTGATTGGGACATGCAGGTATGCCTCCTTGAGGTCCAATGTTACCAGCCAAAACCTCTTGCCCAGCATGGGAAGAAGCTGCTGTAATGTGAGCATCTTGAATTTTGTGCAGTAGAAATGTATTTAGGATGGATAAGTCCAAAATGGGTCTCCAGTCGGTTCCTTTCCTTGGTACCAGAAATAGTCTGGAATAAAAACCTTGACCTTGTTCGTGAGTAGGTACCTCTTGAATAGCTTTCATGTCCATGAGTTTTGAAATTTGTATTTGTGCCTCTGCCCTTTGATTGTGTGGCAGGTTTGGCATGCCTCTCATTTTTGGAAGAGTGTGAAAATGAAATCTGTAGCCTCTGTTTATAATGTCCAGGATCCATTTGTCTGTTGTGATAATATGCCAATTTCTTGTAAATAATGGCAGCTTTCCTCCCAAGGGAGCTGCCAGCTGAGACTTGCTTGGCATGAAAAGGAGGAAGTCATTGGGTTTATTTTCTGTATTGTTGTGCAGTGCTTCGCCACCTCTTGGTGCTGGAGTTTGCCATTGTCTGCCTCTATATGATCCTTGAGATTGTCCTCTGCCCCTTGTGCGCCTGAATCTACCTCTTTGGGGCTTGTCCGTGGCTGGAAAGGACCAGTTTTTAGAAGGCCAATTTCTGCTAAAACGAGGTGGTTGTACCTGTAGAAAAGCATTGACAGTTTGCATAGATTTAGCTTTTTCTTCCATTTTCCGTAGTACCTCCTCAGCATTAGTACCAAACAGTACATCCTTTTATAAAGGAGCATCTAGTAGTTTAGCTTTAACATGATCAGGCAAGCTTTGTTCCTAAGCCAAGCATGTTTATGAATGACTGATCCTGTAACAGCAGCTCTACTTGAGGCCTCTAAGGCATCATAGCCACATTGTAAGGTGTGTTTACCCACTTGTTCTGCACTATGCATCATATCCTGCAATTCCTTCAAATCTGGTTGTTCAGGTTGAGACATTTTATTTCTTAATTGAGATAACAGAAACTGCTGGTATTTAAGCATATGGAACTGACAATTTAAGGCCCTCATGGCTAGGGTGGCCGAGGTGTATACCTTTTTCTCCCACCTTTCTAAGGATCTAGATTCTCTTTCGGAAGGTAGTGGATTCTTGGCAGTAGAGGCCTTCATTCCCTTGGGGCCTTGAGAAATGGTTTCAGGGTCAGCATTATGGCTTTTGAAAAGAAATTGATGAGAGTTAGGAACTCTGTAGTACCTATCAGGTTTGACTGGGGCAGGAGGCAGGGAATCCGGATTAAGAAAAGCCTCCGAGTAAACATCATCAAGTATGTCCAAGACAGGAGGTATAGCCAGCGGTCTGTGTTGAGGTAAAAAAGAAATTCCCTAAGCCTTTTCTTGGAATCAGAAAATTCTTGGCCTTCCCAATGGAAGTGCTCCCTCAAGGTGTGCAAGGTTTCCCGAAAAGAGAAATCCTCTGGGGGAGATACAGAAGGAATGGACTGTTCTGCATCCGAATCTTCATAAGGGGAGTACGAGTGCTCCTCTACATTAGAAAGTTCCGAGAAAATGGAGCGCTGTTCAGAAGAGGGAGAATCTTCCTCCATTCTGGGTCTCTTGTCTGGAGGGGGTTAGGAACCCCTGATAAGGGTAATTAAATCCTCAGCCATTTTAAGCATCTGCTTTTTAGGCATGGGGCCTGGGGATGGGCCCTGAGCAACAGGCCTCTTGGGATGCATGGCTGATTTGGACTTAGTAAAGGCCTTAATGGAAAAGGAAGATGAGGGCCTAAAGACACCCTGGGTGGAAGTGGACCTGTCCACATTAGGAGACTCAACACTCACAGTGGCCTCGGTGGTTGTAGTCTGAGTAAGGGCCGAGGCACCTGCGGTCTCGGGTACAGAAGACACAACCAAAGAAGTGTCGTCGGTAGTCAGGGACTGCAAAGGCGTCTCTGAGAACCGGACCACGTGCAGCCGGTTTTGGCGTGGTGTCGGTGGAGACCGCGGACCTCGCGTGTCGGTCCTTGTCCTTGCGTTTTTTTGGACAAAACGGTAGTCGGAGTCTCCGACGACATTTTATAATCAAAGGCTTTACCAAAATAATGTTGGGCAAACTCCGCCCGACGCTTAATAGTGCGTTTATTGAAAGTAGCACAAAAGCGACAGCCCGAGACGTCTTGGTCTGGGCCTAAACAAGGTATGCAGAGGGAATGGAAATCCTTATGCGGTATTTGCTTCCCACAAGAAATACAATTGTTAACTTTGTCTGACATCGGTCTGAGGCAAGAAAAGTTTCCCCAACGGGGTACTTAGCTTTAAAGAAGACTACGGTTTCCAATTTTTCGTAAATTCAGGAGCTGGCCGACCGGCACTTGTGAACTGCTTCTGCTTTGGGCACCGAGCGGCAAAAAAGACTGGAGAATATGGCGCCGGCTGTGTCTTATATACCCCTGTCGCTCTGATGTCAGGAAAGAAAGCGACAACAACCGATGCCGGACCAAGACTTTGGAATTCGGCCGACCGAGGGACTGCCTGACGGCAGAAAACCCATATGTGATTACTGCAGCTGTATGCACGATGAACATCTTTGGATAGTCTAACCGAGCCCCAATGAAGTTTAAGGTCTGAACTTGGATCAGCAATGACTTGCTGAGATTGATGGTGACGTTCAGCCTCTGTGCTAGGAGAAGAAAGTAATTCCTGACTTGGCAAAGTTGATGCTTGGAAGGGGCAGCCAGGAGACAATCGTCCAGGTAAGGGAAAACCTGAATACACTGAAGCCTCGGGTAAGCCGTTCCTACTGCCATCATCTTGGTGAACACACTGGGGGCTGTGGTGAGACCAAAGTGAAGGGCACTGAACTGACGATGATTGGCTCCTAGCCAGAAGCGGAAGAAAGTACAGTTGTTTATACTTACCATAAATGTAGATGTTTGAGTGTATTCACTGTTGCAGTCCCTACAAAAGAGTTATCCGGCTCCCAGTAGCCTGCAGTCGGCCAGAATACCAAAGTCCTTGGTATATGACATCGGCTGCCTCCGGTTTAAGCCTGACGTCAGGAAATCAGGTACAAAGGCAGGCAGCCGATGCCATTTCCTCAGATTTTTCTTGCCTTAACTGTCAAGAGCCCACAAAAAAAGGTTAGACCAGGAAAAGAAAAAATCCAGTCTGTGCCCTAGGAAAAAAGGGGGGATGGAAGGGGGGGAACCAGGATTGCAACAGTGAATACACTCAAACATCTACATTTAAAGTAAGTGTACACAACTGTATTATGTTCATCGTGTTTCACTGTTGCAGTCCTTATAAATGGGTCGATTCCCAAAGCCCAGGAAAAAAAACAAAAGGGAGGAGGAACACCACTGATTAAGAGTTGGTAAGAATGCCCTGCAACACTGCAGTGGCAAAACCAGCCCTGGACTTAGAAAACAAGGGCAAATTGTAATGTTTAGTGAAAGTGTGGACAGAAGTCCAGGTAGCTGCTTCCAGGATATCCCTAGTAGGTACATCCCTTAGAAAAGCTGTTGAGGTAGAGGTAGCTCTAGTAGAATAGGTCCTAATACCCTGTGGAGGAAACTTGCCATGCTGTAACAAAAGTGAATACAATGAGCAATCCACTTAGAAATGGTCAGTTTAGAAATAGCTTTGCCCTGAGATCCAGAAGCAAAAATTGACCAACAACTGAGCTGTCTTTCGAAAAGGTTTAGACCTGTCCAGGTAAAATCTAAGCTGTCTATGCACATCCAGGGAATGCAGCAACCTTTCTCCTCTATTCTGAGGATTAGGAAAGAAGGTAGGCAGGTGGATAGACTGGTTAAGAGTCAGGCTATAAACCACCTTAGGCATAAAAGAGGGATTAGTTCGAAGAGAAACACGATCCACATGGAAGGTGATAAAAGGCTCTACTGCCCTTAAGGCCTGCAGTTCAGACACTCTTCTAGCCGAAGTAATGGCCAAGAGAAAGGCAGTTTTCCAGGAGAGAAACTTCAAATCTGCTGAGGCAGCAGGTTCAAAGGGAGGCAGAGTAAGTTTCTCAAGTACAAAATTAAGATCCCAAGCAGGAGTAGGTGCCCTTCTGGGAGGCTTTAAATTGCTAGCTCCCCTGAGGAACTGTTTCATCACGGGATGACAGAAAATGGGTTGCTCAAAGGAACAATGAGCAGAAATACCTGAAGCATGAATCTTGACAGAAGAGAAGGAAAGTCCCCCATTAAGCAAGCCTGACAGATAATCAAGAATAAGAGGAAGAGTAGGCAGAGATGGGTCTTCCCCTCTAGTCTGCATCCAAATGGGGAATTGTTTCCAAATATCTGCATAAGACTTCCTAGTACTAGACCTCCTGGCCTCACGAAGGACCTCAACTACCTGTTGTGAAAGGTTTAAATTATGAGCCAGGCTGTCAAACGCAGAGTCTGAAGGTGAGGATGCAGAATTTTTCCTCCCTCCTGAACCAAGAGATCTGGTATCAGGGGAAGATGCCAAGGCTGACACTGAGAGAGACTACGAAGAAGTGGTTACCAATGCTGCCTGGGTCAGTCTGGAGCTATGATGATGGCCCTTGGTTTTTCGTCTCTTATCTTTAACAGTACTCTGGGAAGAAAAGGCAGAGGAGGGAATGCATAGATCGATAGCTGCATCCAGGGGAAGGACAGAGCATCCACTTTCCAAGCTTTGTGGTGATGATCCCTGGTGCAATGGTTGGAAGAAGGTGGTTGGTTGGAAATGAATCAAACAACACGAAGAAGCCAGGAAAGAACTGCAACCTTTAATGTCTTCTGGTACCTCGGCTATACAAGCCTTCACATGAATAAATTAAAGACAACAAGCAGCATATTTTATAACAACAGCAATTAAATAATTAATTAAATAATTAATTGAAAATCACATTTTTAAAGCGACACAGCATTTCCATTTCCAAGGTAACAATTTATAGAGTCAAATGCATTTCCAAATTCAAACCCCTAGGTGCAAGTGTACTAAAATTCAGTATGAATCTACTTTCTAAACTAAGAAGCCTCTGGGAAAAATTTCCCAGGCTCTTATTATCAGGTTTAGCTAAGACACAAAAAAAGAGAGAGTCACTAATACCATTATGAATAGTATTAAAATGTTCAGAAATCGGACTACCCAACCTACAATTTCTCACATCCCCCATGTGCTCCAAAATACGAATTTTAACTTGACGTTTCGTTTGACCAATATACCACTTACAAGGCACACATCCACAGCCTACAATATAAACCACTCCACAAGATAGACAATTAAATCTATCAGTAGCTGTATATCTGACACCATTAATAAGTTCCCCTGATAAATTCTTAACCCTAGAGCAAACCTTACATTTGCCACATTTAAACATCCCCACATTTGTAGTTGTAGAACCACTATTATACCTTAAACTTAAAAGTTCTTTTAAGTTCGGGTATCTTCCAAAAGCAAAAGTAACCCTTTTTGGAAATAAATGACCAATCTCGTCACTACAACAAACAATGGGCCATAAGTTATCCACAGCATCTTTTAGAATTTGTGAAAAAGAGGAAAACTTAGTAACAAAAACTACTTTCTCATCATTCTCATCTTTAACAGAGGCATACCTACTAACATCCTGAGTGTACCTATCGCTAGTTTTACGGCCATTATTCAGCACCCTATCTAGGCTTCTTTTAATCAAATTTCCAGAATATCCCCCTAGCCATCAACTTAATCTTCACTTCATTACATTCCTGTGTTAAATAATCAATTTCAGAGGTATATTCAAATGTACGTTTAAACTCACCATAAGGCAAAGCCTCAATAAGGTGAAAGTACAGTTTTGTACCTACCATAAATGTAGATGTCCGATAGGTATGCATCTGCAGTCCTTACATATGGGTTGTCCTGCCTCAGGCAGCCCTTCGGTCGGCCAGATTCCAAAGTCTGGGTCCGGCGTCGGCTGATGTCGCCCTTTCCCAGACGTCTGAGCACCTGGGGTATAAAAGCGTCAGCCGACGCCATCTTCCTCAGTTTTTCTTGCCCCAGATGCCAGGTGCCCTCTAAGGAAGGCTAAATTTGGAGAAATGCAAAAAATTCCAAACATGCACAGTAATATAAAACAAATACACCATAATAGATCCCAGATAGCTAGAAAGAGGGGTAAGTACCCAAGAAGTACCACAGAAGGGAAGGAGGGAGGGAAAACCTGACTGCAGATGCATACCTATCGGACATCTACATTTATGGTAGGTACAAAACTGTACTATGTCCTTCAAGGATGCATCTGCAGTCCTTACATATGGGTAGAATACCATAGCCAAACTGGGGGTGGTAGGATCTAAGAAAAGGATGGTATAGCTAAAATGCCCTGCAGGACTGCCGTAGCAAAGCCTGCTCTGGATCTGGAATATAAAGGTAAGTTGTAATGCTTGGAAAATGTATGCACGGAGCTCCATGTAGCAGCTTCCAAAATGTCCTTGGTAGCCACCCCTCTTAAGAAGGCTGTGGAGGTGGCTGTGGCTCTGGTGGAATGAGGTCTGATGTTAGCTGGCACAGTTTTGCCATGAAAAGAGTAACAGAATCAAATGCAATTCCCTATCGATTTTGAAATTGTCTGTTTGGAAATTGCTTTTCCTTGTACACCAGCAGCATATGCTACAAACAGCTGGTCAGTTTTTCTGTAAGTCTTAGTTCTGTCCAAGTAGTAGCGCAACTGTCTGTGAATGTCCAGGGTATGCAGAAGTTTCTCCCCTTTGTTCTGTGGATTTGGAAAGAAGGTAGGCAGGTGAATAGCTTGGTTCAATGAGACCCTGGATACCACCTTTGGCATGAATGAAGGATTGGTTCTCAATGAGACTCTGTCCTGATGAAAAATAAGAAATGGTTGTACTGCCATGAGGGCCTGCAACTCAGATACTCTTCTTGCTGAGGTTATGGCCAGAAGGAAGGCAGTCTTCCAAGACAGGAACCGTAGTTCTGAAGATGCTGCTGGTTCAAAGAGAGGTAGAGTTAATTTTTCCAACATGAATTTAAGGTCCCATGTAGGCACTGGTGGTTTCCTTGGAGGGATGATGTTTTTAATTCCTCTTAGAAACTGCCTTAGCAGAGGATGAGAAAAGACAGGCGGATCAGAGTTGTATTCTGCTGAAATTGCTGAAGCATGAATTTTTATGAAGAGTAAGAAAGGCCATTGTGGAGCATTTCTGCCAAGTATTCCAGGATATGTGCAATGTCAATCACTGTCGCATCTTGGCCCTTTGTGGTGTTCCAAGTGCAAAATCTTTTCCATTTTGCTGAGTATGCCTTTCTTGTGGAAGGCCGGCGAGCTTCCATGATGATATCCTTCACTCTCTTGGATAGCTTATCCTGGTGAGGAGTCAAGGTATTTTCCAGGCTGCCAGCTGCAAGGTTTTCAGGCTGGAGTGGAGAGTTTTGTAATTGTGCTGTGTCAGAAGAAGTGGCCATTGTGGTAGAGGCCACGGTTTCGTGTGTGACATGCTCCTTAACAGTGGGTACCAGTGCTGTCTTGGCCAGTCCGGAGCTATCAGAATCACTTTTGGCTGTTCTGTCCTGATCTTCAGTAAGACCTTGGTCATTAATGGAAGAGGTGGAAATGCGTATACTGTTAGAGTATTCCAGCTGAAAGAGAGGGCGTCCAGTTTCCATGCTTGTGGGTGGTATGTCCTTGAGTGGAATTTCTTCAGCTGATGGTTGTGGTGGGAGGCAAAAAGATCTATGTCCGGCCTCCCCCAGGATTGTGTTATCTGAAGGAAGATGTCTGGGTGCAGCATCCATTCATGTGGATCCATGATATTTCTGCTTAGGCTGTCCCCCAGTACATTGACTTTTCCTGGCACAAACTGGGATTGCAGCTCTATACTGAGTTTTAAGGAAAGTTCCCAAAGATTCATTGCCAGCCTGCAAAGAGGGTAAGAATGGGTACCTCCTTGCTTGTTTATGTACCACATAACTGTGGTATTGTCTGTCCTTATTAGTAGGTGGCCTTGATGCAGGAAGTGTTTGAAAGCCTCGATTGCATGTATCACTGCCAGCATTTCCTTTTGGTTTATGTGCATGCGCAATTCTTTCTGTGACCATAGTCCTTGAATGCATCTGCCCTCCATGTGTGCTCCCCATCCATGGTCTGAGGCGTCCGTTGTAATGGTTTGGCTGATTACTGGTTTGCTGAAGGGCAGATCCATGTTTGACTAGCTTGCTTGAGCCCACCACAGAAATTCCTTTTGAAGGCATGGAATGAGTGGTATTAAAGCTTCTAGGCTGTGACTGTGCTGAGACCATAAACTCCTTAGGTACCATTGTAGTTTCCTCATATGCAGCCTTGTTTGTGGAATCAGAAGAATGCAAGATGCCATGTAACCCAGGGCCTGCAGGATTTTCCTTGCAGTCAGCTAGGTTTGTTTTGTCAGATTTTCGAAATAATCCGGTAGTTGTCTTTGTTTTTCTCCTGTGAGAAAAGCCATTTGGGTGGTTGTATCTAGTTCCACACCCAGAAAAATTATTCTTTGGGATGGAACAAGTCTTGATTTGTGAATGTTGACTGTGTATCCCAAGGCCTGAAGTAGGCGGATGGCATAATTCAAGTGTTTTACCAAAGTTTGTGGGCTGTCCGCTTGTATAAGGCAGTCGTCCAGGTATGGGTATATTTGAATCCCCTGAAGTCTGCAGTGTGCAATTACTGATGCCAGGCATTTCGTGAATACTCTGGGCGCAGTAGATAAGCCAAAGGGCAATGCTGAGAATTGATAATGCTCTGAACCTGCAAGAAATCTGAGGTGTCTTCTGCAACTTTGTCTGATAGGGACATGCAGGTATGCCTCCTTGAGGTCTAGAGTTACCAGCCAAGACCCCTTGCCCAGCATGGGAAGGAGTTGCTGTAGGGTCAGCATTTTGAATTTTGGCACAATGAGATAAGTATTCAGTGCGGACAAGTCCAGAATAGGCCTCTATTGTTTTTCTTTTCTTGGTATAAGGAATAGTCTGGAATAAAATCCTTGGCCCTGTTCTGTGAGTGGAACCTTTTCTATAGCTTTCATTTGCAGTAGGTTTGAAATTTGTTTGAAAGCCTCTGCCCTTTGATTCGGTGGCAGGTTTGGCATGCCTTTTCTTTTTGGTAATGTATGAAAATGGAACCTGTATCTTTTGTCTATTATTTGCAGTGTCCATTTGTCCCTTGTAACACTGTGCCAATATTTTGAGAATAAAGATAGCTTTCCGCCCAAAGGTGCTTCCAACTGAGCCCTGGTTGGCGGGGTCAAAGTAAAGTCATTGAGTCTGTCCTTGTGCAGCAGTTGTAGGTCCTGCACTACCTCTCTGGTTAGGAGACTGCCATTGACTGCCGCTGTAGGAGCCTCTAGCTTGCCCTCTACCTCTGTCACGCCTGTTCTTGCCTCTTTGAAATCTCTCTGTGTCTGGAAAGGACCAATTCTTAGAAGGCCAATTCCTGCTGAATCTTGGTGGTTGGACCTGGAGAAAATCTTTGACTGTTTGTACAGATTTAGCCTTTTCCTCAAATTTCTTTAAGACCTCCTGAGCGGTGGAGCCAAATAACATTTGCTTTTCCAGTGGCGCATCCAGAAGCTTTGCTTTAACATGATCTGGCAGAGTTTGTTCCTTCAGCCAAGCATGCCTACGTATGACTGCACCTGTCATTGCTGACCTACATGAAGCTTCCAATGCATCATAACCACACTGCAAGAAATGGTTGCTAACCTGTTGGGAGTTATGTACCAGATCCTGAAGTGCCTTGCGATCTAGGGGTTCAGGCGAAGACAGTTTTTTATGCAATTCATCTAACAAATACTCTTGGTACTGTATCATATGGAATTGACAATTTAATGCCCTCATAGAAAGAGTGGAAGAAGTATACACTTTTTTACCCCATCTCTCTAAAGCCCTGGACTCCCTTTCAGAAGGGAGTGGATTTTTAGTAGTGGCAGTTGCAACCCCCTTAGGGCCCTGGGAAATAGTTTCTGGGTCAGGAGAGTGGCACTTGAAAAGGAAATGATGCGAGTCCGGGACCCTGTAGTACCTATCGGGTTTGACAGGAGCCGGAGGAAGGGAGTCAGAGGAAATGCTAGACTCAGAGTACACATCATCAATGACATTCAAAACAGGAGGAATAGCCAAAGGTCTATGCTGAGGTAAATGCAAAAAAGTCCTTAATCTCTTCCTGGAATCAGAGAATTCCTGGCCCTGCCATATGAAATGCTCTCTCATGGAGTGAAGGGTCTCCCCAAAGGACAACTCTTCAGGAGGGGAGGCCGAGGGAATAGATTCCTCCGCATCAGAATCCTCGTAGGCCGTAAAGGCATCCTCCTGGTAGTCTGATAGAGCAGAGTCATCAGAGGCCTCATCAGAAGACTGAGGATCATTGTGCTCAACCCTGGGCCTTTTGTCTAGAGGAGGTTGAGAGCCCCTGTCCGGATGTGGCTGAGAGCCCCTAATTAAGGAAATCAGGTCCTCAGCTAAACTTAAAATCTGTGAACCGGGAGTGGATCCCTGAGGAATAGCCTTGGGAGGCAGAGATTTAGGCTGTTTAGCAGCTTTAGCCCTAGTGAATGCCTTTATGGACATGGATGCAGGAGGCCTGGCTGCTCCACGTGCTGGCGTCATTTTATCAAGAGAAATGGTGTCGGATGTTTCCGGAGCACTGGTTTCAGAGGGAAATTCTATAACCGACTCAGAGGAGGCCTCCGGGGCCGAGGTTGTCGGTTGTGCGGTTTCAATGGTTTCAACGGTCGGAAGTACCAAGGACTCTGTTTCAGCAGAGACCGAGACACTCGTGGTAGGCCTAGGCACGGTTTCAGCCGAAACCACGGGCCGCGTGTGTCGGTCCTTGTCCTTCCATTTTTTGGTTAAATGAGAAGTCAGAGTCTCTGACAGCATATTATAACAGTAACTAGCCCCAAAAATTCCTCTGCAAACTCCGCCCGACGCCTAAGAGTGCGTCGATTGAAGGAAGCACAGGCTGTACAGGCCGAGACGTCGTGGTCTGGGCCTAGGCAGGGGAGGCAGTAAGAATGGAAATCCTTATGAGGTATTTGTTTCCCACAAGTTAAGCAATTATTAACTTTAAGCGTTTGATCTGACATCGGCTGAGGCAAGAAAGAGTCCCCAACGGGGTACTTAGCTTTTGAAGTCTTCGGTAGCTGAAGTTACAGGAGCTGGCCGACCGGCACTTGCGAACTGCTTCTGCTTCGGGCACCACGCGGCAAGAAAGACTGAGGAAGATGGCGTCGGCTGACGCTTTTATACCCCAGGCGCTCAGACATCGGGGAAAGGGCGACATCAGCCGACGCCGGACCCAGACTTTAGAATCCGGCCTGAGGCAGGACCCATATGTAAGGACTGCAGATGCATCCTTGAAGGACATCAGGATGTGCACTACTGGCATGCAAAAAATTGTTGGTCGCTGTTTTCTTTTTAAAGGGTCTAAACTGCACCCTCTTCTGAGAATCCAGATATAACTCAACATCCAAAAATTGCATAACAGTAGAATTCACATTAAAGGTAAATTTCAGATCAAAAGTATTGTTATTCAATAAATCAATGAATTTACCAAAGTCAGATATATCACCCTAACAGATGAAAATTAAATCATCTATATATCTCCGGTACAAAACAAGTGACTTCCGAAAAAATTCTAAAGTATACAAAAATGATGTCTCAAAATAAGACAAACAAAATAGCATATGTAGGGGCAAAATTTGACCCCATTGCTGTGCCTTCTTTCTGTAGGAAAATTTTCTTCTCACATATAAAATAATTATGTGTGAGAGCAAACTCTAACAACAAAATAATAAAGGAGGAACGTGGTCCTTCACCCAAAATTCTGTTAATAGCTTCTAAGCCACATGACGTCTTGATACTTGTATGAAGAGACTTAATGTCTACTGTCGCCCAATAGTATCCTTTCTCCCATTGTAAATTTTTAACCAACTTACAAAAATCAATGGTATTCCAAATATGCAAACTCACATTAACCAACTCTTTCTTCAAGAGGCTATCCAATAAGATCCCAACATTTTCTAAAAAAGATCCACAGCTAGAAACAATGGGACGACCTGGAGGGTCTAACAAGTTTTTATGGGTCTTAGGAAGTGCATAAAAAAATGGATCTTTTGGATTCGGAATATACAAATTCCAAACATCTTTATGAGTGAAAAAGCCAAGTCTTTCACCCTTTTCTAATAATTCAAGAAGGGCTGTATTAAATTCGGAAACAGGATTGTAACACAACTCCCTATACACATGTTCATCAGACAACAGGTCAAACACCATTTTCAGATAGTGTAATTTACTCATAATGACCCAGTTGGCACCTTTATCAGCTTGACAGAACACATATTTCTCTTTTTCCTTTCTCATATCTTTAACAGCCAACCATTTAGCTTTCGTTAAATTAAACTTCTTATGCAACCTCATAAAATTCCCATATTCAGCCTCTAGTATCCTCGTTAATGCATTTTCAAATACATTCAAAGTAACAGACTTCCTAGGTGGACAAAAAGAACTCATTCCAGAAAAAATAGGCACAGCAAGTTTACCATAGCCAGTAAAAAATCTACCTGAATCAGCATCAGAAGGAGAAACATCAGTAAAAGAAGAACCAGTGTTCAAGACTTCAAAATCAGAAATTTCAGCATCATTTTCATATTCATAAATAGAGAGATTCAACAGAGAATCATCTTCAACATTACTACAAATAGTCACATTATTCACATCCAATGCCCCTAAATCCGGGACATTCTGTGCACTAAAATACACTTTCAGATGTAATTTACGAGAAAAGTGCTTCAAATACAATAAAATATCAGACAATGCAGGAATTTTTATAGGAACAAACTTACTACCTTTTAACAGCGCTTGTCACATATCAGAAGTAACATTTAAATCACTCAAATTTATAATATGTAAATCAGTGACAATAAATATATCAGAAAGTCCCAACCTGTCGTAAGAAAAACAAGCACAGGAAGCATTAGAAGCTAAAACATTAGACACTGTCCATAATTCAGAATCTTCTATTTCGTCCCTTTGCTCTCCCCTTCCCTTTACTATTCTGTCGAAAATTTCCCCTAGTTTGTTGTTCCACATCCGTTGAGGCTTCTAATTCTACGGTCAAATCAACTCTTTCAAAAGAAATGCTCTTTTTACTAACAGTTGTATCAGTAGATGACACTGAAGAATCAAGCCCACTACAGGAACTAGCTTCAGCTCTTTTATCTTGGAATCTACCATTATTTCGTTTACGCTGCCAAGAATATACTAAATTGTTTCTAAAGTCATTAATGTCTCCGTTTAATTTTTTCTTTTTCCTCTGGATAACTTCAGATCCAGCTTTACTCACTTCATTATTAATGTCTTTCATAATAGCAGAAAAATTCATACTAGTAAAGTCTTTAAGCAAAGTATCTTGTACCTGTGAAATTTGGAGTTGGATTAGACCGAGAGCTCTGAGATTCTTTTATAAGTATTTTCAGCCAATCCGAAGTACACTGAAGCGATACCGCTTTCCATTCTTCTAAAAATTCCTTCTCCTCTTCGCCAAAACGAAAGGCAGGAAGTTTATCCACATGAAGACCTCTGGGTGTGATAGAAAGGCTAACATACTTCTCCAAAAGACGGGTATCATAGAATTAGGAAGTTTCCTTAATCATCAGTCTCTTTAGCTCATCAAATCTTTTATCAAAACTCTCATTACCAGGAAAAGTCCAAGGATCAAAATGAGCCAACTTGTCTTCCCTTTCTTTTAACAAGTTGGCAAAAAGATATCCATCAGCATTAGATTCAATAATTTCCATGTTGCAAGGAAAAAACACCACAGCTCCTTCAGAATACGATAAGATACAACACCAACAAAGGAATAAATCAAACAACACGAAGAAGCCAGGAAAGAACTGCAACCTTTAATATCTTCTGGTACCTCGGCTATACAAGCCTTCACAGGAATAAATTAAAGACAACAAGCAGCATATTTTATAACAGCAGCAATTAAATAATTAAAAATCACATTTTTAAAGCGACACAGCATTTCCATTTCCAAGGTAATTCTAAAAGATGCTGTGGATAACTTATGGCCCATTGTTTGTTGTAGTGACGAGATTGGTCATTTATTTCCAAAAAGAGTTACTTTTTCTTTTGGAAGATACCCGAACTTAAAAGAACTTTTAAGTTTAAGGTATAATAGTGGTTCTACAACTACAAATGTGGGGATGTTTAAATGTGGCAAATGTAAGGTTTGCTCTAGGGTTAAGAATTTATCAGGGGAACTTATTAATGGTGTTAGATATACAGCTACTGATAGATTTAATTGCCTATCTTGTGGAGTGGTTTATATTGTAGGCTGTGGATGTGTGCCTTGTAAGTGGTATATTGGTCAAACGAAACATTAATTTAAAATTCGTATTTTGGAGCAGATGGGGGATGTGAGAAATTGAAGGTTGGGTAGTCCGATTTCTGAACATTTTAATACTATTCATAATGGTATTAGTGACTCTCTCGTTTTTGTGTCTTAGCTAAACCTGATAATAAGAGCCTGGGAAATTTTTCCCAGAGGCTTCTTAGTTTAGAAAGTAGATTCATACTGAATTTTAGTACACTTGCACCTAGGGGTTTGAATTTGGAGATGCCTCTAAATTGTTACCTTGGAAATGGAAATGCTGTGTCGCTTTAAAAATGTGATTTTTAATTAATTATTTAATTGCTGTTGTTATAAAATATGCTGCTTGTTGTCTTTAATTTATTCCTGTGAAGGCTTGTATAGCCGAGGTACCAGAAGACATTAAAGGTTGCAGTTCTTTCCTGGCTTCTTCGTGTTGTTTGATTTATTCCTTTGTTGGTGTTGTACCTGGTTGGAAATGAAAACAGATCCACCTGGGGAGTACCCCAATGCTGAATGATGCAATAGAAGATGGTCTTGTTTAGTTGCCACTTGTGAGGATCCAGGACCTGCCTGCTCAACCGGTCTGCCAAGGTGTTCAGCCTTCCTGGAAGAAACTGAGCTATCAGATGAATGCCCATAGAGGCTGTCATGGACCATAGTCTCATGATTTCTCTGCACAGGGGGTAAGAGTGAGCCCCTCCCTGCTTGATGATGTACCACATGATTGTAGTGTTGTCTGTGCTGACTAGAAAAGTACCAAGAGAGAGAAGATGCTTGAAAGCCATCAAGGCCTGCTGAACTGCCATCAGTTCCTTCAGATTTATGTGCAAATGAACTTGTTGACAGCTCCAAGTCCCCTGAATGCATCTGCCCTCTAGATGTGCTCCCCAAGTGTAGTCTGAGGCATCTGTGGCGAGAGTCCGGCTGGCTGGAGGTGGACAAAAAGGCAGTCGCCCACCAAAGGAACTCCGTCTGCAGGCAGGGAATCAGAGGAAGAATGAAGTCTATATCCTGAGTGTGTTGACACCAAAGGTTCATGAGATACCATTGTATTTTCCTCATATGCAGTCTGGCATATGGAATCATCAGAATACATGAAGCCATGAATCCCAGGGCTTGCAGAAATTGCCTTGCAGAGAGCTGGGCCATGCTTGCAAATTCTTGAAGTAATTCGAAAGATCCATGTTTCACTTGAGGGTGGGATACTATAGGGGCTGCTGTGTTCAGACTCGTTCCCAGGAATACAATCTCCCTGGTGGGTACCAATTATGACTTTTTTTCGTTGATTGTGTAGCCCAAAGAGGTGAGAAGGTTCTTTACAAAGTCCAAATCCTTTAGAAGTTGCTCTGGAGAGTTTGCCTGGATAAGACAATCGTGCAAGTAAGGGTAAATTTGAATGTTTCTTTGCCTGCAAAAGGCAATGACTGGAGCCAGGCAATTTATAAAAACTCTGGGAGCAGTAGATAAACCAAAGGGCAGTGCAGAGAATTGGAAGTGCCTGCTCCCTGCCCTAAAGCGAAGGAACTGCCTGTAGCTTTCCCTTATTGGGATGTGCAAGTAAGCTTCTTTTAGAGCCAAAGTCACCAGCCAGGAATCCTTGACCAGCATTGGTAGCAACTGCTGAAGAGTGAGCACTTTGAACTTGGGAATCACCAGAAAAGTGTTTAGAATGGACAAATCCTAGCTCTACAGTGTATGGTACGCAGGTTGAAAGAAGCACAGAAATCACAATTGGGGACGTCGTGCTCAAAGCCCAAAAAAGTGATACAGTAAGAATGAAAATCACAATGCGGAATCCGTTTTCCATAGACAAGACAGTTATTAACTTTCTCTGACATTCTCTAAAGCAAGAAAAAAGGGTCCCCAATGGGGTACTTATCTGAGGATGTCTTCAACTTTAGAAGTCGGAATACAAAAAGAAGGTAATTGACCGACTGGCACTCATGCGAATTGCTTCTGCTTCAGGCTCCACGGCAAGAAAGACTGAGGAAATGGCATTGGCTGCCTGCCTTTGTACGGGACATCCTGACGTCAGGCTTAAACCAGAGGCAGCTGACATCATACACCAAGGACTTTGGTATTCTGGCCGACTGCGGGCTACCGGGAGCCGGATAACCCTTTTGTAAGGACTGCAAAGTACAGTTTTGTACCTACCATAAATGTAGATGTCCGAACTGGATAGCATCTGCAGTCATAACAAGTGGGTTGTCCTGTCGTCAGGCAGCCCTGCAGTCGGCCGGATTCCAAAGTCCGGGTCCGGCTTCGGCTGATGTCGCACTCCACCCGACGTCATCTCTGTTGGTCTTCGGGTATAAAAGCATCAGCCGACGCCATTTTCCTCAGTGTTTCTTGCCCCAGATGCCAGTAGCCCTCTTGCAGGCTAAAATTTGGATAGATGCCAATGTTTCCAAATAGAAAGAGGTAAACACAGCAATAAGCATATATGTACATATATACAAACAAATACACCATAAAGACTCCCCAACAGCTAGCTATTAGGAGGGTAAACACCTAGGAGTACCACAGAGGGAAGGAGGGAGGGTAATCCTGACTGCAGATGCTATCCAGTTCGGACATCTACATTTATGGTAGGTACAAAACTGTACTATGTCCTTCATGGATGCATCTGCAGTCATAACAAGTGGGTAGAATACCATAGCCAACTAGGGAAGGAGGATAAAAGTAGATTATGGTGTGTTTAGGATCCCTTGCAGTACAGCAGTGGCAAACCCTGCTCGGGATCTGGAATATAGAGGCAAATTATAATGCTTGGCAAATGTATGCACGGAGGTCCAAGTAGCCGCCTCAATAATGTCTTTGGTTGCCACTCCTCGTAAGAAGGCTGTGGTAGTGGCTGTTGCCCTTGTAGAATGAGGTCTTATGTTCTGTGGAATTGGTTTTCCATGGAAGGAGTAACAGTATCGTATGTAATTTCCTATCCATTTGGAGATTGTCTGTTTGGAAATAGCTTTTCCTTCCCTTCCTGTTGCATAGGCTACAAAAAGTTGGTCAGTCTTTCTGCTATTTTTTGTTCTGTCCAAGTAGTAAGCGTAGCTGTCTATGTACATCCAAGGTATGCAGTATTCTTTCCCTCTGTTTTGTGGGTTGGGAAAGAAGGTAGGTAGGTGGATTGCCTGGTTTAAAGACACTCTGGATACCACCTTGGGCATAAATGTAGGATTAGTCCTCATGGACATTCTATCTTGGTGGAAGATTAGGAAGGGTTGCACTGCCATTAAGGCCTGTAGTTCTGAAACCCTCCTTGCTGAAGTAATTGCCAGTAGGAAAGCAGTTTTCCATGACAGGTGTTGTAGGTCTGCTGTTGCTGCTGGTTCAAAGGGTGATAGTGTCAACTTTTCTAGCACAAAGTTTAAATCCCAAGCTGGTAATGGTGGTTTCCTTGGAGGTTTTACATTCTTGATTCCTCTGAGGAACTGCCTGAGCAAAGGGTGAAAAACAGGTGGATCAAAGCTGTATTCTGCTGAAATAGCTGATGCATGTATCTTGATGGAGGAGTAGGACAGGCCTGAATGAAGAAGTTTGGCCAGATACTCCAGAATGTTAGGCATATCTATGTTTGACACATCTTTTCCTCTTTCCGTACTCCAAATGACAAACCTTTTCCATTTTCCAGCATAGTTCCTTCTTGTTGAAGGTCTGCGTGCTTCAAGAATAATGTCTTTAACTCTTTGGGAAAGTTCTGGATTAGCTGCTGCTATGTGATGTTCCATGCAGTCAGTTGCAGCGTGTTTAGGTTTGGATGTATGATGCTGTAGTTGTTCTGAGTTAACATCAAAGGCATCAGGGGTATTGGCCACATATTGTTCGAGACATGCTCTTCAGTAGTGGGTACCAGTGTTGTCTTGGCCAGTTTGGAGCTATCAGGATTATCCTTGGGCGTTCTTCCTTGATTTTTAGTAGTACCTTGTGTATCAAAGGAAGAGGTGGGAATGCATATGCTGTTAGGCCTTTCCAGTTGAAGGAGAGTGAGTCCACTTTCCATGCTAGTGGGTGGAATGTCCTTGTACAGAATTTTTCGAGCTGGTGATTGAGAGGTGATGCGAATAGGTCTATCTGTGGCATTCCCCATTTCTTTGAGATGGTCTTGAAGATGTCCGGGTGCAGCTTCCATTCGTGGGCATCCGAAGTGGTTCTGCTTAATATGTCTGCTAGAGTATTGTCTTTCCCGGTACAAATATTGCCTGTAACTGAATGTTGTAGCTGAGTGCCAGGGTCCACAGCTCCAAGGTCATTCTGCATAGGGGGTATGAATGAGTGCCTCCCTGTTTGTTGATGTACCACATGACTGTGGTGTTGTCTGTCCTTATCATCAACTGGCCCTCTTTGAGAAATGGTTTGAACTTTTGGATTGCCAGTTTTACTGCCAGCATTTCTTTTAGATTGATGTGCAGGTGAAGTTGATCCTGTGTCCACAATCCTTGCACGCATTTGTCCAGCATGTGGGCCCCCCATCCTAGGTCTGAAGCGTCTGTTGTGATGGTCTGGCCTGGTTGACATATGCGAAAGGGTAGGCCTGGGTTTGACTGGCATGCCTGAGCCCACCATAGGAACTCCTGTTTTAAGCATGGAATTAATGGGATTTCTGTTTCTAGACTGTGTCTGTGTTGGGACCATAAATTCTTTAGGTACCACTGTAGTTTCCTCATATGTAGTCTGGCAAATGGGACCAAGATTATGCATGATGCCATGAAGCCCAAGGCCTGCAGAACTTTTCTTGCTGTTAACTTGTTCAGTTTTGTTAGTGCCAAGAAGTAAAGAGGAAGTTCTTTTGTTTTCTGTAGTCAGGAATGCCATTTGTTGTACTGTGTCCAATTCAGCCCAAGAATGTCCTTGTTTGGGATGGTATCAGCCTTGACTTTTGTAAATTGACTGTGTATCCCAGTCCTTGTAGCAAGTAAATGACCCTTTGTAAATCTGTTGTCAGCTTGCTTTTGTTGTCCCCTTGTAGCAGGCAGTCGTCCAGGTATGGGTAAATTTGAATTCCCTGTAGTCTGCAATGGGCGATTACTGATGCCAGGCATTTTGTGAATACTCTGGGCGCAGTAGATAAGCCAAAGGGCAATGCTGAGAATTGATAGTGCTCTGATCCTGCAAGAAATCTGAGGTATCTTCTGCAGATTGGTCGAATGGGGACGTGCAGGTATGCCTCCTTGAGATCTAGAGTTACCAGCCAAGACTCCTTGCCCAGCATGGGAAGAAGTTGCTGTAGGGTCAGCATTTTGAATTTTGGGACAATGATGTATGTATTTAAGGTGGACAGGTCGAGAATTGGTCTCCAACTTTTTCCTTTCTTGGAACTAGGAATAGTCTGGAGTAGAACCCTTTCCTTGTTCTGCTGTTGGCACTCTTTCCACAGCTCTCATGTTTGCTAACTCCATTATCTGGCGTAGAGCCTCTGTTTTTGATTTGGAGGTAGATTTGGCATTCCTCTTTTGACTGGTAAAGTGTGGAAGTGAAACCGGTAACCTTGATCTATGGTTTGTAAAATCCACTTGTCTTTTGTTATGTAGTGCCAGTTCTTTGAAAATAAGGTTAACTTTCCGCCTAGAGGAGCTGCTATTTGTTCCCTGGTAGGCGGATTTAGGATTAAGTCACTGTGGTTGTGCTGATGTAGTGGCAGTGGCTGTGTCTGTGCCTCTGTTGTTACCTTGCCACTGTCGTCCTCTGTAGGCACCTCCTCTGGATTGGTTTCTGCCTCTGGAGCGTCTATTCCTGCCCCTTTGAAATTTTGTGGAGTCAGGAAAGGACCAATTTTGGCAGGCCAGTTCCTGCTAAACCTTGGGGTTGAACCTGCAGGAAATCTTTAACAGTTTGAACAGATTTTGCCT
Source organism: Protopterus annectens (assembly GCF_019279795.1). NCBI lineage: Eukaryota > Metazoa > Chordata > Ceratodontiformes > Protopteridae > Protopterus > Protopterus annectens. Next base: position 1,434,635,472 of record NC_056744.1, on the reverse strand, counting down.
TTTCTTCCATTTTCTTCATAACCTGCTGGGCAGGTGTACCAAACAAACTTGTCTTGTCCATAGGAGCATCTAGCAACTTAGCTTTAACATGATCCGGTAAAGCTTGTTCCTTTAGCCATGCATGCCTTCTTATCACTGTGCCTGTCATGGCTGATCTAAATGAAGCCTCCAGTGCATCATAGCCACATTTTAAGGAATGGTTGCTAACCTGTTGTATGTTATTTATCATCTCTAATACATATTTCTTATCAAGAGATTCATCAGTGGTTAGTTTTTAGTTAACTGATCAAGCATAAACTCTTGGTATTGTATCATGTGAAACTGACAGTTTAAAGCTCTAGCTGAGAGAGTAGCTGAAGTGTAGACCTTTTACCCCATCTGTCTAGTGACCTTGCTTCCCTTTCAGAAGGAATAGGTTTTTAGCTGTGGTCGCGCCTACTGCCTTGGGACCCTGGGATATAGTTTCTGGGTCTGCAAGTGGGGCCTTGTAAAGGTGGTGATGAGTATCTGGCACCCTGTAAAATCTGTCTGGTTTGGCAGGGGCTGGGGGTAAAGAATCTGGAGCGGAGCAAACATCATTGAAAGCATCATCCACCACAGAGAGAACAGGAGGTATAGCTAAGGGCCTGTGCTGTGGGAGGTGCAGAAAGGTCCTAAGTCTTTTCTGGAGTCTGAAAAATCCTGTTGCTGCCATTGGAACTGTTCTCGCATGGCATGCAAGGTTTCCCCAAAGGAGAATTCTTCTGGTGGGGAAGCAGCTGGAATGGATTCTTCAGCATCAGAATCTTCAAAATTGGAGAAGGAGCCTCAGGCTGGTCAGTTATGTCTGATTCATCAGCAGAATCATCAGAAGACACTGGCTCAGGGGCTCTGCCCTAGGTCTCTTCTCTGGGGCTGAGAGGCCCTGTCTGGGTGAGATTGAGATCCTCTAATTAAAGAAATTAAATCTTCTGCCAAAGAAAGCATTTGAGAACTAGAAGAGGGCCTGGATGTGGGGAGTTTTACAGGCACTGATTTAGTAGTCTTGGCTGCTTTAGCCCTGGCGAAGGCCTTAATGGACATGGCAGCTGGAGGCCTAGCAGCACCACGTGCTGGGGTAGAGACATCCAAGGGAATGGTGTCTGATAAGTCAACCACCGTAGTGGGTAAAATTTCTGAGGTCGATTCAAGAGTTGTAGCAGGGGCCTCAGTTGTAAGAATAGGTTCAGCTGTACTTTGAGCAGTTTTCTCGGTTTCGCCGAAACCGAGACACTCATGATTTGCTTTACCGTGGTTTCGGCCGAAACCGCGGACCGCGAGTGTCGGTCTTTATCTTTGCGTTTTTGGGGGTAGTCGGAGGATCCGGCGGCATAATGTACGCAAAATCAGAACCGAAAACTGTTCTGCAAACTCCGACCGGCGCCTAAGCGTTCGTCGGTTGAAAGAGCACAGGCGAACAGGCTGCTACGTCGTGGGCTGGGCCTAAACAAGGCAGACAGTAAGAGTGGAAATCTTTATGAGGTATTTGTTTCCCACAGGTTAAACAATTGTTAACTTTTTCTGACATCGGCTGAGGCAAGAAAGAGTCCCCAACGGGTACTTAGCTTTAGAAGTCTTGAAGTAGTATTCGGTAGAAGTAATCTCTGGATCCGACCGACCGGCACTTGCGAACAGCTTCTGCTTCGGGCGCCACGCGGCAAGAAAGACTGAGGAAAATGGCGTCGGCTGATGCTTTTATACCCGAAGACCAACAGAGATGACGTCGGGTGGAGTGCGACATCAGCCGAAGCCGGACCCGGACTTTGGAATCCGGCCGACTGCAGGGCTGCCTGACGACAGGACAACCCACTTGTTATGACTGCAGATGCATCCATGAAGGACATCAGTGAAAGACTATGAACATCCTCTGAGAGTGCCTGTCCATCCTGATATGATAGTATGCTTCCTGGAAATCGATCAAGCACATCTAGTCATTCGCCTACAGGTATGGCAGGATGGATTGAAATATGATCATCCAGAATTTTGCTTTGGCAAATGACATGTTCAAGGTGGCTAGATCCAGAATGGGTCTTAGGCCCCCATTTTCTTTGGCACCAAAAAGTACCTGGAGTAAATGCCTGATCCACAGTGGTTGAGGGGTAGGTTGGATGACTGGTTTTATTAGCAGCTTTTCTATTTCTAGTGCTGCTTCCTCCCTTTGCGCAGGTGGGTTGTCCGGGAGGTGTTTCGGTGGAAGGGGTGGTTCAAAGAAAGTACAGTTGTGTATACTTACCATGAATGTAGATGTTTGAGTGCATTCACTGTTGCAAACTGTTGCAATCATCACACTTGAGTTATCTGCCTGCAGGTAGCCCTCAGTCTGCTCGAATACCAGAGACTTAGTATTTATGCGTCAGTTGCTGTCGCTCCAGATCTGCCGTCAGGTCGTCAGTGGTATAAAAACAGGCAGCCGACACCATTACATCAGTTTTTCTTATCCCAAATGTCAGGAGCCCCCCAATAGGGAGCTAAGCTATGGTGGAAAATCTCCACCAGTAAAAAGTAAATACCAATATCCCTGCAGGGAGTGAGTAGTATACACAGAGAGGAAGAGAGAAGGGGGCTGGAGGGAGGGAAACCAGGACTGCAACAGTAAATACACTCAAACATCTACATTCATGGTAAGTGTACACAACTGTACTATATTCTTCATGTTTCACTGTTGTAGTCATCACACTTCAGATGATTCTGATTCCCAAAGCTATAGAAAGGGTGAGGGCAGTCAAGATGTGTTTGGGCTGGCTAGTATGCCCTGCAGGACTGCAGTTGCAAAACTTGCCCTGGGTTTGGAAAATGTAGGCAGGTGGTAATGCTTGGTGAATGTGTGTACAGAACTCCAGGTAGCAGCCTCCAGAATGTCCCTGGTAAGGACTCCCCTGAGGAATGCTGTAGAGATAGAAGTTGCCCTAGTGGAATGTGTTCTGACCCCCCCCCCCCGAGGGGTTGGTTTCCCATGGTGTTTGTAGTAGAACTGGATACAGTGTGCTATCCATTTGGAAACTGTTTTGAAATAGCCTTGCCCTCTGCCTCTGGTGCAAAAACTGAGTAGTAAGTGGTCAGAATTCCTGAAGGGCTTAGTCCTATCTAGGTAGAATCCGAGTTGTCTGTGCACATCCAAGGAGTGCAGTATCCTTTCCCCTTTATTTTCAGGATTAGGAAAGAAAGTTGGCAAATGGATAGACTGGTTGAGAGCCACGCTGGACTCCACTTTGGGCATAAAGGAAGGGTTAGTCCTGAGGGAGACCCTGTCAGCATGAAAAATAATGAAGGGTTCCACAGCCATAAGTGCTTGAAGCTCAGACAATCTTCTTGCTGAAGTGATGGCCAGGAGCAATGCTGTTTTCCAACAGAGGAATTTTAAGTCTGCTGATGCTGCAGGCTCAAAAGGAGACAGCGTGAGCTTTTCCAATAAAAAGTTAAGGTTCCAAGCAGGGGTGAGTGCTCTCCTTGGTGGCCTTAAGTTGGTTGCCCCTCTCAGGAACTGTTTGATGAGAGGGTGAGAGAACAGGGGTGGCTCAGAGCTATAATGAGCCGAGATGGCAGAGGCATGGATCTTAATAGAGGAAAAGGATAGGCCTCTGTGGAGTAGGTCTGCTAAGTAATCCAGGATTAGAGGTAGGGAGGGCAGAGCTGTGTCCTTTCCTTTAGACTGAATCCAGGAGCAATACCTTTTCCACTTATCAGCATAGGATTTCTTTGTACTGGGTCTTCTGGCTTCAAGAATAACATCCAGCACCTGCTTGCTTAGGCTGGTTACTGGGAGAGAATTCAAGGAATAAGCCAGGCTGCAAGATTTCGGGTTTGCAGTTGCGGATGCAAGATCTGTCCCCACTGCTGAGTGAGCAGGGTTGGGCTCTGGGGTAGGAACCAGCGTGGCAACGGTGACAGGCTGCGCAGGAGTGGGTACCAGTGCTGGCATGGCCAGTCTGGAGCAATCAGAATTGTCCTTTGTCTGTCGTGTCTTATCTTGAGCAATATTCTTGACAGAAGGGGCAGAGGGGGAAATGCATAGATTGAGGGGTTTACCCCCTGGAAGGATAGGACATCCAGTTTTCAGGCCCTGCTGTGAGGTGTCCTGGTGCAGAATTTGCTGAGCTGGTGATTACAGGGGGAGGCAAAGAGATCCATCTCTGGGTTCCCCCATTTCTGAATCAGAATGCTGAAGGTGCTTGACTCTAATTGCCACTCGTGTGGGTCTAGGAGATTTCTGCTTAAGTCATCTGAAAGTGAGTTTTGTTTGCCGGGCAGGAATTGAGCTTGCAGATGGACCTGCATGTCCAAGGCAGTGTTCTACAGGGCCATGGCTAGCCTGCAGAGTCAGTAAGAGTGGGTTCCCCCCGCTTGTTGATGTACCACATAACTGTGGTGTTGTCTGTTTTTATTAACAGGGGTCCTGGTGAGAGTAGGGATCTGAAAGCTGTTACAGCGTGCTGCACAGCTAGCATCTCTTTTTGGTTGATGTGCAGATGAATTTAACTTGGGCTCCAGTGGCCCTGAATGCACTTGCCATCCAGGTGTGCCCCCAGGCATAGTCTGATGCTTCTGTAGTTAGGGTTTGGGCGGCATGGGGTTGAGTAAAGGGCAGTCCCTTGTTGTGGCTGCATGCTGCTGCCCTCCAAAGAAACTCTGTCCTTAGACAAGGTATGATAGGAATGGCAGTTTCCAGGTCCTGAGAATGTTGGCACCAAAGACTCACCAAAGAAAGTACCATCGAAGTTTCCTCATATGCAGTCTGGCATATGGAATTAGTAGGCTGCATGAGGCCATGAACCCTAGGGCCTGCAGGATTTTCCTTGCGGATAGCTGGGTTCTGGTGGCCATTTGAGTGAAATACTCTGTCAGATAGGCTTGTTTTTCTGAAGTAAGGAATGGGATGCTGTGTCCAAGCTTGCTCCCAGAAATACAATTTTTTGATTGAGGACTAGTTTTGATTTATTTTCGTTGATGGTGTACCCCAGGGAGGTTATAAGGTTTTTTACAAATGTCAGGTGCCGCAACAGTGTTTCCTGTCTGCCTGAATCAGGCAGTCATCCAAGTATGGGTAAATTTTATTTTTTCTCTGTCTGCAGTAGGCAATGGCTGGAGCCAGGCATTTTGTGAATACTCTGGGAACAGTGGATAAGCCAAAGGGAAGTGCAGAGAACTGATAATGCATAGATCCTGTCCAGAAGTGTAGATATTTCCTGCATGAGTCCCTTATAGGGATGTGCAGATAAGTTTATTTTAAGTCTTGGCTTGGAGACATTTCTGCACAGTCTGTAAAGGTAGCTATTTTTTGCTTAATAAGTTTCATAATATGTTTTTGGTACTTCAGCATGTGAAACTGGCAATTCAAAGCCCTAATGGTGAGAGTTGCAGAGGTATATACTTTCTTGCCCCATCTGTCTACAGCTCTGGAATCCCTGTCTGAAGGAGTGGGATTCTTAGCTATGGTTGCTTTGATACCTTTAGGCCCCTGGGAGATGACCTCTGGGTCAGCAGTAGGATTTTTTTAAAGGAATTTGTGAGAGTCAGGAACTCTGTAGTACTTGCCTGGCTTCCTAAGGAGCAGGGGGTAAAGTATCAGGAGTTAAACTGGATTCCATAAAGACATCAGCCACAACACCAAGGACTGGGGGTATTACTAAAGGCCTATGCTGTGGCAAATCTAGAAATTCTCTGAGTCTCTTTTTGGACTGAGGATAGTCTTGGCATTCCCAGTGGAAATGCTCTCAAGGTTTCAACAAAAGAAAAATCATCTGGAGGAGAAGCAGAGGAAATGGATTCCTCTGCATCTGAATTCTCATAAGCAGATAATGGCATGTCTTCATAATCAGATACCTCAGAGTCAGACTCTTGGTCTGTTAAATCTGCTAGAGGCAGGTCTCTTTCTCTTAGCAGGAGAAGGCTGACTTCCCCTATTCAACATAATAAGGTCTTCTGCCATCTTTAGCATTTGATGTTGTGGCAAGGAAGCAGGTGCATGAGTTTGGGTCGTCGTTTGTTTAGGCGTAGCGCGTGCTCTTGGCCTTAGAAACTCGGTAGTTTTAGACAGAACTGAAGCAGCGAAAGAAGTTGTCGGTTTGTGTCGAATATCAGTAGTGAGAAGTACAGTTGTGTACCTACCATAAATGTAGATGTTAGAGTGTATTCACTGTTGCAGTCATTACAATTGGGGTTATCCTGCTGGCAGACTACCCGCAGTCGGACTGAATTCCAAAGTCTAGGTCCAGCGTCGGTTGCTGTCACCTCCTCCCTGACGTCAGTGCGCCAGGAGTATAAAAGATGCAGCCTACGCCATTTTCTTCAGTTTTTCTTGCCTCAGATGTCAGGTGCCCCCAAAAGGGTAGGCTAAAAATATGTCAATAAAGCATGCATGCACAAAGTAAATTATTCCTTCATCTACAAGCAAATACACCACATAGGTTGTATAGGATAGAGAAGTACAGATAAGTTCCAGCAAAGATAAGGGGGATGGTGGGAGGGTAACCTGGACTGCAACAGTGAATACACTCAAACATCTACATTTATGGTAGGTACACAACTGTACTATGTTCATCGTGTTTCACTGTTGCAGTCATTACAATTGGGTTGAATCCCAAAGCTAAGGTTGGGAGGCTGGAGCTAAATAGGATTTGGAGCGGCTATGAGGCCCTGCAGAACTGCAGTGGCAAAGCCTGCCCTGGATTTAGAGTAGAGTGGTAAGTGATAGCGCTTTGTAAAAGTGTGCACTGAAGTCCAGGTTGCAGCCTCTAAAATGTCTTTGGTTGGTACTCCCCTGAGGAAGGCTGCTGAAGCGGCTGCTGCTCTGGCTGAATGTAGCCTAATGCCCTTAAGCACTGATTTGCCATGTTGTGAATAGCAGAAACGAATACAGTGGCCTATCCACTTTGAAATAGTCTGCTTTGAGGTAGCCTTTCCTTGTGATCCTGCAGCATATGCCACTAGTAATTGCTCAGTCTTTCTGAAAGCTTTGGTTCTGTCCAAGTAGAAGCGCAGCTTGGTTCTGTCCAAGTAGAAGTAGAAGCGCAGCTGTCTGTTTATGTCCAAAGAATGCAGAAGTCTCTCACCATTATTCTGTGGGTTTGGATAAAAGGTAGGCAAGTGAATAGTTTGGTTAAGCGCCACACTGGACAATACCTTAGGCATAAATGTCGGGTTTGTTCTCAGAGAAACCCTATCTGGATGGAAAATTATAAAAGGTTCCACAGCCATGAGTGCCTGTAGCTCTGAGACTCGTCTTGCAGAGGTTATTGCTAGGAGCAGAGCTGTTTTCCAAGATAAAAATTTTATATCAGCTGTAGCGGCTGGCTCAAAAGGAAGCAGGGTGAGTTTTTCCAAGACATAATTGAGGTCCCATGTAGGTATTGGTGATCTCCTTGGAGGCCTTAAGTTTTTGGCTCCTCTGAGGTACTGCCTTAGTAAAGGATGAGAAAAAATAGGTGGCTCTGTATTGTAATGAGCTGAAATGGCAGAAGCATGAATCTTAATTGATGAAAAGGATAGGCCTTTGTCCAGCACCTCAGTTAAGTATTAAAAATCTGAGGAATATTTGGAACAATTGTGTCAGTTCCTTGTGCCTGGTTCCAAGCACAGAATCTCTTCCATTTTTCAGCATAAGATTTTCTGGTACTAGGCCTCCTGGCCTCCAAAATAACATCCATCACCACTTTAGAAAGAGGGGTGTTTTGAATGACTACATTATCTGCCATGCTGCCAGATTTAAGGACTTGAGTTGACTGTGCTGGATCTGATTGTTTTGTTGTGACAGTAAGTGAGGAATTTGAGGTAATGTCCAGGCTGGGCATTGAGACAGGTTCCTTAGGATTGGGTACCAGTGCTGGCAGGGCCAGTCTGGGGCAATCAGAATCATTTTTGGCTTCTCTTGTCTGACCTTTAGGAGTACCTTGGGGAGTAGAGGCAGTGGAGGAAAGGCATATACTGTTAAGTTTTTCCAGCTGAAAGATAGAGCATCCACTTTCCATGCTTCCTTGTGATAAGTCCTTGTGCAAAATCTCTGTAGTTGGCAGTTGTGAGGGGAGGCAAATAGATCTATGTCCGGGCAGCCCCATTTCCTTGTTATCATGCTGAAGACTTGCGTATCCAATTTCCACTCGTGGGGATCCATGAGGTTTCTGCTCAGTTTGTCTGCCAGAGTATTTATCTTTCCTGGCAGGAGTTGTGCCTGTAGATGTACTTGGTAAGTCAATGCTGTGTCCCACAGAGTCATGGCTAGTCTGCAAAGGGGATAGGAATGAATGCCTCCCTGCTTGTTTATGTACCACATTGTTAATGTCTGCCTGGCTGTGGGTAAAGTGAATGGCTGCCCCTTGTTGTGGTGACAGGCCTTTGCCCACCATTGAAACTCCTGTTGCAGGCAGGGAATGAGGGTAATTATTGTTTCCAGGCTGTGGCAATGCTGAGTCCAAACACTTTTTAGATACCACTGAAGTTTCCTCATATGCAGTCTTGCATATGGAATTAACATAATGCAGGATGCCATGAAGCCCAAAGCCTGCAGGATTTTACTTGCAGATAACTGGGCCTTTGTTGCTAACAGTTTGAAATAAGTAGTCAGTTGTCTTTGTCTGGAGTGAGATACGCCATCTGGGCAGTTGTATTTAAGCTTGCACCCAGGAATATTATCTCTTGAGAGGGTACTAGTTTTCATTTCTTTTCGTTTATTGTGTACCCTAGGCATGTTAGTAATCTTTTTACAAATGCCAGATGCTGTAGTAGAATATCCTTGTTCTCTGCTTCAATGAGGCAGTCGTCCAAGTAAGGATATATTTGTATTCCTTTGTCTGCAGAATGCAATTACTGGAGCCAGGCATTTTGTGAAGACCCTGGGCGCAGTACATAAGCCAAAGGGCAGTGCAGAGAATTGGTAGTGCATTGAGCCAGCTATGAATCTGAGGTATCTTCTGCATGATTGGCTAAATGGGACATGCAGGTATGCCTCTTTTAAGTCTAAAGTCACAAGCCAAGCCTTCTTGCCCAGCATGGGCAGAAGATGCTGCAGAGTCAACATTTTGAATTTTGGAATATCCAGATATGTGTTTAGAATAGAAAGGTCCAGTATTGGTCTCCAGGCTTTGTCTTTTCTGGGCACCAAGAACAGTCTTGAGTAAAATCCTTGTCCCTGCTCTTGCTCTGGTACTTGCTGAATGGCCCTTATGTCCATGAAAGATAAAACTTGTTTTTGTGCCTCTGCCCATTGATTTTTTGGCAGGTCTGGCAAACCATGTGCCCTTGGCAGGGTATGAAAGTGAAAACTTGTAGCCATGTGACACTATGTTCAAGACCCATTTGTCCTGGGTTACTATGTGCCGATTTTGATGAAAAAGTGCTAGTTTTCCCCCTAAAAGTGCTGCCAGAAGATAGGTGCTTGGCGCAGGCAGGGGGAAGTCATTGGGACTGTTTCTTGTATGGCTGTGATTTGTCATCTCCGCTTTTGGAGGTAGAAGCACCCCATTAGACCTGTATGTGCTTTGGGGCTGGGACCTGCCTCTAGGGCGTCTGTATCTGCCCCTTTGTGGCCTGTCTGACACTGAAAAGGACCAATTCTTAGTAGGCCATTGTCTGCTAAATCTTGGAGGCTGTACCTGTAAGAAATCCTTGAATGTTTGCATAGATTTTGCTTTGTCCTCTATTTTCTTCAACACCTCCTCTGCTTTAACACCAAACAAGGTATCATGCTGTAATGGAGCATCTAATAATTTTGCTTTAACATGATCAGGCAAATTCTGTTCCTTTAACCAAGCATGCCTCCTGATGACAGAACCCGTAACAGCAGCCCTGCAGAGGCCTCCAGAGAATCAAAACCACATTGTAAAGTATGCTTTCCAACTTGTTCAGCTGCATGCAATAAATCCTGCATTTCATTGTTTTCTGCACATTTAGAATTTACCAACATTTTCTGTTTAAGCAGTGACATAACATATTGCTGATATTTAAGCATATGAAACTGACAATTTAAAGCCCTTATAGCCAAGGTAGAAGTGTAAATCTTTTCCCCCATCTGTCCAGTGCCCTAGAATCCCTGTCAGAGGGAGTAGGGTTTTTTGCAGTGGAAGCCTTGACCTCTTTGGGACCCTGAGAGATAGCTTCTAGGACAGCAGCAGGGTTTTTAAAAAGACATTTATGTGAATCAGGAATTCTGTAGTATCTGTCTGGCTTAACAGGAGCTGGAGGCAAGGAGTCAGGAGTCACACTGGACTCTGAAAAAACATCATCTACAATATCTAACACAGGTGGAATAGCAAGGGGCCAGTGCTGAGGTAGTAAAATGAAGTCTCTGAGCCTTTTCTTAGATTCTGAATAATCTTGGCTCTCCCAGTGGAAATGCTCTCTCGTGGTCTCAGAGTTTCCCCAAAAGAATAATCCTCAGGAGGAGAGGCTGAAGGGATAGATTCTTCAGCATCAGAATCCTCATAGGGAGGAAGAGAGTTATTCCTGATCAGAAGAGGAATCAGAAGAAATGGAAACCTGACCTGAAGATTCATATTCTCTCTCTTGCCTAGGCCTCTTATCAGGAGGGGGATGGGAACCCATGATAAAAGTAATTAGGTCTTCGGCCATTTTGAGCATCTGTTTTTTAGGCATGGAGGCCTGCCCATGGGGCTGTTGTACTAGTTTCTTTGTCTTTAAAGGTGCTTTAGTCTTTGCCTTTGAAGCTAAAGTCATTTTTACATATAACTGTGTAGGTCTGAAAACACCCTGAGAAGCCGATGCCTGCTCAGTGGCTCCGGACCCATCTGAGGGAATAGTTTCCGATGTTCCAATACCTCCAGTTTCCAGCTACCTAGTCGGCTCCACGTGGGAGTCAGTAGCAGCCTGCAGCTCCAAAGTAGCGAGCGTCAGGGGCTGCAAAAAGTACAGTTTTGTACCTACCATAAATGTAGATGTCCGATAGATATGCAACTGCAGTCATAACATAAGGGTTGTCCTGCCTCAGGCAGCCCTCGGTCGGCCGGATTCCAAAGTCTGGGTCCGACGTCGGCTGATGTCGCATTTCTCTCCGACGTCAGAGCGGCTGGAGTATATAAGCATCAGCCGACGCCATCTTTTTCAGTGTTTCTTGCCCCAGATGCCAGGTGCCCTCCAAGGAAGGCTGTAATCAAATTGGAAGACAATAATAGGTTTCCAGACAAACAAATAAGCAATAAACAGATACACCACAACAGATATCCCCAGCTAAGGATAACAGGGAGAAGAGTGGACCCAAGGCATAGAGGGGAAGGAGGAGAAACCGACTGCAGTTGCATATCTATCAGACATCTACATTTATGGTAGGTACAAAACTGTACTATGTCCTTCAAGAATGCAACTGCAGTCATAACATATGGGTTGAATACCATAGCTTAGCTGGGGGAGGTGGTATGCTCTAAGAAAAGGATGGTGTAGCTATGAATCCCTGCAGGACTGCCGAAGCAAAGCCTGCTCTGGATCTGGAATATAAAGGAAGGTTGTAGTGTTTGGAAAATGTATGCACGGAGCTCCATGTAGCAGCTTCTAGAATGTCTTTTGTAGGCACCCCTCTTAAGAATGCTGTAGAGGTGGCTGTAGCTCTGGTGGAGTGTGGTCTGACATTGGCTGGCACACTCTTTCCATGGAAGGAATAACAGAATCTGATGCAATGTCCAATCCATTTTGAAATTGTCTGTTTGGAAATTGCTTTTCCTTGTACTCCAGGGGCGTAAGCTACAAAAAGCTGATCAGACTTCCTACTGGTCTTGGTTCTGTCTAGGCAGTAGCAAAGTTGTCTGTGTATGTCCAAGGTATGTAACAGTCTTTCCCCTTTGTTCTCAGGATTGGGAAAGAAAGTAGGCAGGTGAATTGCTTGATTTAAAGAAACCCTAGATACCACTTTTGGCAGAAAGGTAGGGTTGGTTCGTAAGGAGACCCTGTCTCTGTGAAAAGTTATGAACGGTGGTATTGCCATTAGGGCCTGTAATTCCGAAACCCTTCTTGCTGAGGTAATGGCCAGCAGGAAAGCTGTCTTCCAGGCAAGAAATTGTAAATCCACAGAAGCTGCTGGCTCGAAGGGAGGTAGAGTCAATTTTTCTAGGACAAAATTGAGGTCCCAAGCTGGTACTGGTGCCTTTCTTAGGGGCTTTATATTCTTGATTCCTCTAAGAAATTGCCTTAACAAAGGATGTGAAAACACAGGTGGATCAGTGTTGTATCTAGCTGAGATAGCTGAAGCATGTATTTTTATGGAAGAGTATGAGAGTCCGTTATGTAGCATATCTGCCAAGTATTCCAGAATGAGTGGAATGCTCAAAAGTGATGCATCATGACCCTTGTTGGTATTCCAAATGCTGAATCTCTTCCATTTGGCTGAGTAAGCCTTTCTGGTGGATGGTCTGCGGGCTTCTGTTAGTATCCGCTGAACTTCCTTGGAGAGAGGTAAATGGAGGTTATTTATGGGATCTCCCAAGCTGTTAGCTGTAGCGTCTGGATGTTGGGATGAACTGTCCTGAAGTTGTGTTGAGTCAAAAGTTGGGGCCATTGGGGAAGGGCCCACGTTTTGTTGTGACATATGCTCCATAGTAGTGGGTACCAGTGTTGTCTTGGCCAGTCTGGAGCTATTAGGATCCCCTTCGGCTGCTCTGCTTTGATCTTTAGTAACACTGTGGTCATCAGTGGCAGAGGTGGAAATGCATAGATTATTAGGGAGCTCCAGTCGAATGAGAGAGCATCTATTTTCCATGCTTGTGGATGATATGTCCTTGAGCAGAACTTTTGTGAAGATTGAGGTGGGAGGCAAATAGGTCTACGTCCGGCCTGCCCCATGTCGAGGTGAGTTGTATAAAGATGTCTGGATGTAACCTCCACTCGTGGGGGTCCAGGAAATTCCTGCTTAGACTGTCCGCCAGAACATTGCCTTTGCCTGGAACAAACTGGGATTGTAACTGTATGTTTAGACTCAGTAATTTTTCCCAAAGATTCATTGTCAGTCTGCAAAGGGGGTAAGAATGAGTGCCCCCCTGCTTGTTTATGTACCACATCACAGTGGTGTTGTCTGTCCGTATTAGTAGGCGGCCCTGTTGAAGTTGTTGTCCAAAGGCCTCGATGGCATGCATTACTGCCAGCATTTCTTTTTGGTTGATATGCAGATGTGTTTCCTTTGGAGACCATTGTCCTTGAATACATCTGCCCTCCATGTGTGCCCCCCATCCAAGGTCTGAGGCGTCTGTGGTCATGGTTTGGGTTATCTGAGGTTTTTTGTCCGACATACCTGTGTTTGACTGGCTTACTGTGGCCCACCATAGAAATTCCTTTTGAAGACATGGAATGAGCGGTATAGTTGCTTCTAGGTTGTTGCTGTGTTGAGATCATAAGCTTTTTAGGTACCATTGAAGCTTTCTCATGTGTAGTCTTGCTAGTGGAACCAGGAGAATGCAGGATGTCATGTAACCCAGGGCCTGTAGGAATCTCCTTGCAGTCATCTGGGTGAGCTTTGCTAAACTTTTGAAGTAATGAGTTAACTTCTTTTGCTTGTCTTCTGTCAGGTAAGCCATTTGAGAGGCTGTGTCTAGTTTGGCTCCTAAGAAGGTTATTTGCTGGGATGGCTGAAGTCTTGACTTTTGAAAGTTGACTGTGTATCCCAGTGCCTGTAGCAAGTGTATGACATAATTCAAGTTTTTTGTCAAGGTTAGTTTGTTGTCCGCTTGTATGAGGCAATCGTCCAGGTACGGGTAGATTTGAATCCCCTGGAGCCTGCAATGAGCAATTACTGATGTCAGGCATTTCGTGAATACTCTGGGTGCAGTAGATAAGCCAAATGGCAATGCTGAGAATTGATAATGCTCTGGCCCTGCAAGAAATCTGAGGTATCTTCTGCAGCTGTGTCTGATAGGGACATGCAGGTATGCCTCCTTGAGGTCCAGAGTAATCAGCCAAGACCCCTTGCCCAGCATGGGAAGGAGTTGCTGTAGAGTCAGAATTTTGAACTTTGGTGCTATGAGAAAAGTGTTTAAAGCGGACAAGTTCAGTATTGGTCTCCATTGAGTTTCTTTTCTTGGAACAATAAAACCCCTGACCTTGTTCTTGTTGTGGAACTTTTTCTATTGCTTTGATCTGAGCAAGCAGAGAAATTTGCTTGATAGCCTCTGCCCTCTGATTTTGTGGAAGGTTTGGCATGCCTTGTTTTCTTGGCAAGGCATGAAAATGGAACCTGTAACCATGGTCTATAATGTCCAAAATCCATTTGTCTTTTGTCAGTTTGTGCCAATTTTTTGAAAACAAAGATAATTTTCCACCCAAAGGAGCTTCTGTTTGCTCCTTGGTCAGCGGAACTAGAGGAAAGTCATTGAGATTGTCCCTGCGGGGCAGGAGAAAAGTACAGTTTTGTACCTACCATAAATGTAGATGTCCGATAGACATGCAACTGCAGACATAACATGTGGGCTGTCCTGCCTCAGGCAGCCCTCGGTCGGCTGGATTCCAAAGTCTGGGTCCGACGTCGGCTGATGTCGCATTTCTCTCCGACGTCAGAGCGGCCGGAGTACATAAGCATCAGCCGACGCCATTTTCTTCAGTGTTTCTTGCCCCAGATGCCAGGTGCCCTCCAAGGAAGGCTGTAATCAAATTGGAAGACAAAAACAGGATTCCAAACAAATAAATGAGCAATAAAACAAATACACCATAACAGAAATCCCCAGCTAAGAGTAACAGGGATAGGAGTGGACCCTAGGCATAGAGGGGTATGGAGGGAGGGAAAATCTGACTGCAGTTGCATGTCTATCGGACATCTACATTTATGGTAGGTACAAAACTGTACTATGTCCTTCAAGAATGCAACTGCAGTCATAACATGTGGGTAGAATACCATAGCTTAGCTGGGGAGGAGGTATGCTCTAGGAAAGAGATGGTGTGGCAATCAAACCCTGCAGGACTGCCGAAGCAAAGCCTGCTCTGGATCTGGAATATAGAGGGAGATTGTAGTGTTTGGAGAATGTATGCACGGAGCTCCATGTAGCAGCTTCTAGAATGTCCTTGGTAGGCACCCCTCTTAAGAATGCTGTAGAGGTGGCTGTAGCTCTGGTGGAATGTGGTCTCACATTGGCTGGAACAGTCTTTCCATGAAAGGAATAACAGAATCTGATGCAATGTCCAATCCATTTAGAATTAGTCTGTTTTGAAATTGCTTTTCCTTGGACTGCAGGGGGGTAAGCTACAAAAAGTTGTTCAGACTTCCTACTGGCCTTGGTTCTGTCCAGGTAGTATCGAAGTTGTCTGTGAATGTCCAAGGTATGCAAAAGTCTTTCCCCTTATTCTCAGGATTGGGGAAGAAAGCAGGCAGATGAATGGCTTGATTTAGAGAAACCCTAGATACCACCTTTGGCATAAAAGTAGGGTTGGTCCTTAATGAAACCCTGTCTCTGTGGAAAATAATAAAGGGTGGTATTGCCATTAGGGCCTGTAGCTCCGAAACCCTTCTTGCTGAGGTAATTGCCAACAGGAAAGCTGTCTTCCATGAGAGAAATTGCAAGTCAACTGAAGCTGCTGGCTCAAAAGGAGGTAGAGTCAGTTTTTCTAATACATAATTGAAGTCCCAGGCTGGCACTGGGGCCTTTCTTGGTGGCTTAATGTTCTTGATTCCCCTGAGGAATTGTCTTAGTAAGGGGTGAGAGAAAACAGGAGGATCAGTGTTGTATCTAGCAGAAATAGCAGATGCATGTATCTTTATGGAAGAATATGAGAGGCCGTTCTTTAACATATCTGCCAAATATTCCAAGATGAGTGGGATGTTCAACAATGATGCATCATGTCCCTTGCTGGTATTCCAATTGCTGAATCTTTTACACTTTGCTAAGTAAACCTTTCTGGTGGATGGTCTGCGAGCCTCTGTTAGTATCAGCTGAACTTTCTTGGATAGAGATAAGCTGAAGTTATTTATGGGATCTCCCAGGCTGTTAGCTGCAGTGTCTGAAGATTTGGATGCAGTGTTTCGAAATTGTGTTGAGTCAAAAGTAGAGGCCACTGGGGAGGGCCCACCTCCTGGTGTGACATATGCTCCGTAGTAGTGGGTACCAGTGTTGTCTTGGCCAATCCGGAGCTATTAAGATTCCCTTGGGCTTCTCTGCTTTGATCTTTAGTAATACTGAGGTCATCAGTGGCAGAGGTGGGAATGCATAGATTGCTAGGGAGTTCCAGTTGAATGAGAGGGCATCTATTTTCCAAGCTTTTGGATGGTATGTCCTTGTGCAAAATTTTGGTAGAAGATGGTTGAGGTGAGAGGCAAATAGGTCCACTTCTGGCTTGCCCCATGTTGAAGTGAGTTGTCTGAAGGCCTTCGGATGTAACCTCCACTCGTGTGGATCTGTGAAATTCCTGCTTAAGCTGTCCGCCAACACATTGTCTTTTCCTGGAACAAACTGGGATTGTAACTGGATGTTTAGGTTCAGCGATTTCTCCCAAAGCTGCATTGTCAGTCTGCAAAGGGGGTAAGAGTGGGTGCCCTCCTGCTTGTTTATGTACCACATCACAGTGGTGTTGTCTGTCCGTATCATTAAATGGCCTTGCTGGAGTTGGTGTTGAAAAGCCTCGATGGCATGCATTACTGCCAGCATTTCCTTTCGGTTTATATGCAGATGTGTTTCCTTTGGGGACCATTGTCCTTGCATACACCTGCCTTCCATGTGCGTCCCCCATCCAAGGTCTGAGTAGTCATGGTCTGAGTTATCTGTGGTTTTTTTGAATGACATACCTGTGTTTTCCTGGCTCACCGAGGCCCACCATAGGAATTCCTTTTGTAGGGATGGAATGAGTGGTATGATTGTCTCCAAGTTGTTGCTGTGTTGAGACCAAATGCTTTTTAGGTACCATTGAAGCTTCCTCATGTGCAGTTTTGCTAATGGAACCAGTAGAATGCAGGATGCCATGTAACCCAGGGCCTGTAGGAATCTCCTTGCAGTCATCTGGGTGAGTTTTGCTAAACCTTTGAAGTAATGAGTTAACTTCTCTTGCTTGTCTTCTGTCAGGTAAGCCATCTGAGAGGCTGCGTCTAGTTTGGCTCCTAAGAAGATTATTTGCTGGGATGGCTGCAGTCTTGACTTTTGGAAGTTGACTGTGTATCCCAGAGGTTGAAATAATCGTATGACATAATCCAGGTTTTTGTCAACATCAATTTGTCGTCCGCTTGTATGAGGCAGTCGTCCAGGTGCGGTAAATTTGTATACCCTGGAGCCTGCAATGAGCAATTACTGAAGCCAGGCATTTTGTAAATACTCTGGGCAGTAGATAAGCCAAATGGCAATGCTGAGAATTGATAATGCTCTGGCCCTGCAAGAAATCTGAGGTATCTTCTGCAGCTGTGTCTGATAGGGACATGCAGGTATGCCTCCTTGAGGTCCAGAGTAATCAGCCACGACTCCTTGCCCAGCATGGGAAGGAGTTGCTGTATAGTCAGCATTTTGAACTTTGGTACTATGAGAAAGGTGTTTAATGCGGACAAGTCCAGTATTGGTCTCCATTGAGATTCTTTTCTTGGAACAAGGAACAGTCTTGAGTAAAACCCCTGGTCTTGTTCTTGTTGTGGAACTCTTTCTATTGCTTTCATTTGAGTCAGCAGAGTGATTTGCTTGATAGCTTCTGCCCTCTGATTTTGTGGTAGGTTTGGCATGCCTTGTTTTCTTGGTAAGGTATGAAAATGAAACCTGTACCCTCGGTCTATAATGTCCAAAATCCATTTGTCCTTTGTCAGTCTGTGCCAGTTTTCTGCAAACAGAGATAATTTCCCGCCCAAGGGAGCTTCTAGTTGTTCCCTGGTAGGCGGTAGTAGAGGAAAGTCATTGAGTTTGTGGTTGTTGGGCAGGTGAAACCCCTGTCTCACTTCTTTGGTTTCCTGGCTGCCATTGTCGTCCCCTGTAAGGGCCTTTGTATTGGCCTCTTCCTCGGCCACATCTGTTCTTACCCCTTTGAAACTTTTCTGGATTAGGAAAGGACCAGTTTTTTTGAAGGCCAATTCCTACTGAATCTGGGGGGTTGAACCTGGAGGAAATCTTTCACAGTCTGAACTGATTTTGCTTTTTCTTCGATGGTCTTTAACACATCCTTAGCATTTGCACCAAAAAGCTTGTTCTTTTCCAAAGGTGCATCCAGAAGTTTTGCTTGTAGAGGTTGATCTTTTAACCAAGCATGTCTACGAATCACTGCTCTTGTCATAGCTGCCCTACATGAAGCTTCCAGTGCATCATATCCACACTGCAGGAAGTGATTGCTTACTTGCTGAGTGTTATGTACAGCTTCCTGCAAAGTCTTCCTGTCTAAAGGATCAGGAGAAGCTAATGTTTTTTGTAAATCTTCTAAGAGATAATCCTGATATTGTAACATGTGAAAAAGGCAATTTAAAGCTCTCATAGATAAGGTAGTGGATGTGTAAACCTTTTTGCCCCATCTCTCTAATGACCTCGCTTCCCTGTTGGAGGGCAAAGCATTTTTTGAGGTGGAGGCTGAAACTCCTTTAGGCCCCTGTGAAATAGTTTCCAAATCAGCAGTATGGGCCCTGAATAAATGGGAATGAGTTTCTGGGACCCTGTAATACCTGTCTGGCTTGGCTGGAGCAGGAGGAAGAGAATAAGGGGTAGCACTAGAGTCAGAACACAAATCATCCAGAACATCAAGTACAGGAGGAATAGCTAAGGGCCTGTGCTGAGGCTTCTTAAGGAAAGTCCTAAGGCGTTTCCTAGAATCAGAATATTCCTGACCTTGCCACTTGAAATGTTCCCTCATGGTGTGCAGAACTTCCCCAAAAGAAATATCCTCAGGAGGGAGGCCGAAGGATGGAATCTTCTGCATCCGAGTCCTCATAGGTCTGGAAGAGCTCTTCCTGGCTATCAGAGTGGACAGAGCCCTCAGAGTCTTCATCTGAAGGAGTAGGGTCAGAGGGTTCAACCCGGGCCTTTATCAGGAGGAGGCTGGGATGCTCTCTCAGGATGGGCCTGTAAACCTCTAATCATGGAAATTAAATCAGCAGCCATGGACATAATTTGTGTCTCCGGAGTCGGCTGAGGTAAGGATTTAGAAGTAATATGCTTAGTTTTGCTGGCTGCCTTAGCCCTAGTGTAGGCCTTAATAGACATGGCCATAGGAGGCCTGGCAGCTCCACGTGCAGGAGTGACCTTGTCTACAGCAATGGTCTCGGGCATTTCCTCGGTTTCGGTATCCGGAGGAAAATCTATAACTGGCGTCGGAGTATCTGGAATCGGAGTAGTCGGTAATGCGGTGTCTTCGGTTCGGAGCGGTGGGGAGACCATCTCAGAGGGAACCAGAGCACTCGCGCTAGGTTTTGGCGTGGAGTCGGTGGTAGACGCAGGCCGAGGATGTCGGTCCAAATCTTTTCGCTTTTTGGGAGTTTGCGATGTTGGAAGATCTGACGGCATGGTGTAAGCAAATTTATTGCCGAAAAAATCTTCAGCGAACTCCGCCCGGCGCCTGAGAGTGCGCTTGTTGAAGCGAGCACAGGCTACACAGGCCGAGACGTCGTGGTCTGGGCCCAGGCAAGGGAGGCAGTAAGAGTGGAAATCCTTAGGAGGTATTTGTTTACCACAAAAAAGACCATTGTTAACTTTTTCAGTAATTTCTGACATCGGCTGAGGCAAGAAAAGGTCCCCAATGGGGTACTTAGCTTTTTTGATGACTTCGGTATTGTAGAATACAGGAGCTGACCGACCGGCACTTGCGAACTGCTTCTGCTTCGGGCACCGTGCGGCAAGAAAGACTGAAGAAAATGGCGTCGGCTGATGCTTATGTACTCTGGCCGCTCTGACGTCGGAGAGAAATGCGACATCAGCCGACGTCGGACCCAGACTTTGGAATCCGGCCGACCGAGGGCTGCCTGAGGCAGGACAACCCACATGTTATGACTGCAGTTGCATTCTTGAAGGACATCCCCTGTGTCACTTCTTTGGTTTGCTGGTTGCCATTGTCATCCCCTGTAGGATCCTCTGTATTGCCCTCTTCCTCGGGCACGCCTGTTTTTGCCCCTTTGAAATCTTTCAGGATTAGGAAAGGACCAGTTTTTAGAAGGCCAGTTCCTGCTGAATCTGGGTGGCTGAACCTGGAGGAAATCTTTGACTGTCTGAACTGACTTGGCTTTTTCCTCAATGGACTTTAACACATCTTTAGCATTAGCACCAAAAAGCTTGTTCTTTTCCAAGGGTGCATCAAGAAGTTTTGCCTTAACATGATCTGGTAAAGGTTGTTCTTTTAACCATGCATGTCTGAATGACCGCCCCTGTCATAGCTGCCCTACATGAAGCTTCCAATGCATCATATCCACACTGTAGAAAGTGATTGCTAACCTGCTGAGAATTATGAAGATCCTCTTGCAAAGACTTCCTATCTAAAGGTTCAGGAGAGGCCAATCTTTTCTGTAAATCATCTAACAGGAAATCCTGATATTGAAACATGTGAAAGAGACAATTGAGAGCTCTCATAGATAAAGTAGTGGAGGTGTAAACCTTCTTCCCCCATCTCTCTAAGGACCTTGCTTCCCTGTCGGAAGGCAGAGGATTTTTGGAGGTGGTAGCTGAAACCCCTTTAGGCCCCTGGGAAACTGTTTCTAAATCAACAGCATGGGCCCTAAAGAAATGAGAATGGGTTTCTGGGACCCTATAGTATCTGTCAGGCTTGACAGGAGCAGGAGGAAGAGTATCAGGGGTAACACTGGAGTCAGAGTATAGATCATCCAAAACATCAAGCACAGGAGGTATAGCTAAGGGTCTGTGTTGGGTTTTTTTAAGGAATGTTCGAAGGCGTTTTCTGGAATCTGAATATTCCTGGCCTTGCCACTGAAAATGCTCCCTCATGGAATGCAGAACTTCCCCAAAAGAAATATCCTCAGGAGGAGAGGCCGAGGGAATGGAGTCCTCTGCATCTGAATCCTCATAGGTCTGGAAGGGCTCTTCCTGGCTTTCGGAGTGAACAGAGTCCTCAGAATCTTCAACTGAAGAAAGAGGGTCAGAGCGTTCAACCCTGGGCCTCTTATCAGGAGGAGGCTGGGATCCTCTCTCAGGATGGGCCTGGAAACCTCTGATCAGGGAAATTAAATCTGCGGCCATAGACATGATTTGAGTTTCAGGAGTAGGCTGAGGTAAGGTTTTAGCAGTAAGATGCTTGGCCTTGCTGGCTGCCTTAGCACGTGTGTAGGCCTTGATAGACATGGACATGGGAGGCCTAGCCGCTCCACGTGCAGGAGTGACCTTATCAACAGCAATGGTCTCGGGCATTTCCTCGGTTTCAGTATCCGGAGGAAAATCAATAACTGGCGGAGTGGCCTCGGTATCGGAGGTATCGGTATCACGGTGTCTTGGTTGAAGCAGTGGAATAACCGCCTCAGAGGAACGGGGCACTGGCGGTAAGTTTTGGCATGGTGTCGGTGGAAGGCGGGCGAGGATGTCGGAACCGGTCTTTTTGTTTCTTAGGAGTATGCGTTGTCGGTTGTTCCGACGGCATTATATAATCAAATTTTTAGCCGAAAAAGTCTTCAGCGAACTCCGCCCGGCGCCTGAGAGTGCGCTTATTGAAGCGAGCACAGGCGGCACAGGCCGAGACGTCGTGGTCTGGGCCAAGGCAAGGGAGGCAGTAAGAATGGAAATCCTTATGAGGTATTTTTTTACCACAAGACAAACAATTATTTACTTTTTCAGTCATTTCTGACATCGGCTGAGGCAAGAAAAGGTCCCCAATGGGGTACTTAGCTTTTTTGATGACTTCGGTTTCGAAGAATATAGGAGCTGATCGACCGGCACTTGCGAGCTGCTTCTGCTTCGGGCACCGCGTGGCAAGAAAGACTGAAGAAGATGGCGTCGGCTGATGCTTATATACTCCAGCCGCTCTGACGTCGGAGAGAAATGCGACATCAGCCGACGTCGGACCCAGACTTTGGAATCCGGCCGACCGAGGGCTGTCTGAGGCAGGACAACCCATATGTTATGACTGCAGTTGCATTCTTGAAGGACATGCGCCTCACTGAGAATCGGCGACTGGCTTAGAAGAAGCCTCGTCAGTTTTGGACCTCGGATGCTTGTCCTTTTCTTTGCGTTTCTTGTGAATTGCAGTAGTCGGATGGTTATCCGACATCGTATAATTAAATCTTCTGCCAAAATAGTGAAATGCAAAATCGTACCGACACTTAATAGTGTGTTGGTTAAATCTAGAACAGAACCAACAATTAGCAACATCGAGGTCAGGGCCTAGACAAGGAATACAGTAGGAATGAAAGTCCTTATGAGGTATTTGCTTTCCGCAAGAAATACAATTATTAACTTTTTCCTGACATCGGTCTGAAGCAAGAAAAAAGTTTCCCCAACGGGGTACTTAGCTTTTAATGAAGACTTAGGATCTGAAATTCGAACACAAAAATCTCAGGAGTCGGCCGACTGACATTTACGACCTGCTTTTGCTTCGGGCACCACGCGGCAAGAAAGACTGAAGAAAATGGCGTCGGCTGCATCTTTTATACCCCTGGCACACTGACGTCAGGGAGGAGGCGACAGCAACCGACGCCGGACCTAGACTTTGGAATTCAGGCCAACTGCAGGTAGCCTGCCAGCAGGATAACCCCAATTGTGATGACTGCAACAGTGAAACACGACGAACATCTTCTCAGAAACCGGTGCCTGCTCAGTGACTCCGGACCCAGCCAAGGTAGAGACATCCCGCAGGTTCCATAGTCGAAGAAGAGTCTCGCGACATACCGGACTCCTAACAGGTCTCAGTACAGGCCTGCAAATCCACTGAAGCTGGCATGAGGGGCTGCAAAAGCACCTGAGTACCAGTGAACTGGTGACTAGCTTAACGGAAGTGTCATCAGCAGTTTTGGACTTGTCTCTCTGTCTTTATCCTTATGTTTTTTCAGAAGATCGGTAGTCAAATGGCTTACCGAAGCCATTTCAGAATATGGACATCGAGAACTAAAGTATTTAGTGACAATAAGGGCCCAACGATGAATAGTTTGGGTGTTGAACAAGGCTCAAAACCGACAGCGAGGTATGTCGTGGTCTGGGCCTAAACTGGTGACGCAGTAAGATTGGAAATCTTGGTGTGGTATGCTTTCCGCAGGCAAGACATTAACTTTTTCTGACATCAGTTAGAGCAAGAAAAAAGGATCCCCAACAGGGTACTTAGCTTGAGATGTCTTCAGGATAATTCAATTCGGAAACAAAAACTCAGGTAGTGGCCAAACTACTTCTGCTTCAGGCTCCTCGGCAAGAAAGATTGACGTAATGGAGTTGGCTGCCTGTTTTTATACCCCTGACGACCTGATGTCAGACCAGGAGCGACAGTAACCAAAGCAGAAATACTAAGTCTCTGGTATTCGGGCTGACTGATGGCTACCTGCAGGCAGATAATCCAAGTGTGACGACTGCAACAGTGAAACACAAAGAACATCAGGATTGAATAGCCTCTGGGTAAGATCTGCAACACCCAATCATCTGTTGTTATAGACTCCCATTCTGTTGGGTTTAGCAATAAAGTACAGTTGTGTACACCTAACATAAATGTAGATGTTCGAGTGTATTCACTGTTGCAGTCATTACATTTGGGTTATCTGCTTTGCAGTAGCCTTCAGTCAGCCTGATTAACAAAGTCTTGGGTCCTGCATTGGTTGCTGTTCCTTCTTCCATGACGTCAGGTCGTCAGGGGTATAAAACATGCAGCCGACGCCATTACATCAGTTTTTCCTTGTCCCAGATGTCAAGTGCCCCCCTTATGGGAAGCAATTAAATGTATAAATACAAGGATATACCTCCAACAAAAAAGCAAATACACCAAAAAGCTTTTTGAGCATAGTAAGTGAGAGGTAGAGGTATAGCAAAAAGAAGAAAGGGGGCTGGAGGGTAACCAGGACTGCAACAGTGAATACACTAGAACATCTACATTTACGGTAAGTGTACACAACTGTACTATGTTCTTCGTGTTTCACTGCTGCAGTCATTACATTTGGGTAGATTCCCAAAGCTAAGGTTGGGAGGAGGAATTTAACTAGAATTAGGACCAGCTATAAGGCCCTGCAAGACTGCAGTGGCGAAACCAGCTCTGGATTTAGAGAAAATTGGAAAATGATAATGCTTGATGAAAGACTGTACAGAACTCCAGGTAGCAGCTTCTAGGATGTCCCTAGTAGAGACGCCCCTGAGAAAGGCTGTAGAGGTAGATGCAGCCCTGGTTGAATGGGGTCTGATGTCCTGTGGGATGTTTTCCATAGTGCTTATGGCAGAAGAGAATGCAGTGGCCTATCCATTTCGAAATGGTTTGTTTTGAAATGGCTTTCCCCTCTGTTCCTACAGCAAATGCCACCAGCAGTTGTTCAGATTTCCTTTGAGGTTTAGTCCTGTCCAAGTAGAATCTAAGCTGTCTGTGTACATCTAAAGATTGCAGTATCCGTTCCCCTTTGTTCTGTAGGTTAGGAAAGAAGGTAGGCAAATGAATGGACTGATTAAGATCCACACTGGATACCACCTTGGGCATGAAGGAGGTATTGGTTCTGAGGGACACCCTGTCCGCATGAAAGATGATGAAAGGTTCAACTGCCATAAGGGCCTGTAATTCAGATACCCTTCTTGCAGAAGTGATAGCTAAAAGGAAAGCTGTTTTCCAGGAAAGAAATTTTAAATCTGCAGTAGCAGCTGGCTCGAAAGGAGGAAGAGTGAGTATCTCCAAGACAAAGTTAAGGTCCAAGGCTGGAGTTGGAGCTCTCCTGGGTGGCCTTAAGTTTTTGGTCCCTCTGAGGAACTGCTTGAGCAGTGGGTGAGAGAAAAGGGGAGGCTCTGTGCTATAATGAGCTGAAATGGCTGAGACATGAATTTTGATGGAGGAAAAGGACAAGCCCTTTTGAAGCATCTCAGTCAAGTATTGCAGAATCTGAAGTAAATTGGGCACTGCTGCGTTCATTCCTTGAGATTGGTTCTAGGCACAAAATCTTTTCCATTTTGCAGCATAAGATTCTCTGGTACTGGGCCTCCTTGCCTCTAAAATGATATCAATCACTGATTTACTGAGGGATGGTAAAGGAGAGATCAGGTAATTAGCCAGGCTGCTAGGTTCAGGGTTTGCAGATGTAGTTGAATTTTCTGCCAAAATAATGTCGGGCGGTATCAGCCCGACGCTTAATAGTGCGTTTATTGAACCTAGCGCAAAACCGACAACCAGAGACGTTGTGGTCTGGGCCTAGGCAAGGAATACAATAAGAATGAAAATCCTTATGAGGTATTTGCTTCCCACAATACAATTATTAACTTTGTCTGACATCGGTCTGAGGCAAGAAACGTTTCCCCAATGGGGTACTTAGCTTTATAGAAGACTTCGGCTGAAATTCTGTTCGAAAATCTCAGGAGCTGGCCAACCGGCACTTGCGAACTGCTTCTGCTTCGAACACCGTGCGGCAAGAAAGACTGAAGAAAATGGCATTGGCTGCCTCTTTTATACTCCTGCCGCACTGATGTCAGGGAAGAAGCGACAACAACCGACTCCGGACCAAGGCTTTGGAATTCAGGCCGACTGCGGGACCGCCTGACGGCAGGATAACCCAAGTGTGATGACTGCAGCAGCATAGCACGATGAAAATCAGGGAAGGAGTCTGAGGCAGGTGCCATGGAGCCAAGCGTGACACTGCGCAAGAGTGGGTGCCAGTGTTGGCGAGGCAAGTCTGGTGCAATTAAAATCGTCCTTGGCTTGTCCTGTTTGATCTTTGGAGAGCAGAGGCAGAAGAGGAAAGGCATAAACTGATAGGTTTTTCCAGCTGAAGGATAGAGCATCCACTTTCCAAGCTAGCTTGTGGGGAATCCTTGTGCAAAATTTGTCCAACTGATGGTTCCGGGGGAGGCAAACAGGTCTACATCTGGGTTCCCCCATTTGCTTGTCAACATGTTGAAAATCCTTGGTTCCAGTTTCCATTCGTGTGGGCCCATGAGATTTCTGCTTAGTCTGTCTGCCAGTGTATTTAGTTTTCCTGGCAGGAATTGAGCTTGTAGATTCACTTGGTAGCTCAAGGATGTGTTCCACAATGCCATGGCTAGTCTGCAGAGGGGCTAAGAATGAGTACCTGCTTGTTTATGTACTACATCACAGTGGTGCTGTCCGTCTTTACCATTAGTTGTTCTGGGAAGAATGTGGTCCTTGAAGGCTGTCAGTGCATTCTGTACAGCTAACATTTCCTCTTGATTTATGTGCAGATGCATTTGACTTTGGTTCCATTTGCCCTGAATGCACTTCCCTGCAAAGTGAGCCCCCCCATGTATAGTCCGATGCATCTGTTGTTAAAATTTGGGCGGCACCGGGTAGTGTGAATGGTAGTCTCCTATTTTGGTGGCAGGCCTCTGCCCACCAAAGGAACTCTAGGCGTAGGCAAGGTATGATTGGAATCCTTGCTTCTAGATTATGTGAATGTTGACACCATAGGCTTTTGAGATACCATTGAAGTTTCCTCATATGCAGCCTTGCATATGGGATTAGAAGAATGCAGGAGGCCATGAACCCCAAGGCTTGCAGAATTTGCCTTGCAGATGGCTGGGTTTTTGTGGCCACTTTTTTGAAGGAGGCTGTCAAATGTATTTGTTTCTCTGGCGAGAGGAAAGCCATCTGGGAAGTTGTATTCAAGCTTCTCCCAGGAATGTAATTTGTTGACAGGGTACCAGGTGTGATTTCGTTTATGGTGTACCCCAGGCAAGTCAGTACCCTTTGAACAAAGGCCAGATGATTCAAAAGTATGTCCTGGCTTTCTGCCTGAATTGGACAATTGTCCAAGTATGGTTATATTTGAATACTTCTTTGCCTGCAAAATGCAATGGCTGGAGCTAGGCAATTTGTGAATACCCTGGCCACAGTAAATAAGCCAAAGGGCAGTGCAGAGAACTGATAGTGCATGTAGCCTGCTTTGAAGCGGAGGTATCTTCTGCAAGACTCCCTGATAGGGATGTGCAGGTATGCTTCTTTTAAGTCTAGTGTTGCTAACCATGCATCTTTGCCTAGCACAGGAAGCAGCTGGTGAAGCATCAGCATTTTGAATTTTGGAATCTCCAGGAAGGTGTTTAGAGTAGAAAGGCCCAGGATAGGCCACCATGTATTGCCTTTTGTGGGTACCAGGAAACGTCTTGAATAGAAACCTTGTCCCTTTTCCTCTTCTGGTACCAACTGAATAGCCTCCATGTTTAAGAGGGAGAGTACTTGATTTTGGGCCTCCGCCCACTGATTTGGGGGTAGATCTGGCCACCCGCTTGGAGTTGGTAACGTGTGGAAGAGAAATCTATATCCTTAGGACACTACATTTAAAACCCATTTGCCCTGGGTAATGAGTTCCCAGTTTTTGGCCTGCAGACTATCTTTCCGCCTAAAGGAGCATTCAGTTGGGAAGTGCTTGGAAATTTTAAAAGCAAGTAACTGAGACAGTTTTCCATAGAGGGAGTCTTACTACTCCCAGATTTGGTTGTGGAAACCCCCACTGCTTAATCTTGTGTGTCCCTTGGGACTAAAACCTGGGGTTTCTGCTGTGTCTGGGTTTGGCTTGAGAAGACCTGGAAGGGGCCGGAAAGGACCAATTCTTAGAGGGCAAGTGCCTACTAAATCTAGGAGGCTGAACTTGTAAGAAATCTTTGACAGTTTGCATAGATTTAGCTTTATCTTCCATCCTTTTAAGAACTTCCTCAGCCTTGTTGCCAAACAGGCGATCCTGATTTAAGGGAGCATCCAACAATTTAGCTTTAACAAGATCAGGCAAAGATTGCTCCTTAAGCCAAGCATGCCTTCTGAGCACAGACCCAGTAACAGCAGCTCTGCAAGAGGCCTCTAATGAATCAAATCCACACTGCAAAGTATGTTTTCCAACCTGTTCAGCAGAATGCATTAAATCCTGTAGTTCTTTGTGCTCAGCACAGTCAGGAATCAACATCATTTTCTGTTTAAGTAGTCCCATAATATGCTGCTGATACTATAACATATGAAACTGGCAATTTAAAGCCCTAGTGTTCAAAGCAGCAAATGTGTATACCTTCTTACCCAATCTATCTAAGGCTCTAGAGTCCCTACCAGAAGGGGGTAGGATTTCTGGCAGTAGCAGCCTTAATGCCTTTTGGTCCTTGGGAAATGGTCTCGGGATCCGCAGTAGGATTCTTGAAGAGGAACCTGTGAGAGTCAGGTACTCTGTAGTACCTGTCAGGTTTCCTGGGAGCTGGAGGCAAAGTGTCTGGGGTAAGGCTAGATTCCAAGAAAACATCATCTACAATAGTCAGAACAGGAGGGATAGCTAGAGGCCTGTGTTGAGGCAGGAGTAAGAAATGCCTAAGCTTCATCTTTGAATCAGAAAAATCCTGGCTTTCCCAGTGGAAATGTTCCCTTAGAGTATGAAAGGTCTCACCAAAAGAAAAATCATCTGGAGGGGAAGCAGAGGGAATAGAGTCCTCTGCATCAGAATCCTCATAAGTAGAGAAGGGCAAATCCTGGTAATCAGAAGGTATCCTGGTAATCGGATTCCTGATCAGAAGAATCAGAAAGAAAATCAGTTCTAGGTTTCCAAGAGGAGGAAGGCTGGTTTCCCCTAATTAAGGTAATAAGGTCTTCAGCAATTCTAAGCATTTGTTTTTGAGGCATATGGGCCTGAGTATGCGGTTTGGTCGTCGATTTTCTAGGCGTAGTGCGAGCTTTAGGACTGAGAAATTTGGTATTTCTAGCTTGAAACAAAGTTGTTAGTTTAATATGACAGTCTGTAGGCCTGAATACACCCTCAGAAGCCGGTGTCTGCACAGCGGCTCCAGACCCATCCAAGATAGAGACATCCGCAGGTTCCATAGTCGAAGAAGCATCTCGCGGCATACTGTACTCCCAATGGGTCTCAGTAGAGGCCTGCGAATCTGTAGTAGCGGGTATCAGGGGTTGTGAAAGCACCTCACTGAGTACCGGTGGACTGGTGACTAGCTTAACGGAAGCGTCGTCGGCAGTTTTGGACCTATGCGGTCTGTCTGTTTTTATCCTTATGTTTTTTCAGAAGATCGGTAGTCGGATGGCTTAACGAAGCCATTTCGGAGTATGGAGATCAAGAACGAAAGTATATAGCGACAAAATAGCCCGACGAATAGTTTGGGCATTGAATAAGGCACAAAACTGACAGCGAGGGACGTCGTGGTCTGGGCCTAAACAGGTGACGCAGTAAGAATGAAAATCTCTATGAGGTATTTGTTTTCCACAGGCAAGACAATTGTTAATTTTTTTCTGACATCAGTTAGAGCAAGAAAAAAGGATCCCCAACGGGGTACCTATCTTTTGAAAAATTCGGGTCTGAAACTCAAAAACAAAAATTTCAGGAGTCGGTCGACCAGCACTTGCGAACTGCTTCTGCTTCGGGTAACGCACAGCAATGGCGATGTAATGGCATCAGCTTCATGTTTTATACCCCTGATGACCTGATGTCATGGAAGAGGCGACAGTATCAGACACAGAAATCCGAAGACTGTGGTATTCAGGCCGGCTGAGGGCTACCTGCAGGCAGAAAAAACCCAAATGTGATGACTGCAACAGTGAAACACAAAGAAGGTACAGTTGTGTACACTTACCAAAAATGTAGATGTTCGAGTGTATTCATTGTTGCAGTCCTAACAAATGGGTTATCCGGCTCCCAGTAGCCCTCGATCAGCTAGAATACCAAAGGTAAGTAAAAATGACATCGGCTGCCGTTAGGTGTAAAGGACGTCAGTGCGTCTGGTACAAGAGGAGGCAGCCATCGTCACTTCCTCAGTCTTTCTTGCCATAACAGTCAGAAGCCCCCAGAAATAAGGCTTAAACCCAATGCAACACTGGCAAATAATATCCAATTTAGCCTGTACCTCAGGAAAAGAGACTAGGAGAGAACCAAAAAGGGGGTGGGAAACCAGGACTGCAACAGTGAATATACTCGAACATCAACATTTATGGTAAGTGTACACAACTGCACTATGTCCATTGTGTTTCACTGTTGCAGTCCTAACAAATGGGTTGATTACCAAAGCCCAGAGAAGAAGGGAGGAGGAACCAACAGAATTAGGGGATGGAGATAATGCTCTGCAACACAGCAGTGGCAAACCCTGCCTTGGCTCTGGAAAACAGAGGCAAATTATAATGTTTTGTGAAAGTGTGAACAGAAAACCATGTGGCAGCCTCCAAAATATCTTTAGTAGGGACATCCCTTAAAAAGGCTGCAGAAATGGAAGCTGCTCTAGTTGAGTGGGTCCTAACCCCTTGAGGAGGAACCTTACCATGAAAAGAATAACAAAAGTTGTTACAATGTGCAATCCACTTGGAAATGGTTTGCTTAGAAATAGCCTTGCCCTGTGCTCCAGGGGCAAAACTGACCAATAACTGAGCTGATTTTCGAAGGTCTTTAGTCCTGTCCAGGTAAAACCCTGAGCTGTCAGTGCACAGCAAGAGAATGTAGGATCCTTTCACCTCTATTTTGAGGATTAGGAAAGAAGGTAGGAAGGTGTATGGACTGTTTAAGAATCAAGCTAGAAACCACCTTGGGCATAAAGGAGAGATTGGTTCTCAAAGAGACCCTGTCTGCATGGAAAATAAGAAATGGCTCCACAGCCATCAAGGCTTGCAGCTCCGAAACCCTCCTAGCTGAAGTTATAGCCAAGAGGAAACCAGTCTTCCAAGAGAGAAACTTTAAATCTGCAGTAGCAGGTGGCTCAAAAGGAGGAAGAGTGAGTTTTTCTAGAACAAAATTAAGATCCGAGGGTGGAATAGGTGTCCACCTCTGAGAAACATTTTCATCAGGGGGTGAGAGAAAACGGGTTGTTCAAAAGAACAATGAGCACAAATGGCTGAAGCGTGGATCTTGATAGAGGAAAAAGAAAGACCACCCTGAAGCAATTCAGTCAGGTACTCCAGGATCAGAGGAAGAATAGGCTGAGAAGAAGATTACCCTCTAGCCTGCATCCAAAGAGAGAACCTTTCCCACTTGCCAGTGTAGGACTTCCTAGTGCTGGGCCTCCTGACCTCCCTCAGCACGTCAACCACCTGCTGGGAAAGGGGAGAAGATAAGGAAGGAGTCATACATGAGCCATGCTGCCAAATGGAGGGACTGCAGATGAGGATGCAGAATGTTTCCCTCTTCCTGAACCCAAAGATCCGGCTTCAGAGGAAGATGCCAAGGAGGAAATTAGGAGAGACTGCAAAGCAGTGGATACCAATGCTGTCTGGGCCAGTCTGGAGCTATGAGACTAGTCCCTTGGGCATTCATCCTCAGCCTTCAATAACAGAGAAGAGGAGAGAAGGTGTATACTGACAGCAACGTCCAAGGGAAGGACAGAGTCTCCACTCTCCAGGCTCTGCTGTGATACTGTCTGGTGCAAAAGAGAGGTAGAAGATGGTCGTCTGGGGTGGAAATAAAGATCCACCTGAGGTATGCCCCAATGTTGAATGAAGCTGTAAAAGACTGCTCTGTTCAGCTGCCATTCGTGAGGATCCAGGGTTCGCCTGCTCAACTGGTCTGCCAAAACATTGAGCCTTTCTGGAAGAAATTGAGCTAGGAGATGCAGATCCAGGGATGCTGCCATGGACGAAAGATTCATGCTTTGTCTGCACAGGGGGTAAGAGTGAGTCCCTCCCTGCTTGTTGATGTACCACATAACAGTGGTGTTGTCTGTTCTGACCAGCAGGGTCCACGGAGAAAGAAGATGCCTGAAAGCTATTAAAGCCTGTTGAAAGTACAGTTGTGTACACCTACCATAAATGTAGATGTTAGAGTGTCTTCACTGTTGCAGTCATAACTGTAGGGTGTTCCTGCCGGCAGGCAGCCCGAGGTCGGCCAGAATTCCAAAGTCTGGGTCCGGCGTCGGCTGTACCAGCAAGTACCCTGACGTCAAAACGCAGAGGTATAAAGCTGACAGCCGACGCCATCTTCTCCAGCCTTTCTTGCCCCAGATGTCAGAAGCCCCCCAAAATAACCAAAAGGTGTCCAAAAAGAAACACAAATACACCACAAAGGAAGAGGAAGATAGAACAAGCAAAAAATAAGAGGGGATTGGTGGGAGGGAAACACAGACTGCAACAGTGAAGACACTCGAACATCTACATTTATGGTAGGTGTACACAACTGTACTATGTTCTTCGTGTTTCACTGTTGCAGTCATAACTGTAGGGTGGAATCCCAAAGCTGTGAAGGAGGGAGGAGGTTATGCAGAAGAAGGGGCAGCTAGAAGACCCTGCAAGACAGCAGAGGCAAAACCTGACCTAGACTTAGAATACAAAGGGAGATTATAGTGCTTAGAAAAAGTATGCACTGAACTCCAAGTGGCAGGGTCCAAAATGTCCTTGGTAGGAACTCCTCTGAGAAAAGCTGCTGAAGTGGCAGCTGCTCTAGTAGAATGACTTCTAACAGTACCTGGAATCTGTTTCCCAAAGTGAGAGTAACAAAACCTTATCCCATGAGCAATCCATTTGGAAATAGTTTGTTTAGAAATAGCCTTGCCTAGAGAACTGGAGGCATAAGAGATAAGCAACTGATCAGATTTTCTGAAATCTTTAGTTTTGTCCAGGTAAAATCGTAGTTGTCTGTGTACGTCCAATGAATGTAAAATCCTTTCCCCTTTGTTTTGAGGATTTGGAAAGAAAGTAGGAAGGTGAATAGTCTGATTTAAAGCCACTTTAGAAATCACCTTAGGCATAAATGTAGGACTGGTCCTCAAGGCAACTCTGTCTTGGTGGAAAATAAGGTATGGTTCCACAGCCATGAGAGCTTGCAACTCTGACACCCTTCTGGCAGAAGTCAATGCTAATAAGATAGCTGTCTTCCAGGATAAGAACTTGATATCCGAAGCAGCAGCAGGCGCAAAGGGAGGTAAAGTAAGTTTCTCCAAAACATAATTAAGATCCCAAGCAGGAACAGGAGGAGTCCTGGGTGGTCTTAAATTCTTAGCCCCTCTCAAGAAAGGTCTGAGAGGTAAAGTAAAATGGAGGAAATATCAGGCAAAAGAGGATCAGAACCTCTATCCTGCATCCAAATACAAAATCTTTTCCATTTAGAAGCATAGGATTTTCTAGTGCTAGGCCGCCTAGCTTCTAAAAGAACATCCAAAACTTGTTTGGGAAGAGCAGAAGGAATCAAAGGCCCTTGTAGAGCCAAGCTGCCAGGCATAGAGTCTTGATTTGAGAGTGTAGCATCTGACCCTGTTGCTGGGACAGAAGAGAAGGAGACAGAGGCAGAATCCATGGAGGTTCCAAGAACAGGTGTCTTAAAGTTGAATACCAAAACTGCCGAGGCCAATTTGGAGCTATCAAAATGATACTCTTGGGTTTGTCCTGTTTTATTTTCAGTAACACCCGAGGCAGAAGAGGAAGAGGAGGGAAGGCATATCCCGAAAGATTCCTCCAGCTGAAAGACAGGGCATCCACTTTCCAAGCTGTTTTGTGGAAGGACCTGGTGCAAAAGAGAGGCAACTGATGATTGAGATGGGATGCAAACAGATCTATCCAAGGGCAACCCCAAACTGCCGTAATCCTGTTGAATAAGTTGGGGTCCAGCATCCATTCGTGAGGATCCAAAAGATTTCTGCTTAGGCTGTCTGCTAAGAGATTCTGTTTTCCTGGAATGAATTGAGCTTGAAGATGCAGATTCAGATTTAGAGTTGTGTCCCATAGACTCATGGCTAGTCTGCAAAGGGGGTAAGAGTGAGAGCCCCCCTGCTTGTTTATGTACCACATGACTGTGGTATTGTCTGTACGAATCAGAATATGTCCTGGTTGCAAAAAATTCTGGAAGGCTAGAAGAGCATTTTGGACTGCCAACATTTCCTTCAAGTTGATGTGCCAGGGAAGATGCTTCTTTGTCCAAGAGCCCTGCTGGCAATTGTCTAGAAAATGAGCTCCCCAAGCATAATCAGAAGCGTCTGTGGTTATGATCTGAGAAGGATGAGGCAGACGAAAGGGATTCCCTTCGTTTAAAGCACAAGTCCTGGACCACCAAAGGAACTCTTTTTGGAGGCAAGGAATCAGAGGTATCATTGTATCCAGACTGTGGTAATGCTGAGACCATACACTCTTTAGGTACCATTGAAGTTTTCTCATATGAAGCCTTGCATTTGGGATCAACAGGATGCAAGAAGCCATGTAGCCCAATGCCTGCAGGAATTTCCTTGCAGTGAGCTGAGTTAAAGTAGCCAAGGTCTTGAAAATTGATGCCAGTTGTACTTGCTTTTCTGGAGTAAGGAAGGCCCTTTGCAAGCTTGTGTTTAGAAGAGCTCCCAAAAAGATCATTTGTTGAGAGGGGATCAAATGTGACTTTTTTGTGTTCACTGAAAATCCCAGACGCTGAACAAACTGCAGATGTTGAAGTAAAAGATCCTTGCTGTCCGCCTGAATAAGACAGTCGTCCAGATAGGGGTAAATTTGAATCCCTTGGAGTCTGCAATAAGCTACTACTGGAGCCAGACACTTGGTAAAGACTCTGGGCGCAGTAGATAAGCCAAAGGACAGTACAGAAAATTGAAAGTGTCTCGAGCCTGCCTTGAATCTGAGGTATTTTCTGCATTCCTGTCTGATGGGAATGTGTAAGTAGGCTTCCTTCAAGTCCAATGTCACCATCCAAGCATCCTGGGAGAGCATGGGAAAAAGTTGTTGCGGAGTAAGCATCTTGAATTTTGGAATCTCCAGAAAGGTATTTAATACTGAGAGGTCCAGAATAGGTCTCCATGAGTTTTGTTTTCTTGGGACCAGAAATAGTCGAGTAAAAACCTTTTCCCATCTCTA
This sequence comes from Protopterus annectens, assembly GCF_019279795.1. Taxonomy (NCBI): domain Eukaryota; kingdom Metazoa; phylum Chordata; order Ceratodontiformes; family Protopteridae; genus Protopterus; species Protopterus annectens. The sequence goes on along the minus strand of NC_056744.1, from coordinate 1,434,600,750 downwards.
GAAGTGGAACAGGTTCAATGACTCTCATGGCCAATAAAGCGTCCACTTGATTTAAGACCTCTGACCATTGATGTTTTGGCAGATCTGGCCAACCGGAAGACCTTGGCAGAGTATGAAAGTGGAATTTGTAGCCTCTTAAAATCACGTCTAAAACCCATTTGTCCTGGGTAATATGAGTCCAATTTTGGTAGAAAAGAGAAAGTTTTTCTCCGAGAGGGGCTTCCAGGCAAGGAGGACCTGTAGCCCAACAGAGAGAGTCATTGGGTCTGCTTCCTTTGAGATTGAGGTCTGTCTTCTCCCCTTCTAGGTGACGAAGCAGTCCACTGTCTGGACCTATAAGAGGCCTGAGCCCGACCTCTGGAGCGTCTATATCTTCCCCTTTGAGGCCTGTCAGACGTGGGAAAGGGCCAATTTCTAGAAAATCTAGGAGGCTGAACTTGTAAGAAATCTTTAACAGTCTGCATAGATTTTGCTTTTTCTTCCATCTTTTTAATAACCTCCTCAGCCTTGGATCCAAATAAAACATCATGCTGAACAGGGGCATCTAACAGTTTAGCCTTAACCTGCTCAGGTAAATTCTGCACACGAAGCCAAGCATGTCTCCTGATAACAGTACCAGAGGCTGCGGCCCTGCAAGAAGCTTCCAAGGCATCAAAACCTTAATGTAAACTATGTTTGCTAACTTGTTCAGTTGCATGCAATACATCCTGTAATTCCTTGTCCTCTGCACATGCAGGAAAGGTAGAAAGCCTTTGCTTTAAAACAGGCAAAAGAAATTGCTGATACTTGAACATGTGAAACTGGCAATTTAAAGCTCTAATAGAAAGAGTAGCAGAAGTATAAACCTTTTTGCCCCACCAGTCCAAGGCACGAGAATCCTTTTGAGGGAATAGGATTTTTAGATGAAGCGGCCTTAGCAGCCTTAGAACCCTGAGAAATAGTTTCAGGATCTGCAGAAGGGTTCTTAAATAAGAATTGATGGGAATCAGGGACTCTGTAAAATCTATCAGGCTTAGAAGGAGCAGGCGGCAAGGAATCAGGATTCAGGTTAGCTTCAGAAAAAGCATCATCCACAATATCAAGTACAGGAGGAATAGCCAAAGGCCTGTGTTGAGGGAGAAGGAGAAATTCCCTAAGTCTCGTCTTGGAAGCAGAATAATCCTGACCTTCCCAATGAAAATGCTCTCTCATCTCATGTAAGGTTTCCCCAAAAGAGAAATCTTCAGGGGGAGAAGCAGAGGGAATAGAGTCCTCTGCATCAGAATCCTCATAAAGAGGAAAGAATAATCCTGACCTTCCCAATGAAAATGCTCTCTCATCTCATGTAAGGTTTCCCCAAAAGAGAAATCTTCAGGGGGAGAAGCAGAGGGAATAGAGTCCTCTGCATCAGAATCCTCATAAAGAGGAAAAGAATAATCCTGGTCAGAGGAAGAGACAGAAGACACAGAAGCCTGATCAGAGGAATCATAAGGTATATCCTGTCTAGGCCTTTTTTCAGGAGGAGGGTGAGAACCCCTAATCATTGTAAGTAAATCCTCAGCCATCCGTAGTAATTGCTTCTGGGTCTTGGGAGCTGTATCCGAGGCAGCTTGAGAAGAAACCCTTGGTTTAACAGGAGTCTTTGACTTTGTCTTTGTAGAAATAGTGATATGAGAAGGCCTGAAAACCCCCTCAGAAGCCGGTACCTGCACAGCGGTTCCAGACCCATCTGAAGGAGCGACGTCCGAAGGTCCTGCAGCAGATAAAATACTAGGCCTAGATGGCTCCCCATGGGAGTCCGTGTCGGCCATCGGTTCCAAAGTGGCAGACGACAGGGGCTGCAAAAGCGCCTCACTGACGACTGCTGAACCCGAAGCTGGCTCCGGCTGCAAAGTACTTGTTTGGACCTTGGAGGCCTATCCTTGTCCTTGCGTTTCTTTTGAATTCCGGTTGTCGGTAAAGTATCTGACGACATCCTATAATTGAATCGTCTACTGAAATAATTCAAGGCCCAATCGTACCTACGCTTGAAAGTGCGAGAATTAAACCTGGCACAGAACCAACAGCAAGAAACGTCGTGGTCAGGGCCTAAGCAAGGTAGACAGTAAGAGTGGAAATCTTTATGAGGTATTTGTTTTCCACACGATATACAATTATTAACTTTTTCTGACATCGGAGGAGCAAGAAAAAAGATTCCCCAACGGGGTACTTAGCTTGAGAAGAGAAGTAGAAAACTTAGGACCGACGACAATCAAAGCACGTTGTCCTGAATGCGCCAACCAACGACTTGCGTGCTGCTTTCCACCGCACGGCAAGAAAGACTGGAGAAGATGGCGTCGGCTGTCAGCTTTATACCTCTGCGTTCTGACGTCTGGGTACTTGCTGGTACAGCCGACGCCGGACCCAGACTTTGGAATTCTGGCCGACCTCGGGCTGCCTGCCGGCAGGAACACCCTACAGTTATGAATGCAACAGTGAAACACGAAGAACATCTGCAATCAACTCTTTTAGATTTATGTGCAGGTGCATCTGCTGGGCGTTCCAAAGTCCCTGTATGCATCTGCCATCCAGGTGTGCTCCCCAGGCGTAATCCAATGTGTCTGTAGTCAGAACTTGAGTGACAGGAGGTGTTCAAAAGGGCATGCCTCTGTTTTGTAGACAGGCTGTTGCCCACCACAGAAACTCCGCCTGCAAAGATGGAAGGAGAGGGATCATCGTATCCAGGTCCTGTGTGTGTTGACATCAAATGTTCTTGAGGTACCATTGCAATTTCCTCATATGCAGTCTTGCATATGGAATCATGAGAATACAAGATGCCATGAATCCCAGAGCTTGCAGGTATTGTATTTCCTTGCAGGGAGGTGGGACAGGCTTGCCAAGTCCTTGAAGTACACTGAAAGGGATGTCTGCTTCTCCTGGGTGAGATGTATCATCTGGGTGGCTGTGTTCAGACTCGCTCCCAGAAATGTTGTCTCCTTGGATGGTACCATTTTTTTATTTTTCCTCACTGAGAGTGTAACCCAGGGAAGAGCGAAGTCTCTTTACAAATTTCAGATCCTTTAGTAGCTGTTCCTGAGAGCTTGCTTGAATCAGACAATTGTCCAAGTATGGGTAAATCTGAATTTTCCTCTGCCTGCAAAAAAGCAATGACTGGGGCCAGGCACTTTGTGAAGACTCTGGGAGCAGTAGATAAGCCAAAGGGCAGTGCAGAGAATTGGTAATGTTGCTTGCCCACTCTGAAACAAAGATACTGCCTGCAACTTTCCCTGATAGGGATGTGCAGATAAGCCTCTTTGAGATCCAAGTTTACCAGACAGGAATCCTTTTCTAGCATTGATAGCAAGTGATGCAGAGTGAGCATTTTGAACTTTGGAATTACTAGAAGAGAGTTCAGAATGGAAAGATCTCGGATAAGGAGCCAGGTGCCTTCTTTTTTTGGAACTAGGAAAAGCCTGGAAAAAAAGCCCTGGCCTCCCTGCTGAGCAGGAACTGATTCTATTGCTCCCAGATGAAACAAAGACAAAATTTGTTTTTCTACTTCTGCCCTTTGGTTTGAAGAAACTTCCGTGAATTCCTTGGGAGCTGAAAAAGTGCGGAAAGAAAACTTGTGCCACAGGGACACCATTCTGAGCACCCATTTGTCGTCTGTGATAGAGGCCCAGACATCTGAAAAAAGGGCCAACCTTCCCCCTAAATGACTCTCCCGGCAAGCAAGAACAGGCAGATGTTGAAAAAAGTCATTGAGAGTGTTTAAATTGAGATGCATGCTTGGAGCTTCCCGCCTTAGAAGTGGAAGCCGGACACCGCCTAGACCTCTGAGGAGTAGTTGCCTGCCTCCTGGAAGATTTGTAACCTCTAGTCCTGGAATGGTTCTGTCTGCTGGTATCAGGAAAGGTCTAATTCTTGGAAGGGTAATTCCTGCTAAAGCGAGGGGGTTGAACTTGCAGAAAATCCTTAACAGTTTGCATGGACTTGGCCTTATTCTCCATTTTCTTAAGCACTTCCTCATCTTTGCTGCCAAAAAGATTGTCTTTATGCAAGGGTACATTCAAAAGCTTAGCCTTGACAAGTTCTGAAAGAGGCTGTTCTCTGAGGCAAACGTGCTTTCTGATAACAGATCCAGTAGCCGTAGCCCTACTGGAGACCTCAAGGATGTCAAACACACAATGCAAAGAATTCTTATTGACCAGAGTGGCTGAACTCAACAAATCCTGCATGTCTTTACTCTTTGCCAAAAAAACGAACACTTGTTATCTTAGACTTAATAGCCTCCAAGGTGTGCTGTCGGTACTTCACAGCATATGAAAAAAGCAATTGGTAGCCCTAACAGCTAGGGTGGCAGAGGAATAAACCTTCTTGCCCCACCTATTAAGGTTCCTAGATTCCCTGTCAGAAGGAACAGGATTCCTGGTAATAGTGGCCTTAACTCCTTTGGGGCCCTGAGAAATAACCTCTGGATCCACCAACGGGTTCCTGAAAAGAAAAAAAAATGAGAATCAGGAACTATAGTACCTGTCAGGTTTCCTGGGAGCAGGGGGAACCAAATTTGGAGACAAAGAATTTTCCAGAAAAACATCATCAACAACTTCCAACACGGGGAATAGCAAGAGGCTTATGTTGAGGTAAATCCAGAAACTCCCTAATCTGTTTCTTAGATTGGGGATAATCCTGGCTTTCCCATTTTAAATGTTCCCTGAGGATATTTAAAGTGTCACCAAAAGAGAAATCCTCTGAAGGAGAGGCCGAAGGGATGGACTCCTCTGCACCTAAATCCTCAAAGGGAGAAAAAGCTTGAGAAAATTCCTCTTCATCAGCAGAAATGCTGGCAGAATCAGATCCTGAACAGGACAAAACCTCAGGAGAAACATCTCTACTCCTTTTAGGAGGATGAGGCTGGGAATCCCTAATAAGAGTTAACAAAGCATTAGCCATTTTAACCATTTGGGTTGAAGGGAACTAGAATGGAAGTACAGTTATGTACACTTACCATAAATGTAGATGTTCGAGTGTATTCACTGTTGCAGTCATTACATTTGGGTAATCTGCTGGCAGGTTGCCCTCAGTCAGCCTGAATTCCAGCGTCTTGGGTCCTGCATCAATTGCTGTTTCTCTTCCATGACCTCAGGTCATTAGGGGTATAAAACATGCAGCCAACAGCATTTTCTTTAGTTTTTCTTGCCCCCAATGTCAGGTGCCCCCAAAAAGGAAGCAAATATAAATATATATATATATATATATATATATATATATATATATATATATATATATATATATATATATATATATATATATATACACATATATATATATATATATATATATATATATATACACACACTCACACACACACACACACACACACACACACACACACACACACACACACACACACACACATCAATATAAACTTTACCTTCATCTACAAGCAAATACACCACATAGGTTGTAGAAGATACAGAAGGAAAGATAAACTCCAGAATGACAGGGGGATGGCGGGAGAGTAACCTGGACTGCAACAGTGAAAACACTCGAACATCCACATTTATGGTAAGTGTACACAACTGCACTATGTTCTTCATTTCTCACTGTTGCAGTCATTACATTTGGGTAGAATCCCAAAGCTATGGTTGGGAGGCTGTAGCTAACCAGCATTAGGTGCGGCTATAAGACCCTGCAGCACTGCAGTGGCAAAGCCTGCCCTGGAGAGTAGAGAGGCAAATGATAATCCTTTGTAAAGGTGTGAACAGAACTCCAAGTAGCCTCTAGAAAGTCTTTGGTTGGTACTCCTCTGAGAAAGGCTGCTGAAGTAGCTGCAGCTCTGGTGGAATGAGACCTAATGTCCTTGGGCACATGTTTACCATGATGTAGGTAGCAGAAACGGATGTAGTGGCTTATCCACTTTAAAATAGTGTTTTTTTAAATGGTCTTTCCTTCTGATCCTGCAGCATATAACACTAGTAATTGCTCAGTTTTTCTTAGAGCTTTAGTCCTGGTCAAGTAGAATCTTAGCTGTCTGTGTATGTCCTAGGAATGCAGAATTCTCTTCCCCTTGTTCTGCGGATTTGGATAAAAGGTTGGCAGATGAATTGTTTGGTTAAGAGCCACACTTGAAACCACCTTAGGCATAAAAGTAGGATTTGTCCTCAGAGACACCCTGTCTGGGTAAAATATGATAAAAGTCTCTACAGCCATGAGGGCCTGTAGCGCTGAAACTCTTCTAGCTGAAGTAATTGCTAGTAGCACAGCTGTTTTCCATGATAAGAACTTTATATCAGCGGTAGCAGCTGGTTCAAATGGAGGCAGGGTGAGCTTTTCCAAAACATAATTGAGGTTCCATGCAGGTAATGGTGATCTTCTAGGAGGCCTTAAATTTTTGGCTCCTCTAAGATACTGCTTTAGTAAAGGCTGAGAAAAGATTGGTGGCTCTGTATTGTAATGAGCCGAAATGGCCAAGGCATGGATTTTAATTGATGAGAAAGACAAGCCTTTGTCAAGCATCTCAGTTAAGTATTGTAGTATCTGAGGAATATTTGGTTCTGTTGTATCAGCGCCTTGTGCTCGATTCCAAGCACAGAATCTCTTCCATTTGTCAGCATAAGATTTTCTAGTACTAGGCCTTCTGGCTTCCAAAATGACATCCATCACAGCTTTACTGAGAGGTGTTGTTTGTATAACCACATGATCAGCCATGCTGCCAGGTTCAGTGTCTGTAGCTGATTGTGCAGGATCTGATTGTTTTGCTAGGACAGTAGTTGAGGTCTTTGAGGCAAGTTCCTTAGGATTGGGTACCACTACTGGCGAGGCCAGTCCGGGGCAATTAGTATCATCTTTGGTTTCTCTTGTATGACTTTTAGGAGGACCTTGGGGAGGAGAGGCAGAGGAGGAAAGGCGTAAACTGATAGGTTTTTCCAACTGAAGGATAGGGCATCCACTTTCCATGCTTGTCTGTGATAAGTCCTTGTGCAGAATCTTTTCAATTAATAAATTTTGAGGAGAGGCAAATAGATCTATGTCTTGGCTCCCCCATTTCTCTGTTATCATGTTGAAGACTTGTGGATTTAGTTTTCACTCATAAGGATCCATAAGGTTTCTGCTTAAATCGTCTGCCAGTGTATTTTGTTTTCCTGGCAGGAATTGAGCTTGAAGATGTATCTGGCAGGTCAAAGCTGTGTCCCACAGTGCCATGGCTAATCTGCAAACGGGGTATGAGTGTGTGCCCCCTTGCTTGTTTATATACCACGACTGTGGTGTTGTCCGTCTTTATCAGTAGTTGTCCTAGATGAAGCAAGTCCTTGAAGGCTGTTAGTAAATAAACAGAAAACTCAAACTGAAAACCAAAAACAAAAAGCGATCACGGAGAAACTGCTTGACACGAGCCTTTTAAAATAAAAACTTTTAATGTTAGCGCTTTCAAATGGGCAAATACCCAAACTTCTTCAGACAAACTTGTAATTTAAACAGATCCTTTATATATCTAAATCACCATCCACAGCCTATACAATTAAACATTTAATAACAAGGTACACTTAATTAAATAACTATTTAAAACGGTGATGAGTGTTACCTTACTACCACTCATCGCAAAGCATAAAACCACCACTTAATTATAAACATGTCATAAACATCGAATATCCAATCTCCAAAGCTTGTTTGCACGCAAAGCTTTTAAGGTGTTACAACATACACCCTATTAAAGAATGTATAAAAGCATGAAAAAAAGCTTTCATCTATGACTTCTATAATATATAAATAGATAACATTGATCTGCTACATAGTTTAACCCCATTGATTAAATAGTAAGAAATACATAGATTACGCATAAACCTATATAGTAAATTAACTTCATTCTTAACTATTATGTAAACACAAATATCATAATATAAAAAATCAATAAAATTTAAAATCCAAAATATGAAAAAGTCAAATGTTAAGAACTGTGTGTCTCAAACTTTATATGTATGGGAAAAAACCCATGAATCATTCGTGCCCTATAAATAATTCAGCTCATCTTCATCGCTACCCGATGTGTAATTCAAACTATCTTAATAGTGTATACACTTACTCTTCAAAAATCAAATCCTTTATATTAACAAGAAATATATATGTACTTATTTTTTAACCCTTGTTTTCCTACTCTAAAACTAATCTTTAGTCTGTTATATTTTAATTTATTATCTAAGTAATGCTTTTAATTTAAGTATACACTTAATGGAGGTATATTCATTCAATCCTGGGGGAACATATGCTGATGTTCTTATTTGCCATATAACCTCTAACTCCTCCAAACGTAACTGCCATGGGCCCCCTCTTACATCATTTCAGACTTGTTGAAGAATTACAAAATAGAACTTATGGTCTGTAAACTCCAAAATATGTTTTGCCAAAGCGTTAAGTGATCTCTCCCCTACTAATGGCATACTGATGTTCATAAATTCTTTGCCCGAGTTTCCTTTCGGTTTTTCCTATGTAGAAAGATGGGCACCCTTGACATATGGCAGCATAAACAACACCTTTTGAGTTAAAATTAAACTTATCCTTTAAATAATAATCCTTCTCATTAATCCTAACTTTGTCTCTAGGTAATACATGCCTACATTGTGGACACATACCACATTTTCTCATACCTCCTGCTTGAGCTGGTTTCTTACTCACTTCAGCTAAATTTTTGAGATTAAACCTTCTTCTATAAGTAAAATTTGGTTTCAAACCAATCTTCTTACTTAGAGTGTGGTCCTCCAATACAATTGCCCAATTTTAATGATAATTTATTTGATAATTTTATAGTCTACACTGTATGTAAACAAAAAATTAAGGCATAGGGGGTTATTGTTCCTACCACTCAAATCACTATTTAGTTGAGTGGATATTGTGCCTTCCCTATTTATCATACCACCTAACAGAAGAGGCTTGAAGTACCCCATTTCCCTTTTAATACATACGTCATTGATAATATATGTTAATAATGTTTCCGGGTACCCTCTATTCAGAAACATTGTCTTCATATTTCCACATTCATGTATAAAATCTTGGTCAGAAATCATCCTTGCAGCTGTTACGAGCTGCCCCTTAACCACCGCTTTCTTTTGGTGGTATGGATGACAACTAGTATAATGCAAGAATGTGTTAGAATGTGTGGGTTTTCTATAAATTGTGGATTTATATCTATTGTTACTTCTATCTTTGCTAACCCTTACATCAAGATAGTTAATTTCTTCTATACCAATAGTGTAAGTAAATTCAAGGAACTCGGTCAAGGATGTAATGCTAGAAATAAAACTAGGTATCTTCCAAATCAGACACATGTCGTCCTGGTAACGGGTGTACCAAACTACATTCTCTTGGTATATGTTGTTATTGAACAGCAAATTTCACTCCCAATATGTCATTACAATGTTGGCAAAGCTACCACCACATGGGGACCCCATGGCTATACCCGTGTTTTGAAGAAAAAAATGTTCTTTAAATACTAAATAGTTATTTGATAGTATAATATCCAAAAGTGTTTCAGCTATATAGATACTCTTATTATCTGCTTTTTTATATGTCATAAAATTCCTAGTCCATTCAATCCTTAGTTGTTGGGGGATAACTGTGTATAGGTCTTTTATGTCGATAACAAGAAAAATATAGTCGTCATTATAATCTAATTGGTTGATGTTCTGCAAAAAACTCCATGAGTCCCTACATATCTGTGGTTCATCATGAATTAAAGGTTTAAGGATATTATCCACATACTTAGCGCAAGCATACGTGATGGAACCTCTCCCATCCATTATCGGCCGAAAAGGTGGATCAACTAGACCCTTGTGTATTTTAAGAGAGCCAAAAATAGATGGGATTCTTGGAGCTGGCATTGTCAGGTATTGAAAGGTATCAATATCGATACTACCCTCTAAAAATAAATCATCTAACATGCTCCTGATCTTTTTATACTGTAAACTGACCTCATTAAGACTAGTGTTTGTATATGCTCCCGATTGGAGATAGTTAAGCATTATTCTCTCATATTGATATTCGTCCATAAACACCAGTCCCCCATTATGCCGTGCAGCTATCCTGTTTTATGAAATAAATATTTAGTATTTAAAGAACAGTTTTTTCTTCAAAACACGGGTATAGCCATGGGGTCCCCATGTGGTGGTAGCTTTGCCAACAGTGTAATGGCATATTGGGAGCGAAATTTGCTGTTCAATAACAACATATACCAAGAGAATGTAGTTTGGTACACCAGTTACCAGGACGACATGTGTCTGATTTGGAAAGGCCATGTCGACTGGATACCTAGTTTTATTTCTAGCATTACATCCTTGACTGAGTTCCTTGAATTTACTTACACTATTGGTATAGAAGAAATTAACTATCTTGATGTAAGGGTTAGCAAAGATAGAAGTAACAATACATATAAATCCACAATTTATAGAAAACCCACACATTCTTGCATTATACTAGTTGTCATCCGTACCACCAAAGAAAGTGGTGGTTAAGGGGCAGCTCGTAAGGGCTGCAAGGATGACTTCTGTCCATCAAGATTTTATACATGAATGTGGAAATATGAAGACAATGTTTCTGACTAGAGGGTACCCGGAAACATTATTAACAGAAATTATCAATGAAGTATGCATTCTGGTAGGTGGTATGCTAAATAGGGAAGGCACAATATCCACTCAACTAAATAGCAATTTGAGTGGTAGGAACAATAACCCCCTAGGCCTTAATTTTTTGTTTACATACAGTGTTGACTATAAAATTATCAAAGAAATTATCATTAAAAATTGGGCAATTGTATTGGAGGACCACACTCTAAGTAAGAAGATTGGTTTGAAACCAAATTTTACTTATAGAAGAGGGTTTAATCTAAAAAATTTAGTTGAAGTGAGTAAGAAACCAGCTCAAGTAGGCGGTATGAGAAAATGTGGTATGTGTCCACAATGTAGGCATGTACTACCTAGAGACAAAGTTAGGATTAATGAGAAGGATTACTACTTAAAGGATAAGTTTAATTGTAAATCAAAAGGCATTGTTTATGCTGCTATATGTCAAGGGTGCCCCTCTTTCTACATAGGAAAAACCGAAAGGAAACTCGGGAAAAGAATTTATGAACATCAGTTTGCCATTAGTAGGGGAGACATCACTAACGCTTTGGCAAAACATATTTTGGAGTTTATAGACCATAAGTTCTATTTTGTAATTCTTCAACAAGTCCGAAATGATGTAAGAGGGGTCCCATGGCAATTACGTTTGGAGGAATTAGAAGTTTTATGGCAAATAAGAACATCAGCATATGTTCCCCCAGGATTGAATGAAGATACCTCCATTAAATGTATACTTAAATTAAAAGCATTACGTAGATAATAAATTAAAATATAACAGACTAAATATTAGTTTTAGAGTAGGAAAACAAGGGTTAAAAAATAAATACATATATATTTCTTGTTAATATAAAGGATTTGATTTTTGAAGAGTAAGTGTATACACTATTAAGATAGTTTGAATTACACATCGGGTAGCGATGAAGATAAGCGGAATTATTTATAGGGCACGAATGATTCATGTTTTTTTTTCCCCATACATATAAAGTTTGAGACACACAGTTCTTAACATTTGACTTTTTCATATTTTGGATTTTAAATTTTATTGATTTTTTTATATTATGATATTTATGTTTACATAACAGTTAAGAATGAAGTTAATTTATTATATAGGTTTATGCATAATCTATGTATTTCTATTTAATCAATGGGGTTAAACTATGTAGCAGATCAATGTTATCTATTTATATATTATAGAAGTCACAGATGAAAGCTTTTTTTCATGCTTTTTTACATTCTTTAATAGGGTGTATGTTGTAGCACCTTAAAAGTTTTGCGTGCAAACAAGCTTTGGAGACTGGATATTTGATGTTTATGACATGTTTATAATTAAGTGGTGGTTTTATGCTTTGCGATGAGTGGTAGTACGGTAACACTCATCACTGTTTTAAATAGTTATTTAATTAAGTGTATCTTGTTATTAATTGTTTAATTGTATAGGCTGTGGATGGTGATTTAGATATATAAAGGATCTGTTTAAATTACAAGTTTGTCTGAAGAAGTTTGGGTATTTGCCCATTCGAAAGTGCTAACAGTAAAAGTTTTTATTTTAAAAGGCTCGTGTCAAGCAGTTTCTCCGTGATCGCTTTTTGCTTTTGGTTCTTGAAGGCTGTTAAGGCATTTTGAACAGCCAGCATCTCTTTCTGGTTGATATGTAGATGCATTTGCTTTGGGGTCCATATGTCCTGAATGCATCTTCCTGCCACGTGGGCTCCCCAGGCATAATCCGAGGAGTCTGTTGTTAAGGTTTGGCTGGCAGGGGGGAGAGTGAAGGCCCATCCTAAGTTTTGGTGACATGCCTTTGCCCACCAAAGAAACTCCTGTTGTAGGCAGAGAATGAGAGGAATCATTGCTTCCAGACTGTGAGAATGTTGACTCCATAAACTTTTCAGGTACCATTGAAGTTTCCTCATATGCAGTCTTGCATATGGAATCAGTAGGATGCAGGATGCCATGAAACCCAGAGCCTGCAGAATTTGTCTTGCAGATAACTGGTTTTTTGTTGCCATCAGTTTGATGTAAGTAGTCAGTTGCCTTTGCTCGTCTGGCGTGAGGTAAGCCATCTGGGCAGTTGTATTCAAGCTTGCACCCAGGGATGTTATCTTTTGAGAGGGTACCAGTTGTGATTTCTTTTTGTTTATTGTGTACCCTAGGCCTTTTAGAAGCCTTTTCACAAATGCCAGTGTCGAAGAATGTCCTTGTTTTCTGCTTGAATGAGACAGTCGTCTAAGTAAGGATATATTTGTATACTTCTTTGTCTGCAAAATGCAATTACTGGTGCCAGGCACTTTGTAAAGACCCTGGGCACAGTAGATGAGCCAAAGGGCAGTGCAGAGAATTGGTAATGCATTAAGCCAGCCTTGAATCTGAGGTATCTTCTGCACGACTGTCTTACTGGGACATGCAGGTATGCCTCTTTTAGGTCTAATGTCACCAGCCAAGCATTCTTGCCCAGCATGTGCAGAAGCTGCTGCAAAGTCAGCATTTTGAATTTTGGAATGTCCAGGTATGTGTTCAAAATCGATAAATCCAGTATTGGCCGCCAGGCCTTGTCCTTTCTGGGTACCAAGAACAGTCTTGAGTAAAAACCTTGTTCTTTTTCCTGTTCTGGTACTAGCTGAATGGCCCCCATATCCATGAGGGACGTAGCCTGTTTCTGTGCCTCTGCCCATTGATTTTTTGGCAGATCTGGCCAACCATTTGCCATTGGCAGAGTGTGAAAATGGAATCTGTATCCCTGTGATACTATGTTTAGTACCCACTTGTCCTGGGTTATTAACTGTCAATTTTGAGCAAAAGGTGCTAACTTTCCCCCAAGGGTGCTGCCAAAAGATAAGTGCTTGGTGTAGGCAGAGGGAAGTCATTGGGATTGTTTTCTGTAGGTTTGCGCTTTATCTCCTCCAGATTTGGAGGTAGAAGCGCCCCATTGCTTTGACCTGTATGAATCTTGCGCCTGGTATCTGGAACCCTTAGGGCGTCTGGATTTGCCCCTTTGAGCTCTGTCTGAACCAGGAAAGGACCAATGTTTTGTAGGCTATTGTCTACTGAATCTTGTTGGTGGCTGCACTTGTAAGAAGTCTTTAACAGTTTGCATAGACTTAGCTTTGTCTTCCATTTTCTTTAAAACCTCTTCTGCCTTAATACCAAACACAGAATCATGCTGTAAAGGTGCATCTAGCAATTTAGCTTTAACATGGATCAGGCAAATTTTGTTCCTTTAACCAGGCATGCCTCCTAATCACAGATCCAGTAACTGCGGCCCTGCAGGAGGCCTCTAAGGAATCAAAACCACATTGCAAAGTATGCTTTCCAACTTGTTCAGCTGCATGCAACAATTCCTGCAATTCTTTATTTTCTGCACATTCTGAAATCAACATCATTTTCTGTTTCAGCAATCCCATAACATGTTGTTGGTACTTTAGCATATGAAACTGACAGTTTAAGGCCCTGACTGCCAAGGTTGCAGATGTATAAACCTTTTGTCCCCATGTGTCTAGTGCCCTTGATTCTCTGTCAGAGGGGGTAGGATTTTTTGTTGTTGAGGCCTTAACTCCCTTTGGACCCTGTGAAATAGTTTTAGGATTTTTCTAAATAAAAAATTATGCGAGTCAGGGACCCTGTAGTACCCGTCAGGCTTACTGGGAGCTGGAGGTAAGGAATCAGGGGTCAAGCTTGACTCCGAAAACACATCATCCACAATGTCTAAAACAGGGGGAATGGCTAAAGGCTTGTGCTGAGGGAGAAGAAGGAAATCCCTCAGCCTCTTTTTTGATTCTGAGAAGTCTTGACTCTCCCAGTGAAAATGCTCCCTCAAAGTATGCAAGGTTTCTCCAAACAAATAATCCTCAGGAGGAGATGCAGATGGAATAGACTCCTCAGCATCAGAATCCTCATAGGGAGGTATAGATAATTCCTGATCAGAAGAGGAATCAGAAAAAAAGAAACCTGATCTGAAGATTCATAATCAGTGTCTTGCCTAGGCCTCTTATCTGGAGGTGGATGGGTGCGCCCCTGATCAAGGTAATTAAATTCTCAGCCATTTTGATAATTTGTTTTTTAGGCATTGGGGCCTGAACACATGGCCCAAGCGTCGGTTTCTTAGACATAGAAGTAAATTTTGGTCTTAGTTTTGAAGTCGGCGTTGGTTTAATATACAAATCTTTAGGCCTGAAAGCACCCTCAAAAGCCGGTGCCTGCTCAGTGGCTCCGGACCCATCTAAGGTAAAGACATCCGCGGGTTAAATACTTAAGTATCTCCCGGCATACCGGACTCCGAATGGGTCTCAGTAGAGGCCTGCGAATCAAAAGTAGCGGGTATCAGGGGCTGCGAAAGCACCTCACTGAGTACCGGCGGCTGGCTTAGGAGAAGCTTTGTCGTTGGTTTTGGACCTCGACGGTCTGTCTCTGTCTTTTTCTTTGCGTTTTTTAGGTATTCCGGTGGTCGGATTGCTAACCAACGACATATCTGGATAGTTAAATCTTGAGCCAAAATATTTAGAAGCAAAAAATATATTGATGTTTAATAGTGCGTTGATTAAATTTAGCAGAAAACCGACAGCAAGGCACATTGTGGTCAGGGCCTAGGCAAGGAATACAGTACAAATGAAAATCCTTATGAGGTATTTGCTTCCCACAAGTAATACAATTATTAACTTTTACTGACATCGGTAAGGAGCAAGAAAAAGTTTCCCCAATGGGGTACTTAGCTTTTAGTTGAAGACTTCAGTTCCGAAACTCGAAAACTCTTAGTTATGTACTTACCATAACGATAGATGTATGTGATCCATCGCGCCTACATTCATTACTGATGGGCTCGGAGCCGAGAATCGGCTCTGACTCGGCCGCTATAACAAGCACGAAGTCTCTCATTGGCTGGGCCAACCCTGTATCCCAGGATGCACCACACCCAAACCCCCAGATCTTGTTTGCCCCAACACATTCTTCCACCAACAGAAGCCACAAAGAGAAATCTGTAAGAGGAGAGAAAAAAATAGTATCCTAGGGGAATCTAAGAATATTTGTCTCCTCCAAGTCCAACAGGTTGGGGGAAGGAGGGTGGATGATGCACGTGTGGAGTGCGTAGAATGTGATAGATGGATCACATACATTTATCGTTATGGTAAGTGCATAACTAAGATGTTATGTGATCCTATCTCGCCTACATTCATTACTGATGGGACAGCGTCCCTAGCACCTGAATCCTGGGGGGCTCACTGGAAAACACTCCTGAGCACTGTGGAACCAAAGGAAGCCCGACCTCTAGATGCCACGTCCAATTTGTAATGAGAAATAAAGGTATGTGGAGAAGTCCAAGTAGCCGCTGCACATATCTCATCCACAGACAGCCTAGCGTGAAAGGCCACTTAAGTTGCCATAGCCCTAGTAGAATGCGCCTTCACTGGAAAGGGAAGATCTCTACCCGTCAATGCATAAATGAAGGAGATGCAATCCCTAATCCACTTAGCGATGGTGGACTTGGTTACAGATCTGCCAATTCTATTGTCCAAAAAAGACACAAACAACTGATCCGATTTCCTCTCCTGTTGTGTCCTACTCAAATAAAACCTCAATTGTCTATGCACATCCAACTGGTGAAATATGTATTCTGCTTTGTTGGAAAATTGTGGGAAAAAGACCGGCAGCTCAATAGACTGTTGAAGGCAAAAGACGGAAGAGACCTTAGGGAGAAAGGAAGGATTTAGTCTCAGAGATACTCTGTCCTTATGAAAAATCAAATAAGGAGGTTTGACAGAAAGGGCTTGAAGCTCTGAAACCCTTCTGGCTGAAGTAATGGCTACCAAAAATGCAGTCTTCCATGATAAGAATTTTAATTCGCAAGTGGCTGCCAGCTCAAAGGGAGGAGACGTTAAAGCTCCGAGCATCATATTTAACTCCCATGGTAGAACGGGTTGCGAAACCGGGGGGGTGAATCAAATAGGCTCCTTTCAAAAAGGCTTTACACAGACTAGGACCCATGTGGGAAGGTTCATGAGCGACGTGATAATTTGAGATCGCCGCCAGTTGAACCTTTATAGTGGAGACAGCGGAACCTTGTCTAAAAAGTGTTGCTAAAAAATCTAAGACCGCTGATACAGGGGCTGTAAGGGGATTCAGATCACACTGCTCAGCCCAAATTGCGAATCTTTTCCATTTACTAGAGTATATTTTCCTAGTAGAAGCCTTGTGAGAAGAAGACATAATCTGCACCACTTCCAGGGTAAGAGTATGCCATCTGACTAAGGCAGGAAGTGGAGCAGGCAAGCAGCAAGTTTGAGAGTTCGGAGGGATGGATGGGGCTGCCCCGACTGATGAGTCAATAGGTCTGGAGCTGGGTCCAGGATCCAAGGACCATCCACCGCATACTTCCGAAGGAAGGGGAACCAAACTTGATGGGGCCAGTGTGGTGCGATCAGAATCATGCTGCTTCCCAAACAGATTGCCTTCTGAATCACTCTTGGCAGAAGAGGGATCGGAGGGAAGGCGTAGAGCAACGGCCAACTGTGGACTAGAGCATCCCTGGGTGACTCCCCCTGAGGAGGGATCAGAGTGAAAAAATTGCTGCATTTTGCATTTAGGGGACTGGCAAAGAGGTCGCAGCAGGGAAGACCCCACTTGGAGAAAATCTGAGCAGCCACTCGATCGTTCAGGGACCACTCGTGAGGCATCAGAATAGCTCTGCTCAGCCTGTCTGCTATCACACTGGACTTCCCCGGAATGTGCGTTTCCACAAGAAAACACTGGGAAGCGATCACCCAGTTCCACACTCACATGGCTTCCCTGCAAAGTGGGTAGGACTTGGTTCCCCCCTGTTTGTTCAGATACCAGACCACCGACATATTGTCGGAAAGAATCGCAATAGTTTCCTGGGGAAGAAAGTTGTGTAGTGCCTGCAACGCTAGAAGCACCGCTCTCATCTCCAGAACATTGATATGCAAGTGAGTCTCGTGATCTTGCCAGGTACCTTGGACCGTCCTGCCCAGATAATGCCCCCCCACACTCTATCTGGCAGGCGTCCGTGGTTACTGTGGCAGCGGAGGACAGGGGGATGAACTATCTCCCTTGATTCAGATTGGAGGGGAGAAGCCACCAACGAAGATCTTGTCGGCATCTCTCCATGATGAAGATGGGATGGTACAAGGGCAGTTCCTGATACGACCACTGGACCGAAAGGAGCCATTGAAGTATTCGCATGTGTAACCTGGCAAGAGGGACTAGAAGAATGGTAGCCGCCATTGTTCCCAACAATTGAAGAACCATTCTGGCTTGGGCTTTTCTCCGGGGCAGCAAGGCCAGAACTTGGGCCTGCAGCACCTTTAACCACTCCATGGGTAGAAATGCTCACATCTTTAAAGAGTCTAGCTCTGCGCTGATAAAGACAACATGCTGTGATGGCAGCAATACAGATTTTGCCCAATTGAAAGTAATTCCTAGTAGATGTCCCAATTTGACGGTAGTTCTCATGGCTTGAATAAGTAGATGCCTGGTGGGGGGGGTGAGGAGCCAGTCGTCTAGATAAGGAAACACCTGGAATCCTAGACGTCTCAGGTGAGCAGTCACCACTGCCAAACACTTGGTAAACACCCTGGGGGCTGTGGTGAGACCAAAGGGCAGGGCCCGGAAATGAAAATGACTGGCCCCCAGCCAGAAGCGTAAATGATGCCTGGAGGCCTCGTGTATCTTGATGTGATAACAGGCATCCTTGAGATCTATGGAGCACATCCACACTCCTTTCTCCAGCAGGGGGAGAATGGATTGCAAAGTGACCATCCGGAACTTGGACTTCTTTACGAAGCGGTTCCAACGGCTGAGATCCAGAATGGGTCTCAAGTCCCCTGTTCTTTTCGGCACCAAAAATAATCTTGAGTAAGTTCCTGATACGATCTGGTCTGCGGGAACTGGTTGGATGGCTCCTTTTCTTAGCAGCTTTGAGATTTCTAGTGCTGCTTGTTCCCGTTGACTGGGTGGAACGTTCAGGATTCTCTTTGACGGTGGGGGAGAACGGATAAAGGGAATGGTATAACCTCCGGTGATGATTCGAAGCACCCATCGATCCTGAGTGATGGACTCCCAGGCCTGAAGATGCTCCGAAAAACGACCCTCAACTGGCTCCGGAGATGCACAGTCGGGTAATCCCTCAGGGACGTTGGAAGAAGGATCCATGAAAGGATTTGCGGTCTCCTGTATTGCGGGGGCCTCCGCCTCCTCTAGGGCGCCGTCTTCCAGAGTAATTTCCCCCCCCTCTGCCTCTGGAGGGGGGGGTCACTCTGATGGGCAGGGGAAGACTTTTGAGACTTTCTGAACCACATTTTTCCTCCCCTCTGAGCCTTGGGATAAGGTCTAGTAGGCAGAGAAAAACAAGCCCCAATGGCAGACAAAGTCTTGCCCTCCTGCTCACATCTAGTGAGGCTATCCTTCACCTTGGGTCCAAAAAGGGAGGACCCGTCGAATGGGGCGTCCGTGAAAGAAGACTTGAAAGCCTCTGCAAAATGACACAAGCGCATCCAGGCTTGCTTCCTGAGGGCTACGCCTGAACTCGCTGATCTACCCGCCCCCACAGCTGCATAAGATATGAGCCTCATGGACGAGTTGACGACGGAAGAAAGGGTAGACAGCTGGGCGTTCATAGACTGGGTCAATGCCTCAGGCAAGTTACCCGATAGGGTACCTCCCAACTCCTTTATGAGATCCCTTTGGAGCCGCGTAAAATGACACAAGTAATTCAGCGACCGCAAAGTAAAGGTCGCTGAAGACAGGGTACGCTTCCCATACATATCCATGCTCCTAGACTCCTTATTAGGAGGATGGATGGAAGTTGAAGCCTCTGCCACGTCCTGCTGAGTGGCAGACGCCACCACCATGGCATCCACAGGTACTCCCTTGGTCAAAAACTCTTTTCCAGGAGGCGCAGATAAGAATTTATTGGGGCGGCTAGGAACTGGATCCACAGAGTCAGGGTGTTCCCACACCCTTCGACAAATAAGATCCAACAATTCATCGAAGGGTGGAGACACCCAGGAGGAGGAAGGCTGGGCTCCAAAGGCCTTGAGGAAGACTGACTCCTCAGAAGGGTTTTTGGATGGCCAGTCGCCCCACTGTCTCAAGATCTCCAGGATATCGGAGAATGAGACATCATCGGAGGACGACTTCGGGGACCCTTCTGCAACATCGAGGTCGGTATCCGAGGTGACAGACTCATCTTACACAGCTTCTTTCTGGGAGGCTCTTCAGGCACAGACTCTGAAGGGCCCTCAGAAAGCAGGGGACCACACATGGAGGTGTCCTCAGGCCTTGGAGCCCCGCTGTCCAGAGATAGGGGGCACCAGAAACTCTAGCAGCAGTGTCCTGGGAGGGAGATGCCGATTTGGGTGAAGTCACCAAGGACTTGGCCAGCGCGCTCCTCATAGCCTCAAAGGCAGGTCCCCCAGAATTGGAGGAAAGGCCCATCTCCGAAACCATGACCGTAGTCGGGGTTCCCCTAGCCGAAGCACCAAGGGGGAGACTTGGAGCCGAAGCCAGAGGCCCAGATATATACCCCTCGGGCCCGACTGAGGACACCCGAGTGTCGAAACCTGTAGAAGGAATAGAGAAGGTTGGAGCAGAGGTCGGGACCAAAAGACTGGCAGGAGGTCTCGGGGCCGACCCAAGGACTTCACTCGACTCAGCATACTCCGACTCCGACGACACCAAGGTTGTCGGCGGAGGAAGAAATGGAACCGATACCATGGTAGGCTCCGGAGCCGACTGGGCTGGAGCCAAAAATAATTTAGATAACACTGGTGACTGGAGGAGCCTCTGGACCACCCAATCTACATTTGAATTCGACAGTCTGGAGGACCTGGATGAGACGGAAGGGGGTCGTGAAACCCTTCCCATCGGATCCGAGACATGGCTAGGAAAACGGCTCCGAATCGGCTCCAAAAGGATCGGAGCCGAAGCAGGCTCGAGGACCACCGAAACCTCCTTCGGCGCAGAAGGTTGTGGAACCGAGGAAGCCGGCTCAGAAATAGATAAATTTTCCTGCGGCTCCAAGACCAAAGGAACTGAGGAAGGAGACCCAGCTGTCGACCCTGAATCCTGCGGCTCCGAGATCAATGGAGCTGAGGAAGGAGACACAGCTTTAGACCCTTTATCCAACGGCTCCGAGACCAGTGGAGCCGAGGAAGGGGACATCGATCTAGATCTTTTCTCCGGCGGCTCCAAAGAAGTGGATGGAGCCGGGGACTTCTTTTTAGACTTAACCCTGGATTTTTCAGAGGGAGAAGAAACTACAGCTTCCTCAAAGGAGGGTTTAATTAAACCCTTCAGGATAAGTTTATTTTTTCTCTCCTGCAAAACCCTTGAAGAGAAAGCATGACAGACACTGCAAGATTCTTGCAAGTGTTTGGCGCCAAGACAATAAACGTATATCGTGTGACCGTCTGTCAAAGACATTTTATAATTACACTTTGCACATTTTTTAAAGCCCGGTGGCTTATGTTCTTTCTGCTCTTTAGTAGACATCATACAACTCAAACACGAGGAATGGCTCTAAATCAAATGCCGAGACACCACATAGGGCAAAGGCCCTCCAAATTAAACGGGCCTAGCCCGCCAAACAGAAGACACACAACAAGAAAAACCAACAGTCCCTTGACACAACAACTCAATACAAACACATAGCTTAAAAAATAGCTTTATAAAAAATAATCCCTACAAAACTAAAAAAGAAAAAATCAAAAAGAAAAGAAAAAACTTAGCCAAAGCCAAGTTGAGACCAAGACCATTCCAGGAGCAGCAAACGACTTGGGATCTGGGGGTGGGCAGTGTAGGGGTACCTAGGTTGGCCCAGCCAATGAGAGACTTTGTGCTTGTTATTGTGGGCTAAGCTTTGATCAGCCCCCGCCGCCGGCTCCCGCCCGGAGCCCATCAGTAATAGGTGTAGGTGGATAGGATCACATTACATCAAATGCCGACTGAGTGCTTCTGCTTCAGGTGCCGCGCAGTAAGAAAGACTGATGTAATGGCGTCGGCTGCATGTTTTATACCCCTAACGACCTGATGTCATAGAAGAAGGGACAGCAACCGACGCAGGACCCAAGACTTTGTTAATCAGGCCGACTGAGGGCAACCTGCCAGCAGATTACCCAAATGTAATGACTGCAACAGTGAAACACAAAGAACAGGAAGGGTGGCCTAATGGTTAAGGTGTTTGCCTTATAAACACAAGGTGCAGGGTTTGAGTCTTACAAAGGGATAAATGGATAGGCTTACAATGGCTTGCAAGGGCAGTTAGCCTAGTACTAACCTATGAACCAATGAACATCTTGTAACCCTGAGACACAATTTTCAAAACTCAGTGGTCCTTGGTAATGGTGGCCCAGGTGCTTGAGTGAAAGGAGAGTTTTCCTCCTAGGGGTAAGTGACGGTGGGCAGAGGGAGGGGGTGGAGGAGGTGAGTCACTGAGTTCATACCATAAGGGGGTGGCTTAGAACTCCCTGGTTTAGAAGTGCAGGCAGTCCACTGCTTAAATCTCTGCATTCCCTGGGGCTGCTGCCTGGGGGGGGTGGGGGGTGTCTGCTTCCATGGGGCCTAGGCTGGGCCGGTTTACTGGGAGCAGGAAGGACCAGTGTTTGGAGGGACAATGCCTGTTGAACCTAGGTGGCTGGACCTGCAAGAAATCCTTAACTGTTTGCATAGATTTTGCTTTTTCTTCCATCTTTTTAAAGACCTCTTCTGCCTTAGTGCCAAATTAGTTATCTTTGTGCAAGAGGGCATCCAACAATTTAGATTTGACATGGTCTGGCAGAGGCGGTTTCTTAAGCTATGCATGCCTTCTAATGACAGATCCAGTGACTGCTGCCCTGCAAGAAGCTTCTAGGGTGTAAAAAAGTACAGCTGTGTAGACTTACCATAAATGTAGATGTTCGAGTGTATTCACTGTTGCAGTCATCACACTTGGGTTATCTGCCTGCAGGCAAGCCCTCAGTCGGCCCGAACACCAGAGTCTTGGTATTTCTGCATCGGATGCTTTCACCTCTTCCTTGATGTCAGGTCGTCAGGGGTATAAAACAGGCAGCCGAAGCTATTACATCAGTTTTTCTTGCCCCAGATGTCAGGAGCCCCCAAAATAGGAAGCAATTACATGGTGTGGAACACCTCCAGTAAAAAGTAAATACCACAGCCATAAAATATGGCCAAAAAGAGTAAAGGTAGAAAGCATAGAGAAGTCAGGGGGCTGGAGGGAGGGTAACCAGGACTGCAACAGTGAATACACTCGAACATTTACAATTTATGGTAAGTGTACACAACTGTACTATGTTCTTAGTGTTTCACTGTTGCAGTCATCACACTCGGGTTGATTCCCAAAGCTGAGGAACGGTGGAGGCAGTCAAGAAGTATTAGGGCTGGCTAGCAGGCCTGGTAAGACTGCTGTGGCAAATCCAGATCTGGATTTAGAAAAAACAGGTAAGTGGTAATGCTTGGTTAAGGTGTGTACAGAACTCCAGGTTGCAGCTTCCAGGATGTCCCTGGTATGGACTCCCCTGAGAAATGCTGTAAAAGTTGAGGCAGCCCTAGTGGAATGAGTTTTGATCCCCTGTGGGGTAGGTTTTCCATGGTGTTTGTAGCAGAAATGGATGCAGTGTGCTATCCATTTGGAAATGGTTTGCTTTGAAATGGCTTTGCCCACTGCCCCTGTAGCAAAGCTGACTATCAGCTGGTCAGTTTTTCTGAAAGGCTTAGTCCAGTCAAGGTAGCACCCGAGCTGTGCACGTCCAAGGAATACAGGATCCTTTTCCCTTTATTCTGAGGATTAGGAAAAAAGGTTGGTAAATGGACAGCTTGGTTTAAAGCCACACTGGACATCACCTTGGGCATAAATGACAGGTTAGTCCTGAGGGAAACCCTGTCTGCATGGAAAATAATTAAGGGTTTCACAGTCATAAGAGCCTGTAACTCAGACATTGCTCTTGCTGAAGTGATGGCTAAAAGTAAGACCGTTTTCCAAGATAGGAATTTTAACTCTGCTGTAGCAGCAGGCTCAAAAGGGGGAATCGTGAGCTTCTCCAGTACAAAGTTAAGGTCCGAGGCAGGAGTGGGAGCTCTCCTCGGGGGTCTTACATTGCTAACTCCTCTCAGAAACTGTTTTATTAGATGGTGAGAGAAGAGGGGTGGCTCAGTATTGTAATGAGCTGAGATGGCAGAGGCATGAATCTTAATTGATGAGAAGAATAGGCCTTTATGGAGCAGGTCTGCTAGATAATCTTGGATTTGAGGTAAGGTGGGCACGGCTGTGTCCTTACCTTGAGACTGGCTCCAAGAACAGTATCTGTTCCACTTTTCTGCATAGGATTTCCTAGTACTAGGCCTCCTGGCCTAAAGGATGACATCCAGCACCTGTTTGCTGAGGGTTGCTGGTGATGTATTCAGGGAATAAGCCAGACTGCAAGGTTCAGGGTTTGCAGCTGAGGATGCAAAATCTCTCTTTCCTGCTGGGACAGCAAAGAGGGGGTCTGACACAGGTGCTAGGGTGGCACTGCTGTCAGACTGCGTAGGAGTGGGTACCAGTGCTGGCATGGCCAGTCTGGTGCAATAAGGATTGTCCTTGGCCTGTCCTGTTTGATCTTGAGTAGTACTTTTGAGAGGAAGGGCAGAGGGAGAAATACATAGATTGAGAGGTTTTCCCATGTAAAGGATATGGCATCCACTCTCCATGCTTGGCTGTGGGTAGGACTGGTGCAAAATTTGCTCAATTGATGGTTTTGGGGGAAGCAAAGATGTCCACCTCTGGTGTCCCCCACCTGTGGATTAGAAGTATGAATGAGTTGGGATCCAGTTTCCACTTGTGTGGGTCCAGCAGATTTCTGCTTAAGTCGTCTGCCAGTGAATTTTGTTTGCCTGGCAGGAACTGATCTTGCAGGTGCACTTGATTGCTCAAGGCTGTGATCCACAGAGCCATGGCTAACCTGCAGAGTGGGTAGGAATGAGTTCCCCCCCTGCTTGTTTAAGTACCACATAACTGTGGTGTTGTCTGTCTTTATCAAGAGTTGTCTTGGAAGAATAAGGTATTTCAAGGCTGACAGTGGATTCTGTAGAGCTAACATTTCTTTTTGATTGACATGCAGGTGAATTTGTCCTGGGTTCTATTTGCCTTGAATGCATTTACCTGCCATGTGAGCCCCCCATGCATAGTCTGATGCATCTGTTGTCAGGGGTTGAGTGAAAGGGAGTCCCTTGTTGTAGTTGCAAGCCTCTGCCCAACAAAGGAACTCTGAATGATAGGAATCACTGTTTCCAGCTCCTGAGAATGTTGAAACCAGAGATTTTTTAAGTACCACTGAAGTTTTCTCATATCCAGTCTTAGGAGAATGTATGAGGCTATGAACCCTAGGGCTGGCAGTATTTTTGGTGGCCAGTAGTTTGAAGTAATTTGTCAAATAAACCTGCTTTTCTGGAATGAGGAATGTCATCTGGGAAGTTGTGTTCAAGCTTGCTCCCAAGAATACAATCTTTTGGCTGGGTACCAGATGTGATTTCTTTTCATTGATGGTATACCCCAGAGAGGTTAGGAGTCTCTTTACAAATGTCAGGTGCTGAAGTAGCAATTCCTGACTGCCTGAATCAGGCAATCGTCCAGGTATGGGTAGATTTGAATATTTCTCTGCTGCAGTATGCAATGGCTGGAGCTAGGCACATTGTGAATACCCTGGGCACAGTAGATAAGACAAAGGGAAGTGCAGAGAACTTATAGTGCACAGAGCCTGCCCTGAAACGTAAATATTTCCTGCAAGATTCCCTTATGGGGATGTGCAGATAAGCTTCTCTTAAGTCTAGGGTGACTAGCCAGGTGACTAGCTGGAGTGTAAGCATTTTGAATTTTGGTACCACCAGGAAGGTGTTGAGAATTGAGAGATCCAGGATAATGTGCCAAGAGTTCTCTTTTCTTGGGACCAGGAACAGTCTGGAATAGAAACTGTTTCCCCTTTGCTCTATTGGAACAGGTTGAATAGCCCTGATACTGAGGAGAGAAAGTACTTGGTTTTGGGCCTCTGCCCACTGGTTTGGAGGAAGGTCTGGCAATCTGCTTGGGGTTGGCAGTGAGTGGAAGTAGAATCTGTATCCCTGGGATACAATGTCTAAGACCCAGCTGTCCTGGGTAATGTACTCCCAGTTTTTTTGCATGCAGGGTGAGTTTCCCTCCTAGGGGTGCAAGTGCTTGGGCATGGCTGGAAGGATGAAAGACAAGTCATTGTGAACTTTTTCCATATGGGGGGTGGCTTACCACTCCCTGTTCTTGAGGTGGGAGCACTCCATTGTTTAGATCTGTGCATACCCTGAGACTGTAGTCTTTGTGGTCTGTTGCCCCTGGGTTTGGACTGAAGGTCTGGGAGGGACTGGAAAGGACCAGTTTTTAGAAGGCCAATGCCTACTGAATCTGGGTGGCTGTACCTGTAAGAACTCTTTAACCATTTGCATAGATTTAGCTTTTTCCTCCATCTTTTTAAGAACGTCTTCTGCTTTTGTGCCAAACAAACATTCATGGATAATGGGGCATCTACTAATTTTGCCATGACATGGTCTGGCAAGATTTGTTCCTTCAGCCAAGCATGCCTTCTCAGAACAGACCCAGTGACAGCAGCCCTGCAAGATGCTTCTAATGCATCAAAACCACACTGCAAAGTATGTTTAACAACTTGGTTTGCAGAATGCATTAACTCTTGTAAATCTTTATTTTCTGCACAACCAGGAATCAACAACATTTTTTGTTTAATTAGTTCCATAATATGCTGCTGGTACTTCCAACATGTGAAACTGCAATTTAAAGTCCCAATGGCAAGAGTTACAGAGGTATATACCTTCTTACCCCATCTGTCTAAAGACCTAGAATCCCTGTTCGAAGGGGTAAGGTTTTTGGCTGTAGTAGCCTTAATACCTTTAGGTCCCTGGGAAATGGTCTCCGGATCTGCAGTGGGATTTTTAAAGAAAAATTTGAGAGAGTCAGGTACCCTGTAGTACCGGTCAGGCTTTCTAGGAGCTGGTGGTAAATTATCCGGAGTAAGACTGGATTCCATGAAGACATCTACACTGTCTAGGACAGGAGGTATAGCTAGAGGCCTGTGCTGAGGCAAGTCTAAAAATTCTCTGAGTCTCTTTTTGGACTGTGGATAGTCCTGGCATTCCCAGTGAAAATACTCTCTTAGGGTATGCAATGTTTCACTGAAAGAAAAGACCTCTGCAGGGGTGGCAGAGGATATGGAATCCTCTGCATCTGAATCCTTACAGGTAGATAAGGGTATGTCCCGGTAATTAGAGGGGTCAGAGTCATTGACTCATGGTCTGTAGAATCAGAAGGGAAATCTATTCATTGTCTTTTAGAGGGGGAAGGCTGGCTTCCCCTAATTAAAGTAATATGTTCTTCTGCCATTCTAAGCATTTGTTTCTGTGGCATAGGAGCTTGAGAATGCGCTTTGGTCGTCAGTTTCCTAGGCGTAGAGTGAACTCTGGGCCTGGGGAAACTCGGTAGTTTTAGTCAGAAATGAAGTAGTCGGTTTAATGTGAACATCAGAAAGTACAGTTTTATACCTACCATTAATGTAGATATCCGATAGATATGCAACTGCAGTCATAACATATGGGTTGTCCTGCCTCACGCAGCCCTCGGTCGGCCGGATTCCAAAGTCTGGGTCCGGCGTCAGCTGGTGTCGCCTCCTCTCTGACGTCAGAATGGCTGGAGTATAAAGGCATCGGCCAACGCCATCTTCCTCAGTGTTTCTTGCCCCAGATGCCAGGTGCCCTCCTAGGAAGGCTAAATTTGGTGAATGGATAAACAATTCCAGACATGCACAACAGTAATAAACAGATACACCATAGGAGATACCCCCAGCTAATAGGAATAGGGGTAGTGGACCCATAAAGAAGGTTGCAGAGTGGTAGAAGGGTGGGAAAATCCGACTGCAGTTGCATATCTATCGGACATTTACATTTATGGTAGGTACAAAACTGTACTATGTCCTTCAAGAATGCAACTGCAGTCATAACATATGGGTTGAATACCATAGCCAAGCTGGGGGTGGTTGGTACTAAGAAAGTGATGGTGTAGCTAAAATGCCCTGCAGGACTGATGAAGCAAAGCCTGCTCGGGATCTGGAGTATAAAGGCAGGTTGTAGTGCTTGGTAAAGGTATGCACGGAGCTCCATGTAGCAGCCTCTAGAATGTCCTTTGTAGCCACTCCTCTTAGGAAAGCTGTGGATGTGGCTATAGCTCTGGTGGAGTGTGGCCTAATATTGGCTGGCACACCTTTTCCATGAAAAGAATAGCAGAATCTGATGCAGTGTCCAATCCATTTGGAAATTGTTTGTTTGGAGATTGCTTTTCCTTGTACTCCAGCAGCATAGGCTACAAGCAGTTGGTCAGACTTTCTGGTGGCCTTAGTTCTGTCCAAGTAGTAGCGTAGTTGCCTGTGTATGTCCAAAGTATGCAGCAGTGCTTCCCCCCTGTTTTGAGGATTGGGGAAGAAAGTAGGCAGGTGAATGGCTTGATTTAGAGACACCCTGGAAATTACTTTTGGCAGGAATGAAGGACTGGTTCTTAGAGAAACTCTGTCCTGATGAAAAATGAGAAAAGGAGGTACTGCCATGAGTGCCTGTATCTCAAAGACTCTTCTTGCTAGTGTGATTGCCAATAGGAAAACCGTTTTCCATGAGAGAAATTGCATTTCTGAAGTTGCTGCTGGTTCAAAGGGAGGAAGAGTTAATTTTTCCAAGACGAAATTGAGGTCCCATGCAGGTACTGGCGGTTTCCTGGGAGGTTTGATATTCTTTATCCCTCTTAGGAACTGTCTTAGCAAAGGATGTGAAAACACAGGTGGATCACAATTGTATTTTGCTGAGATTGCTGAGGCATGAATCTTTATGGAAGAATATGAGAGACCAGTATGAAACATTTCTGCCAAGTATTCCAGTATCTGAGGTATACTCAATACTGTTGTATCCTGACCCCTGTTAGCATTCCAGATGATGAATCTCTTCCACTTGGCTGAGTAGGTTTTTCTGGTGGAAGGTCTGCGTGCTTCCAGTAAGGTCTCGTGAACTTTTTTGGAAAGAGAGATATCGGAAGGAGTTATGGTAACCTCCAGGCTGTCAGATGCAATGTTTTCAGGTTTTGATGAACAGTCCTGTAATTGTGTTGTGTTAGAAGCAGAGGCCATAGGGGCAGAGGCCACGGTTTGGTCAGAGTTATGCTCAACAGCAATGGGTACCAGTGCTGCCTTGGCCAGTCTGGAGCTATCAAAATGCCTGTTGGTTGTTCTGCTTTGATCTTCAGTATCACCTTGGTCAGCAGTGGTAGAGGAGGGAATGCATAAATTGTTAGGGAATTCCAGCTGAAGGAGAGAGCATCCGTTTTCCAGGCTGGAGGATGGTGGGTCCTTGTACAGAACTTTTCCAGGTGATGATTCAAGTGAGAAGCAAAGAGATCTATGTCCGGTCTTCCCCATGTCCTTGTTATTTGTGAGAAAATGTGAGGATGCAGCATCCATTCGTGTGGATCCAAGAAATTTCTGCTCAGCTTGTCCACCAGTACATTGTCCTTGCCTGGCACAAACTGGGATTGCAAATGTATCTTCAGACTTAGGGATTTTTCCCAGAGAATCATTGTTAGTCTGCAGAGGGGATAAGAATGAGTGCCTCCCTGCTTGTTTATATACCACATAACAGTGGTGTTGTGTGTCCTTATTAGCAAATGTCCTTGTTGAAGTGATTTTTCGAAAGTCTCGATTGCATGTATCACTGCCAACATCTCTTTTTGGTTTATGTGCAGATGCCTTTCCCTTGGTGACCATTGACCTTGAATGCATCTGCCCTCCATGTGCACCCCCCATCCATGGTCTGAGGCGTCTGTTGTAATCATTTGACCTGCTTGAGGTTTGTTGAAAGACATGCCTTTGTTTAACTGACTTGTTTGAGCCCACCACAAAAATTCTCTTTGCAGACATGGAATGAGCGGGATTACATCCTCTAGGCTTTGGCTGTGTTGGGACCATAAGCTTTTTAAGTACCATTGCAGCTTTCTCATATGAAGTCTTGACAAAGGTATAAGAAGAATGCAAGATGCCATGAACCCCAGGGCCTGCAGGATTTTCCTTGCAGTCAGCTGGGAGAGCTTTGCTAGGCCTTTGAAGTACTCTGGTAACTGCTGTT
This sequence comes from Protopterus annectens, assembly GCF_019279795.1. Classification (NCBI taxonomy): domain Eukaryota; kingdom Metazoa; phylum Chordata; order Ceratodontiformes; family Protopteridae; genus Protopterus; species Protopterus annectens. Next base: position 1,434,571,006 of record NC_056744.1, on the reverse strand, counting down.
GTTTTTCCTCTGTGAGATAAGCCATTTGTGTTTTTGTGTCCAGCTTGGCTCCTAGGAAAATAATCTGTTGGGATGGCAGAAGTCTTGATTTCTGAATGTTGACTGTGTATCCCAAGGCCTGTAGTAATTGAATGACATAGTCCAAGTTTGCTATCAAGGTTTGTTTGTTGTCTGCTTGTATGAGGCAGTCGTCCAGGTAGGGGTATATTTGAATCCCCCGGAGTCTGCAGTGTGCCATTACTGATGCCAGGCATTTCGTGAACACTCTGGGCGCAGTAGATAAGCCAAACGGAAATGCTGAGAATTGATAATGTTCTGTCCCTGCAAGAAATCTGAGGTATCTTCTGCAGCTTTGTCTGATTGGGACATGCAGGTATGCCTCCTTGAGGTCCACAGTGACCAGCCAAGACCCCTTGCCCAGCATGGGAAGGAGTTGCTGCAACATCAGCATTTTGAACTTTGGCACAATGAGATAAGTATTTAGAGTAGACAAGTCCAGTATAGGCCTCCATTTGTTTTCCTTTCTTGGAACAAGGAACAGTCTTGAATAAAATCCCTGGCCTTGTTCCTGTGGAGGGACCTTTTCTATTGCTTTTATATTTAACAGCTGTGAAACTTGAATGAGTGCCTCTGCCCTTTGATGAAGTGGCAGGTTTGGCATGCCTTGTCTTATTGGTAAAGTATGGAAGTGGAATCTGTAACCTTTGTCTATTAAATCCAGAATCCAGTTGTCCTTGGTTAAGATATGCCAGTTTTTTGAGAATAAAGATAAATTTCCGCCCAAAGGAGCTTCTCTTTGAGCCTTTGTAGATGGTATGAAAGTCAAGTCATTGTGGTTGTCCTTGTGGTGCAGCTGGACTGCCTGCGCCACTTCTTTGATTTGGTGGCTGCCATTGGCGGCCCCTGTAAGAGCCTCGGTATTGCCCTCTACCTCGGGCACGCCTGTTTTTTCCCCTTTGAAACTTGTCATTGTCTGGAAAGGACCAATTCTTTGAAGGCCAATTCCTGCTGAATCTGGGTGGCTGAACTTGGAGGAAATCTTTCACTGTCTGAACTGATTTAGCTTTTTCCTCAATGGACGTCAACACATCTTGTGCATTAGCTCCAAAAAGCTTCTGTTTTTCCAGAGGTGCATCAAGTAACTTTACTTTAGCATGGTCTGGCAGTGGCTGTTCTTTTAACCAAGCATGTCTACGTATAACAGCCCCAGTCATAGCTGCCCTACATGAAGCCTCCAATGCATCATAACCACACTGAAGAAAATGATTGCTAACCTGCTGAGTGTTATGTACTAGATCCTGCAATGCCTTTCTATCAATAGGCTCAGGAGAGGCTAGCTTTTTCTGTAAATCATCCAGTAAAAAATCCTGGTACTGAAATATATAAAAAAGACAGTTAAGTGACCTCATGGCCAGGGTGGTAGAGGTATAAACATTTTTACCCCATCTCTCCCGGGACCTAGCTTCCCTATCCGCTGGCAGTGGATTCTTGGCTGTGGAAGTAGCCACTCCCTTGGGGCCCTGTGAAATAGTTTCTAGATCCACAGAATGGGCCTTAAAGAGATGTTTGTGGGTGTCAGGGACCCTATAATATCTGCCTGGCTTGACAGGAGCAGGAGGGAGAGAATCAGGGTTAGCACTGGTGTCGGAGAAAACATCATCCAGGACATCCATAACTGCAGGGATAGCTAAAGGTCTGTGCTGGGGTAGCTTGAGGAAGGTACGTAGCCTTTTCCTGGAATCAGAGAATTCCTGACCCTGCCATTTAAAATGCTCCCTCATAGAGTGTAGGACTTCGCCGAACGAAAAATCCTCTGGAGGAGAGGCAGAGGGAATTGATTCCTCAGCATCAGAGTCCTCATAGGCCTGGAAGGATTCTTCTTGGGTATCTGCATGCTCAGAATCCCCAGAGGCTTCATCTGAAGAGAGGTTGTCGGCCTGCTCAGTTCTGGACCTTTTCTCTGCAGGCGGCTGAGAACCTCTGTCTGGATGAGGCTGAGACCCCCTGATAAGAGAAATAAGATCTGCAGCAAGAGACATGATCTGTTTATCAGAAGAAGGGGCCTGGGCAGTAGGTTTAGGATAGGTCTTGGCCTGGCTGGCGGCCTTAGCATGTGCAAAGGCCTTGATGGACATGGATACAGGAGGCCTAGCTGCCCCACGTGCAGGAGTAACCTTGTCCACAGGAATGGTGTCAGGTAGATCCAGAACTTCGGTTTCTGGAGGAAAATCAACAACCGGCACCGGTGTAGACTCCGAGTCTGAAGGACGTGTTAACGCTGTGTCGTCGGCCTGGAGCGGTTGAATTACCGCTTCTGAAGGGACCGAAGCACTCGCAGAGGGTTTAGGAGGAGTATCGGTGGAGGACGCGGGCCGAGGATGTCGGTCCCGGTCCTTTTGTTTTTTGGTAGATTGAGTTGTCGGTTGTTCCGACGGCATGATATAAGCGAAAGATTTGCTGAAAAAGTCTTCAGCAAATTCTGCCCGGCGCATGAGAGTGCGCTTATTAAAGCAAGCACAGGCGGCACAGGCCGAGACATCGTGGTCTGGGCCCAGGCAAGGGAGGCAATAAGAATGGAAGTCCTTATGAGGTATTTGCTTACCACAAGACAAACAATTATTAACTTTCTCAATTTGTTCTGACATCGGCTGAGGCAAGAAAAAATGTTCCCCAACGGGGTACTTAGCTTTTAGATGACTTCAGTACTGAAAACACAGGAGCTGACCGACCGGCACTTGCGAACTGCTTCTGCTTCGGGCACCGCGCGGCAAGAAAGACTGAAGAAGATGGTGTCGGCCGATGCCTTTATACTCCAGCCGTTCTGACGTCGGAGAGGAGGCGACACCAGCCGATGCCGGACCCAGACTTTGGAATCCGGCCGACCGAGGACTGCCTGAGGCAGGACAACCCATATGTTATGACTGCAGTTGCATTCTTGAAGGACATCGTCTGAATACACTCTCAGAAGCCGATGCCTGCACAGCAGCTCCGGACCCATCCAAGGTGGAGACATCTGCAGGTTCCATAATCCAGGTCTGAATACATCCTCAGAAGCCGGTACCTGCACAGCGGCTCTGGACCCATCCATCTGCAGGTTCCATAATCGAAGAAGCATCTCGCGGCATACCGGACTCTGAATGGGTCTCAGTAGACACCTGCGAATCTATAGAAGTGGGTATCCGGGGTTGTGAAAACACCTCAGAGTACCGGCGGACTGGCGACTAGCTTAATGGAAGCATCGTCGGCAGTTTTGGACCTATGCAGTCTGTCTCTGTCTTTATCCTTACTTTTTTTGTAAGATCGGTAGTCGGATGGCTTATCAAAGCCATTTCGGAATACGGAGAACGAGAGCAAAAGAATTTAGTGACAAAGATAGCCCAATGACTAATAGTTCAGGAGTTGAACAAGGCACAAAACCTACAGCGAGGAACGTTGTGGTCTGGGCCTAAACAGGTGACGCAGTAAGAATGAAAATCTCTGAGGTATTTGCTTTCCACAGGCAAGACAATTGTTAACTTTTTCTGACATCGGTTAGAGGAAGAAAAAAGGATCCCCGACGGGGTACTTAGCTTTGGAAGACTTCAGGTTTGAAACTAGAGAAACAAAAATTTCAGGAAGCGGCTGACTGGCACTTGTAAACTGCTTCTGCTTCGGGCTCCCGAGCGGCAAGAAAAGCTGATGTAATGGTGTTGGCTGCCTGTTTTATACCCCTGATGATCTGATGTCATGGAAGAGGCAACAGCATTCGATGCAGAAATTCCAAGACTCTGGTATTCGGGCTGACTGAGGGCTATCTGCAGGCAGACAACCCAAGTGTGATGACTGCAACAGTGAAACACGAAGAAAGTACAGTTTTGTACCTACCATAAACGTAGATGTTCGAGTGTTAATACAGCTGCAGTAATCACATATGGGTTCTCTGCCGTCAGGCGGGTCCTCGGTCGGCCGAATTCCAAAGTCTTGGTCCGGCGTCGGTTGTTGTCGCCTTCTTCCCTGACGTCAGTGCGACAGGGGTATATAAGTTACAGCAGACGCCATATTCTTCAGTCTTTCTTGCCCCAGATGTCAGGTGCCCCCAAAAGGAAGGCAATGCATAAATTATAAGGCTATATGCCTATATATATATATATATATATATATATATATATATATATATATATATATATATATATATATAAATATATTCCAGCAATGCAATGTTATCAAAAAAGAGAAGTTGTAAGCAAATACACCATAGGAGGATAACCCAAAATAGGATGTATGAGGAGGAGTTAGCCACTGATCCTGTACCTAGAGGGGATGGAGGGAGGGAAACCTGTACTGCAGCTGTATTAGCACTCAAACATCTACATTTATGGTAGGTACAAAACTGTACTATGTTCATCGTGCATACAGCTGCAGTAATCACATATGGGTAGAATCCCAAAGCTACGCACAGGGTGGTAGGCACTAAGTGGTACTGGGTTGAGCCAGAATGCCCTGCAACAGAGCAGTGGCAAAGCCTGCTCTAGTTTTGGAATATAAAGGCAGGTGGTAGTGTCTTGTAAAGGTATGTACAGAACTCCAAGTGGCTGCCTCCAAAATATCTTTGGTAGGAACTCCTCTGAGGAAGGCTGTAGAGGTAGCTGTGGCCCTGGTGGAGTGTGGTCTGATGCCTACAGGGACAGGTTTCCCATGGTAGGAGTAACAGAATCGTATGCAATGGCCTATCCATTTTGAAATAGTCTGTTTGGTAACAGGCTTTCCTTGAGCTCCTACAGCATAGGACACAAAAAGTTGTTCAGATTTCCTGAAAGGCTTTGTTCTGTCCAGATAATAACAAAGCTGTCTATGGATGTCTAAGGAATGTAACAACCTCTCTCCTTTGTTTTGAGGGTTGGGGTAGAAGGTAGGTAAGTGTATGGCTTGATTTAAAGCTACCCTGGATACCACTTTAGGCATAAATGACGGGTTGGTTCGAAGGGAGACCCTGTCCTGGTGGAAGATGAGGAAGTTCTGTACAGCCATGAGGGCCTGTAGTTCTGAAACCCTACGAGCTGAGGTAATGGCCAGAAGGAAAGCTGTTTTCCAGGACAAATATTGCAAATCTGTTGAGGCAGCTGGCTCAAAGGGAGGTAATGTTAATTTTTCTAGAATGTAATTAAGATCCCAGGCTGGCACTGATTGTTTCCTTGGGGGTCTTATATTCTTAGCCCCTCTGAGGGATTGTCTTAAAAGTGGGTGAGAGAATAAAGGTGGATCCGTGTTGAATTCTGCAGAAATGGCTGAGGCATGGATTTTTATGGAGGAAAATGAAAGCCCACTGTTCAGCAGCTCAGCTAGATTCTGTAATACCTGAGGCAAATTCAGTTTTCTAGGGTCCTGGCCTTTTTTCTCATTCCAAGAGCAAAACCGTTTCCATTTTGCGGAGTAAGTCTTCCTAGTAGATGGTCTCCTGGCCTCCCGAATGACATCCTGCACCTCTTTGGTAAGTAGGGTCTGCCGAGTTGTTAAGAGATTTTCCATGCAGCGAGATTGAGTGTTTTCAGCTGACCGTGAAGAGTTTTGTAGCTGTGCTGAGTCAGCAGAAGAGGCATTAGAGGTAGTGGCCAGGGAGGAGTATGTGTTAGGCTCCTTAGGAGTGGGTACCAGTGTTGTCTTGGCCAGTCTGGAGCAATCAGTATCATCTTCGGTCTGTCTGCTCTTGCTTTCAAGAGTACCTTGGGTAGAAGGGGCAGAGGTGGGAAAGCGTACACTGTCCATCCTGTCCAAGTGAATTAAAGGGCGTCCACTCTCCAGGTCTTTGGGTGAAAGGTCCTTGAACAAAACTTTTCCAGTTGATGATTCCTGTGGGAGGCGAAGAGATCTATGTCTGGCCTTCCCCACTCTTGGATTATCTTTGTAAACACCTGTGGATGCAACATCCATTCGTGTGGATCTGTCATATTTCTGCTTAGATTGTCTGCCAACGTATTTTCCAAACCTGGCAAGTACTGTGCTTGAAGTTCGATTTGCCATTCCAGAGCCAAGTTCCAAAGTGTCATGGCTAGGCTGCACAGGGGGTATGAATGTGTTCCTCCTTGCTTATGTACCACATTACTGTGGTGTTGTCTGTCCTTATAAATAATTGTCCTGGATGCAAGAGGTCCTTGAAAGCTGTAATTGCATTTATCACTGCTAGCATTTCTTTTTGATTGATATGAAGGTGCTTTTCCTTTCAGGACCATTTGCCCTGAATGCACCTGTCTGTCATGTGCGCCCCCCATGCGTAATCTGAGGCGTCTGTTGTGATGACTTGCTTTGCTTGAGGCTTGCAGAATGGGAGGCCTTTGTTTGTTTGGCATGCTTGGGCCCACCATAGAAATTCCTTTTGCAAACAGGGAATTATTGGTATTATTGTTTCCAAGCTGTGACTGTGTTGAGACCATAGGTTTTTTAGGTACCACTGAAGTTTCCTCATATGCAACTTTGCACATGGGATTAAAAGGATGCAAGATGCCATGAAGCCCAGAGCCTGCAGGATTTTCCTTGCAGTAAGCCTGGTACAATTTGCTAGTGTTTTGAAGTACTGAGTTAGTTGCCCTTGTATTTCTGGCGTAAGATAGGCCATCTGGGTGTTTGTGTCCAAGTTGGCACCCAGGAAAGTTATTTTCTGAGTTGGTGTTAGTCTGGATTTCTCTTGTGTATCCCAGAGAATTCAGTAACTGTGTTGCATAAGCCAGATGTTCCAGTAGTGTGTGCTTGCTGTCCGCTTGGATCAGGCAGTCGTCCAAATAAGGGTAAATTTGCATCCCTTGAAGTCTGCAGTATGCAATTACTGATGCCAGGCATTTCGTGAATACTCTGGGCGCAGTAGATAAGCTAAAGGGGAATGCAGAGAATTGATAGTGGATTGAACCTGCAAGAAATCTGAGGTATCTTCTGCAGCTTTGTCTGATTGGGACATGCAGATATGCAGGTATGCCTCCTTGAGGTCCAATGCTACCAGCCAAAACCCCTTGCCCAGCATGGGAAGAAGCTGCTGTAATGTGAGCATCTTGAATTTTGGTACGAGTAGAAATGTATTTAGGATGGATAAATCCAAAATGGGTCTCCAGTCGGTTCTTTTTCTTGGCACCAGGAATAGTCTGGAATAAAAACCTTGACCTTGTTCGTAAGTAGGAACCTCTTGAATGGCTTTCATTTCCACGAGTTTTGAAATTTGTATTTGCGCCTCTGCCCTTTGATTGTGTGGCAGGTTTGGCATGCCTCTCATTTTTGGAAGAGTGTGAAAATGAAATCTGTAGCCTCGGTTTATAATATCCAGGATCCATTTGTCTGTTGTGATAATATGCCAATTTCTTGTAAATAGTGCCAGCTTTCCTCCCAGGGGAGCTGCCAGCTGGGAGATGCTGGGCTGAAAAAGAAGGAAGTCATTGGGTTTGCTTTCTGTATTGTTGTGCACTGTCTTCGCCACCTCTTGGGGTTGGAGTTTGCCATTGTCTGCCTAAATATGATCCTTGAGCCTGTCCTCTGCCCCTTGTGCGCCTGTATCTACCTCTTTGGGGCTTGTCAGTGGCTGGAAAGGACCAGTTTTTTGATGGCCAATTTCTGCTAAAACGTGGTGGTTGTACCTGTAGAAAGGCCTTGACAGTTTACATAGATTTAGCTTTTTCTTCCATTTTTCGTAGTATCTCCTCAGCATTAGTGCCAAACAACACATCCTTTTGTAAGGGAGCATCTAGTAGTTTAGCTTTAACATGATCAGGCAAGCTTTGTTCCCTAAGCCAGGCATGTCTACGAATAACTGATCCTGTAATAGCAGCTCTACTTGAGGCCTCTAAGGCATCATAGCCACATTGCAAGGTGTGTTTACCCACTTCTTCTGCACTATGCATCATATCCGGCAATTCCTTCAAATCTGGTTGTTCAGGCTGAGACATTTTGTTTCTTAATTGTGATAACAGAAACTGCTGATATTTAAGCATATGGAACTGACAATTTAAGGCTCTCATGGCTAGGGTGGCCGAGGTGTATACCTTTTTACCCCACCTTTCTAAGGATCTAGATTCTCATTCAGAAGGAAGTGGGTTCTTGGCAGTAGAGGCCTTCATTCCCTTGGGGCCTTGAGAAATGGTTTCAGGGTCAGCATTATGGCTTTTGTAAAGAAATTGGTGAGAATTAGGAACTCTGTAGTACCTATCAGGCTTGACTGGTGGAGGAGGCAGGAATCCAGATTAAGACAAGCCTCCGAGTAAACATCATCAAGTATGTCCAGGACCGGAGGTATAGCCAGAGGTCTATGTTGAGGTAACAAAAGAAATTCCCTAAGCCTTTTCTTGGAATCAGAAAAGTCTTGGCCTTCCCAATGGAAGTGCTCCCTCAAGGTGTGCAAGGTTTCCCCAAAGGAGAAATCCTCAGGGGGAGATACAGAAGGAATGGACTGTTCTGCATCTGAATCTTCATAAGGGGAGTACGAGTGTTCCTCTACATCAGAATGTTCTGAGATAATGGAGCCCTGTTCAGAGGAGGGGGAATCTTCCTCCACTCTGGGTCTCTTGTCTGGAGGGGGCTGGGAGCCCCTGATAAGAGTAATTAAATCCTCAGCCATTTTAAGCATCTGCTTTTTAGGCATGGGGCCTGAGGATGGGCCCTGTGCAACGGGCCTCTTGGGATGCATGGCTGATTTGGACTTAGTAAAGGCCTTAATGGAAAAGAAAGAAGAGGGTCTAAATACACCCTGGGTGGAAGAGGACCTATCCCCGGTAGGAGTTTCAACACTAACAATGGCTTCGGAGGTTGTAGTCTGAGTAAGGGCCGAGGTACCTGCGGTCTCGGGTACAGAAGACACCGCCAAGGAAGTGTCGTCGGTAGTCAGGGACTGCATAGGCGTCTCGCTGAGAACCGGACCACGTGTAGCCGATTTTGGCGTTGTGTCGGTGGAGACTGCGGGCCTCGCATGTCGGTCTTTGTCCTTGCATTTTTTGGACAAAACGGTAGTCGGAGTATCCAACGACATTTTATAATCAAAGGCTTTACCAAAATAATGTTGGGCGAACTCCGCCCAACGCTTAATAGTGCGTTTGTTGAAAGTCACGCAAAAGCGACAGCCCGAGACGTTGTGGTCTGGGCCTAAACAAGGTATGCAGAGGGAATGGAAATCCTTATGCGGTATTTGCTTCCCACAAGAAATACAATTGTTAACTTTGTCTGACATCGGTCTGAGGCAAGAAAAGTTTCAACGGGTACTTAGCTTTAAAGAAGACTTGGTTTCCAATTTTCATAATTCAGGAGCTGGCCGACCGGCACTTGCGAACTGCTTCTGCTTCGGGCACCGTGCGGCAAAAAAGACTGAAGAATATGGCATCGGCTGTAACTTATATACCCCTGTCGCACTGACGTCAGGGAAGAAGGCAACAACAACCGACGCCGGACCAAGACTTTGGAATTCGGCCAATCGAGGACCCGCCTGACGGCAGAGAACCCATATGTGATTACTGCAGCTGTATGCACGATGAACATCATCCACAGTGCAAGGTGTGTTTAGTTACTTGACTTGCAGAATGCATTAACTCTTGTAAATCTTTAGATTCTGCCCAAGCAGGAAAAAAAGACATTTTTTTTTAAGGAGCTCAAAGGTATGTTGCTGAAATTTCAGCATATGTAACTGAAAGTTTAGTGCCCTGACAGCAAGAGTAGCTGAGGTGTATAATTTTTTACCCCATCTGTCCAATGTTCGGGAATCCCTGTCTGATGGGGTGGAATTCTTAGCAGAGGCTGCTTTAATCCCTTTTGACCCTTGAGAAATGACCTTTTTAAAAGGATATTTGTGTGAGTCAGGGACTCTCTATAGTACCGGTCTGGTTTTCTGGGAGCAGGAGGAAGGGAGTCAGGAGTCAAGCTGGATTAGAGGAAAACATCCTCCACAACATCCAGGACTGGGGGGATGGCCAAGGAAATACAAAGTCTCTGGTATTCAGGCCAGCAGAGGGCTACCCTGACAGGGATAACCCAAATGTGATGACTGCAACAGTAAAACACAAAGAACATTTGATGTGGTGATGTCTGCGAAGCTAGTCTCCTGGGGCACTTCACTAACATTGCAGGTGAAGGCAAGACTGACAAACATTCAGATGTCATCTCCTGTCTGTGTGGCATCCTCCCCTTCTTGGGAGAAGCTGAATGTTATAGCAGAGGAAAAATTAGCTAATGAAAGGCTATACGTATTCATTATAACCAAAAGCACCTCTTTCCTCCTCTGACTACATTTACTGAAAAGGCTCAACAAAGATAACATTCTTGACAGCCTGCAGAAACTTAACATGGAAAATAAACGGTTTGGTCTCTCACTCTGATGCAGACATTCATCAGTGGCAACAACCTCGGCTATATCATCAGCATTTCCAAATGTACAGGAGCAAATAAAATTATTCAAAGGCAACATCAAAGACTGTACTTTACAAATAAAATGTTCAGCCCACAGTTGTGAAAATCAGAAATCTTCTTCAGTATCTGACCTACCAGCTAAGACTGGAATTTGGACAGAATGATCAAACAGCTAAGCATCTTCAGACCAGCAAAAGGAAAATAAAACTTTTCTTGTCAAACCCACCCAATTTTCTTTTCCTTATTTAACATAACAAAGGCCAACTGCTGCTGTCTAAAAGCTATGCTGGACAATGGAAATTGCACAGCTGAGCACGGCATGACAACTGGTCACCTTTAGAGACAGTCAGCAATTTCAGAGACAGATGGATCAATGTCTATGTGCTTCTAGGTTGCACAAACTTCATCCCTAAGAGTTTGTTCCTAAGAAGGGGAGCCAGAGCTCCCTCTTTCAAAGGTACTCAGTCAGCTTTTCTGAGAAACAAAAGATGGGCTACTTCCATGTCCATAAAAGAACTGTCTAGAATTCACCAGTTCAAGAGACCCCCCCCCCAAAAAAAATGGGTCATCTGGAGAGGTGCTAGTGGTTACAAAAGAATTATCCCCATTTTTTTCAAAGGCAGGGACCTTAGCCCTTTCACATTTTTCAGCTCTGGAGAACTCCATTCCAAGTAGCAGGAGGAATGTCTACCACCATCTAATGCGAGTGACCTGCAAGCACTTCTTCATTATGCTCAAAGAAGAGGCGATGGTCACATGTTCAAGGATAGGCAGGCAAAAAATGCACAGAGAACAGCAATTACTGAGGTGGGCTCTTGGAATGGAGTGTCCAGACTTCGGTTTGGAGTGTGAAATCACCAGCTGAAATGTGATCTGCGAGCTTTACAGGATAAGTACCAGTAAACTTGAGTCTGTTGAAAAGCATGGACAGAATACCTTGCAAATCATCAATGCCATCAATCTCAAGGCTCTCAGATATGAAAGCTGCTACTGACAGACTTAAATTTATGAGATGAGGTTTGTAATGGAAGGATCCTGTCCATGTGAGGACTAGCCCTGCGTGGGTTGGGAGGGTGGCCTAATGGTTAAGGTGTTTGCCTTACAAACACAAGGTGCAGGGTTTGAGTCTCACAAGGGATAACTGGCTAGGCTTAAAATGTCTCACAAGGGCAGTTAGCCTAGTACTGACCTATGAATCTATGACAATATGCCTGCTGCAAAACCTACATATGTTAGTACTTGAGAAAGCTCCAAGTGGGCAGGCAGTTATCACTATAATTCTCAAGAACTGAAAAAGGACTCCAAAGGTAAAGCCATGTCCCATGACACAGCAGCTAGGGGCCAGTTGTTCAGCAGGTACAGAAACACTTTTACACCTTGCAGTCTCAGGTTCACTGCAACCACATACATGCATTTCATTAAAAGCAAAAACTGGGGAAAGAGACAACACTGAATTACACAGTCCTGATATATTAATGGCTGGCTCCTAACCAAAAGCATACTAACTTTCTGAATTCCTTGATAATCCTGATGTGGTGGTCAAGTGCCTTGAAGGTCTAAGAAGCACATCTAGTCCCCTTCTGAGACAAAGATGGACTGCACTATGACCACCTAAAATATGATTTTTAGGATATATTTGTTTGTTTAGCGGTGGTGGTGCTGCGGTAGTGTTGTCGCCTCACAGTAAGATGCTGTCCGGTTCGATTCTCAGCTAGAGTGTCTTCTGCGTGGAGATATGTGTGAATGGGCGTGCCTTCATCAAAGGTTGTGTGTTTTTGCTGGTAACTCGACACATAAAAATCAACTACCAATCATTAGCGGACCGGAGTTCCGCAGTGGCGACCCCTAACCGGGAAAAGCCGAAAGACACAAACAAGGATATATTTGTTTAGGCCACTCAAACATAACATTAGCCTGAGGTTTTCTTTCTTCTTAGGTAATAAAAGAACCTGGAGTAATCCTTTCTGGAGTGGTGGGACCTCCTGGATGGCTCATTTCTAAATGAGGGTTAATACCAGTTTTTTGCCAGTCTTTTGATGAGGCAGGACATCTTGACAAGAGGAGAGAATGGAGCCAGGGCAGTGTTGGAAGGGAATTATGCAGCCTCTAAATATTGCTGTCCTGATCCAACTGTTCTGCATGATAGCCAGTCACATCTACTAACGGAGGAACAGACAATCTATTATTGCCCTAAGAGTGGGAGGGTTTGGCAAGGCCTCAGGGTTTCTGCTGTTTTTCTCCAGAGGGAGGGCAGCAGCTCTCCTGTTAAGCCATTATTCCTGTCTCTAGGCTGGTGACCACTCTGAAAAGTTACCACAATACCTTTGGTTCCTTCAAGCCCTTAGGATATTTTGATGTCACTGGCCATGTCTAACCCAGAGTTGACAGACTCTAGTGCATCCCAGAAAAAAGTGAATTATGGAGTCTAAACCTTTACTCCAACCGATGAAAGGTTCTTGCCTTTTATTCCATATCTACAGGTACATCTTAACACATGATCCAAAAACAGCAAACCTGGCAAAGGAGGCAGTGGTACAGATCACATTGGTACCCTCAGCAAAATCTGCCAAGAGGAGCCAGATGTGGCAGCATAATGAAATGCTGGTACCAGATGCTCTAGCCAAGCCCTCAGCTGATAGGATAACCTGTTAGGCTGACTATATGGAAGAAAGTTGCCAGTTGTGACTACAGTTTGTTTTAGTTGTCCATCAAATCAAATCTAAAAAGTGACGCATCTTATCTGATAGCACCCACTAGAATCTTACCGTATGTAAAAGGTTATTTACAACCCTTGCATAAAAAAATGAGGGATGCACAAACACTTCCAATATCATAACCAATGACATTTTACATGAGGGAATTACACCAGAGCTCTGAGAATCTCAGCCTTTTTAAGAGAAACTACAGTCATGATGGACTCATGTTTTAGCATCCCAGCCCAATACAACCAGCCATAGGGGAGGCTGAGCAATCACATCAGGCTTCCTCAACAGAAGTGCCTCAACAATTTTTAGGGTACTCCCCAGCAGTACTAGCTGCCAGTTCAACTATTCTGTCTATGGGTGGAACCACCCAGGAATTTGATACAGGCATCCAGAATGCCTCCAACAGTGTCTTTTGAGGAAAGGTCGTTGGGTCTGGGTGCTACCCACTCTGTCTTGTCATTTCAAGAAGTCAATGGTGAATATTCCACCCTCTTCATCTTTGATATCTTGAGTTTGCAGACTCTAAACAGAGTCAACATGCTTCAAATTGCAAATAATTTACTGCCATTTCTTGGAGGTGACTGGACAGAGGATTATGAGGAAATTAGTTTGCATACAAAAAAATACCACAGCAAAACCCTACCATAGTAAAACACTGTACAAGGCCTCTTGCCTCTCTGACCTGCTGACTAACAAGATGGATGGTTACAGGCTCATGCAATGAAGCATCCAAGTTGAGTCCAATTTCCAAAAGGATACAAGTACTGTCTGCAGTGATGGTGTCCAAATACATAGACACATCACTTAAGGCTGAGTGCAACAGTCTACCAATGATTGGAGTTCGCAGAGGCAGACACTGACAGGCTTTGCACTGAGTTCAAACTTAATGGTTCAGCCTCTAACACTGAGGCAGAAAACTCCAACGACTTCTGGTCTGACATGGAAGGTGTTAATTTAAAAGGCCTGAAGACTGACCCTGTCAACATCAGCATCAACAACAATAAAAGTGACATCAAGTTTAACCCCTGAGCACCCAACCTCTAACCTAGAGACAAAAAGATCCAAGCAACATCAGAAACACTGACATCAAGGCCACTGACACAAAAGGTCAGTCAGGATCCATCGGTTAAAGTTGAGCTTTGCATCTACGGGACTCTCTGACATTACTGGGAATGCTGCTAGAAAGGGGCCTTGTGAGAAAAATCAGGAAGAACGTGAAAAGAATGCAGTGACTGGACAGCTGCCATTATCTCCCAAAAAGTAGTGTGGGGAATACCAGCAGCAAACATTTTTGCTGGGCTTTAATAAAGGCCAGCGAGCATCAGCAGGATTCAAATCAGAAAAGATTTTATTGTATATACATGTAGGAATGAAAAATCACCCTACACACACATCAAGTTTAGAGGAGACTGGCCTTCTTCAGTGACATACAAAAAATACAAATGAAAATCAAAGTATCAAAATGCAGCCATATAAATACAGATGGGCTATCCATTTTAACCAATCACAGCACCACATAAATAATCATTATTATAATTGATCATTGAGGCCAGGTGGAAACAAAGCCCCAAGTTTTATAATCCTCTAGGCCTTTCCGGCTTAGAATTTGTGAGCATTTGAGTGACATTAAAAATAAACGTATTAACAATGCATTATATAAACATTGCCTAAAACATGCCTCAGCTTCTTTTAAATTTGCCACTATTGATTGTATCAAGGGTAGATGTTTGAATAAACAGCACTGGCTTGAATTACTAAGCTCCAAGGAAAGGAAATGGATTATAAAACTTGGGGCTTTGTTTCCACCTGGCCTCAATGATCAATTGTAATAATGATTATTTATGTGGTGCTGTGATTGGTTAAAATGGATAGCCCATCTGTATTTATATGGCTGCATTTTGATACTTTTTTTTCATTTGTATTTTGTTTCAAGAAGGCCCTGAAGAAGGCTCCGAAAACCGTAACCGATGTAGGTGTATTCACATGTATATTTCATATACACATTGATAAATCTTTTCTGATTTGAATCCTGCTGATGCTTTTTTTTTTTTTTTTTGATTTTGACTGTTTGGCCGTGCGAGGGTCTCCCGGGCATCTGTTTTTTGGTTGGACTACTTTAATAAAGGCCGTCACAAACATGTCAGAGTCAACTTATGGAGGAGAAACAGAAAAAAACTAGACCTTGCTGACAGTGCTCCTGAGCCCATGCAACAAGATACCATTCTGCCAAACAGACAGAGAGAGAGAAGTTAAGCAAGTAGTCCTGACCACTTTAACAGGCAACATTTCAGAAACAACTTTAACAAGCAATTTAGAAAAGCCTTCAAAACAGAATTCAGAATGCACACAATCTTCCTATACCTTTTTGGCTGATGGCCTGGAAAGGTTTGCTTGTGTTTACCAACAGTACTATTTTTCCCTTATGCTCAGAAAGATTTCCCCATAGCTCTCAGCTTTCCCCGATACTGCAGAACATCCAAGAATTTGCCTCACATTTCTGTCCCACCTCTCGTAAAACATCTGATTTTCTGGTTCCTCACTGAAGACTGGTCATTCAGTAATGCCAGGCCTTACAGTTTCATATTCTTACTGTTTGGAAAATACATGTTGATGCAAAATCAGTTTCCCTATTAACTTTTAAAATGAATTAGGAGTAGTGCATAAAATGGAATCTGATTTGGTGCCTGTTTACCTTTTTTTTTTTTGGCTTTGTCCCCAGTTCTTGAGTAAAGCACTTGAGAGCTATAAATACCTTTCAACAAACATTGACCCAGCTCTCAAGATTGAGGTAGATGACTACTAAACAGGTCCTTGAAGATGAAACTCTGTCAAGGACAGATTCAAGTCCTTGCTTTAACTTACTTCTAAGTATTTGGGGTGAAATGCTTGCAAATCTCACAAACCGCATCAAAATGCTCCTCTCCTAAACAGCAACACACACATTAAATGATGCCATACTTGTATTTCTTAAACTCTGCTATTTATACAGAACCAACCAAGAAACAACTGCAAACCAATAAAGTAAATTAATAACAGTATTAACGATGAAGCAAATAACTTCATACAGCAACAAAAATGTTTGAGGAAAACAAAAGGGCAAAGTGACAAAAACTAGTTTTGTACCTACCATAAATGTAGATGTCCGATAGGTATGCATCTGCAGTCCTTACATATGGGTTGTCCTGCCTCAGGCAGCCTTTCGGTCGGCCGGATTCCAAATTCTGGGTCCGGCGTCGGCTGAAGTCGCCCTTTCCCCAACGTCAGAGCGCCTGGGGTATAAAAGCGTCAGCCGACGCCATCTTCCTCAGTTTTTCTTGCCCCAGATGCCAGGTGCCCTCTAAGGAAGGCTAAATTTGGAGAAATGCAATAAAATCCAAACATGCACAGAAATATAAAACAAATACACCATAACAGATAACCCCAGCTAGCTATGAGAGGGATAAGTACCCAAGGAATACCACAGAGGGGAAGGAGGGAGGGTAAACCTGACTGCAGATGCATACCTATCGGACATCTACATTTATGGTAGGTACAAAACTGTATTATGTCCTTCAAGGATGCATCTGCAGTCCTTACATATGGGCAGAATACCATAGCCAATGTGGGGGTGGTAGGTCTAAGAACAGGATGGTGTAGCTAAAATGCCCAGCAGGACTGCTGTAGCAAAGCCTGCTCTGGATCTGGAATATAAGGGTAAGTTGTAATGCTTGGAAAATGTATGCACGGAGCTCCATGTAGCAGCTTCTAAAATGTCCTTGGTAGCCACCCCTCTTAAGAAGGCTGTGGAGGTGGCTGTGGCTCTGGTGGAATGAGGTCTAATGTTAGCTGGCACAGTTTTGCCATGAAAGGAGTAACAAAATCGAATGCAATTCCCTATCCATTTTGAAATTGTCTGTTTGGAAATTGCCTTTCCTTGTGCACCAGCAGCATATGCTACAAACAGCTGGTCAGTTTTTCTGTTAGTTTTAGTTCTGTCCAAGTAGTAGCGCAACTGTCTGTGAATGTCCAGGGTATGCAGAAGTTTCTCCCCTTTGTTTTGTGGATTTGGAAAGAAGGTAGGCAGGCAAATAGCTTGGTTCAATGAGACCCTGGATACCACCTTTGGCATGAATGAAGGATTGGTTCTCAATGAGACTCTGTCCTGATGAAAAATAAGAAATGGTTCTACTGCCATGAGGGCCTGCAACTCAGATACTCTTCTTGCTGAGGTTATGGCCAGAAGGAAGGCAGTTTTCCAAGACAGGAACTGTAGTTCTGAAGATGCTGCTGGTTCAAAGGGAGGCAGTGTTAGTTTTTCCAACACGAAGTTAAGGTCCCATGTAGGCACTGGTGATTTCCTTGGAGGATTGATGTTTTTAATTCCTCTTAGAAACTGTCTTAGGAGAGGATGAGAGAAAACAGGTGGATCAGTATTGTATTCTGCTAAAATTGCTGAAGCATGAATTTTTATGGAAGAGTAAGACAGGCCATTGTGGAGCATTTCTGCCAAGTATTCCAGGATATGTGCCATGTTCATCACTGTCGCATCTAGGCCCTTTGTGGTGCTCCAAGTGCGAAATCTTTTCCATTTTGCTGAATATGCCTTTCTTGTGGAAGGCCGTCGAGCTTCCATGATGATATCCTTCACTCTCTTGGATAGCTTATCCTGGGGAGGAGTCAAGGTATTCTCCAGGCTGTTAGCTGCAAGGTTTTCAGGTTGGAATGCAGAGTTTTGTAATTGTGCTGTGTCAGAAGAAGTGGCCATTGAGGAAGAGGCCACGGTTTCGTGCGAGACATGCTCTTTAACAGTGGGTACCAGTGCTGTCTTGGCCAGTCTGGCGCTATCAGAATCACTTTTGGCTGCTCTGTCCTGATCTTCAGTAAGACCTTGGTCATTAATGGGAGAGGTGGAAATGCATACACTGTTAGAGTTCTCCAGCTGAAAGAGAGGGCGTCCACTTTCCATGCTTGTGGGTGGTATGTCCTTGAGCAGAATTTCTTCAGCTGATGATTGTGGTGGGAGGCAAAAAGATCTATGTCCAGCCTCCCCCATGATTGTGTTTTCTGAAGGAAGATGTCTGGGTGCTGCATCCATTCGTGTGCATCCATGATATTTCTGCTTAGGCTGTCCGCCAGTATGTTGTCTTTTCCTGGCACAAACTGGGATTGCAGCTCTATATTGAATTTCAGGGAAAGTTCCCAAAGATTCATTGCCAGTCTGCAAAGAGGGTAGGAATGGGTACCTCCTTGCTTGTTTATGTACCACATAACTGTGGTATTGTCTGTCTTTATTAGCAGGTGGCCTTGATACAGAAAGAGTCTGAAGGCCTCGATTGCATGTATCACTGCCAGCATTTCTTTTTGGTTTATGTGCATGCGTAGCTCTTTTTGTGACCATAATCCTTGAATGCATCTGCCCTCCATGTGCGCTCCCCATCCATGGTCTGAAGCGTTCGTTGTAATGGTTTGGCTGGGTATTGGTTTGCTGAAGGGCAGACCCCTGTTTGACTGGCTTGCTTGAGCCCACCACAGAAATTCCTTTTGAAGGCATGGAATGAGTGGTATCATAGTTTCTAAGCTGTGACTGTGCTGAGTCCATAAACTCCTTAGGTACCATTGTAGTTTCCTCATATGCAGCCTTGCTTGTGGAATCAGAAGAATGCAGGATGCCATGTAACCCAGGGCCTGCAGGATTTTCCTTACAGTCAGCTGAGTTTGTCTTGTCAGATTTTTGAAGTAATCCGGTAGTTGTCTTTGTTTTTCTTCCGTGAGAAAAGCCATTTGGGTGGTTGTATCTAGATCTGCACCCAGAAAAGTTATTCTTTGGGATGGAATAAGTCTTGATTTGTGAATGTTGACTGTATATCCCAAGGCCTGAAGTAGGCGGATGGCATAATTCAACTGTTTTACCAAAGTTTGTTGGCTGTCCACTTGTATAAGGCAGTCGTCCAGATATGGGTATATTTGAATCCCCTGAAGTCTGCAGTGTGCAATTACTGATGCCAGGCATTTCGTGAATACTCTGGGTGCAGTAGATAAGCCAAAGGGCAATGCTGAGAATTGATAATGCTCTGAACCTGCAAGAAATCTGAGGTGTCTTCTGCAACTTTGTCTGATAGGGACATGCAGGTATGCCTCCTTGAGGTCTAGAGTTACCAGCCAAGACCCCTTGCCCAGCATGGGAAGGAGTTGCTGTAGAGTCAGCATTTTGAATTTTGGCACAATGAGATAAGTATTCAGTGCGGACAAGTCGAGAATAGGCCTCCATTGTTTTTCTTTTCTTGGAACAAGGAATAGTCTGGAATAAAATCCTTGGCCTTGTTCTGAAAGAGAAACCTTTTCTATAGCTTTCATTTGAATTAAGTTGGAGATTTGTTTCAAAGCCTCTGCCCTTTGATTCGGTGGCAGGTCTGGCATGCCTTTTCTTTTTGGTAATGTGTGAAAATGGAACCTGTATCCTTTGTCTATTATTTGCAGTGTCCATTTGTCCCTTGTAATACTGTGCCAATTTTTTGAGAATAAAGAAAGCTTTCTGCCCAAAGGTGCTTCCAATTGAGCCCTGATTGGCGGGGTCAAAGTAAAGTCATTGAGTCTGTCCTTGTGCAGCAGTTGTAGTTCCTGCACTACCTCTCTGGTTAGGAGGCTGCCATTGACGTCCCCCTGTAGGAGCCTCTAGCTTGCCCTCTAACTCTGGCACGCCTGTTCTTGCCCCTTTGAAATCTCTCTGTGTCTGGAAAGGACCAATTCTTGGAAGGCCAATTTCTGCTGAATCTTGGTGGTTGGACTTGGAGAAAATCTTTGACTGTTTGTACAGATTTTGCCTTTTCCTCAAATTTCTTTAAGACCTCCTGAGCAGTGGAGCCAAATAACTTTTGCTTTTCCAGTGGAGCATCCAGAAGCTTTGCTTTAACATGGTCTGGCAGAGATTGTTCCTTCAGCCAAGCATGCCTCGATAACTGCACCTGTCATAGCTGACCTACATGAAGCTTCCAATGCATCATAACCACACTGCAAGAAATGGTTGCTAACCTGTTAAGAGTTATGTACCAGATCCTGAAGTGATTTGCGATCTAGGGGTTCAGGTGAAGACAGTTTTTTATGCAATTCATCTCACAAATACTCTTGGTACTGTATCATATGAAATTGACAATTTAATGCCCTCATAGAAAGAGTAGCAGAGGTATACACTTTTTTACCCCATCTCTCTAAAGCCCTGGACTCCCTTTCAGAGGGCCGTGGATTTTTAGTAGTGGCAGCTGCAACCCCTTTAGGGCCCTGGGAAATAGTTTCTGGATCAGCAGAGTGGGCCTTGTAAAGGAAAAGATGAGAGTCCGGGACCCTGTAGTACCTATCGGGTTTGACAGGAGCCGGAGGAAGAGTGTCAGGGGTTATGCTAGACTCAGAGTACACATCATCAATGACATTTAAAACAGAAGGAATAGCCAAAGGTCTATGCTGAGGTAAATGCAAAAAAGTCCTTAATCTCTTCCTGGAATCAGAGAAATCCTGGCCCTGCCATTTGAAATGCTCTCTCATGGAGTGAGGGGTCTCCCCAAAGGACAGCTCTTCAGGAGGGGAGGCCGAGGGGATAGATTCCTCTGCATCAGAATCCTGGAAGGCCGAAAAAGCCTCCTCCTGGTAATCCGAGAGAGCAGAGCCATCAGAGGCCTCATCTGAGGAGTGGGGATCAGAGGGCTCAACCCTGGGCCTTTTGTCTAGAGGATATTGAGAGCCCCTGTCCGGATGTGGCTGAGAGCCCCTAATTAAGGAAATATGGTCCTCAGCTAAACTTAGAATCTGTGAACCTGTAGTGGGTCCCTGAGGAATAGCCCTGGGAGGCACAGCTTTTGGATGTTTAGCAGCTTTAGCCCTGGTGAATGCCTTTATGGACATGGATGCAGGAGGCCTGGCTGCACCACGTGCTGGTGTAGTTTTGTCTAGAGGAATGGTGTCGGAAGTTTCCAGGACACCAGTTTCTGAAGGAAATTCTATAACCGACTCAGTAGGGGCCTCCGGGGCCGGGGTTGTCGGTTGAGTGGTTTTGGCGGTCGGAAGTACTAAGGACTCTGTTTCAGCCGAGACAGAGACACTCGCGGTAGGCCTAGCCGTGGTTTCAGCCGAAACCACGGTCCGCGTTTGTCGGTCCTTGTCCTTCCGTTTCTTGGTTAAATGGGGAGTCGGAGTCTCCGACGGCATATTATAAGAGAAACTAGCCCCAAAAAATTCCTCTGCAAACTTCGCCCGACGCCTAAGAGTGCGTCGATTGAAGGAAGCACAGGCTGAACAGGCCGAGACGTCGTGGTCTGGGCCTAGGCAGGGGAGGCAGTAAGACTGGAAATCCTTATGAGGTATTTGTTTCCCACAAGTTAAGCAATTATTAACTTTATCTGACATCGGCTGAGGCAAGAAAGAGTCCCCAACGGGGTACCTAGCTTTTGAAGTCTTCGGTAGCTGAATTAAAGGAGCTGGCCGACCGGCACTTGCGAACTGCTTCTGCTTCGGGCACCACGCGGCAAGAAAGACTTAGGAAGATGGCGTTGACTGACACTTTTATACCCCAGGCGCTCTGACGTCGGGGAAAGGGCGACTTCAGCCGACGCCAGACCCAGACTTTGGAATCCGGCCGACCGAAGGGCTGCCTGAGGCAGGACAACCCATATGTAAGGACTGCAGATGCATCCTTGAAGGACATCAACTTTAGGTACTGGGAAGGGAATGCAGACGTCAGTTAAGTGTCCAAAAGAGAAAAATGTAATTATCTGACCTGAAACATTAATAAGACAGAAGGAAAAACAAAAATTAATGAATTAATGCAATTAAGTGAACTAATGTGAAAAAAAACTATAATAATGCTACATTCGAAAATCAGCCTGGGGTTGTTTCTCAAATGTGGCTAGCTTCAAAGCACAGCACATGAGATTTTGGGGAAGAAAGTCGGTTTGCAAAGCACTGTGAGCAAAAGGGACATGGAGAGATTCAGCAGTGTGAGAAAATTTCAGATGCTGAACTTTATAATAGCATCAGTCCAGCTGTTGAAGAGGATACACCTCCTCATTAAAGATCCTTATCTCTAGTCTCTCAATGTATTATTGGAGTGAAGGCCTGACAAATTTCACAACTTTGAACATTACACACCATCTGTTTATGTTTGTTTACCAGGGTAGTGCACTGATCTCAATGGACCAATTTTTCAAGCACAGCCCAGGTGAATAGGATCACATAAGAAATGAACAAAACATTCACAGATACAGGGATATCCTAAAAACATGCGTACACACACACACACACACACACACACACACACACACACACACGGGTCTACTTCAGTTTATCGAAGTTTCACGCAACCAAAATGAGATGAAAACATTGGAAATGCATATGAACGTACGTTTACAAAGACAAAAGTCATAAGCACGAAAAACCAGCTGTGGATGTCACACAACACTCTGAGCTTCAGAATGGAGATTGCAGTACAGTGAGGACTGGGAAATTTGCTCTTTTCCCTACTGTAGTGCAGTCTCGGAGTCGGTATATACAATTTGCAGGGAGTGTGCAAGGGGGCTTGCCTCCCTGCAAAAACATACAAAAGTTAGATTTTTGTTTTGAAATGATGTGTTTAAATGTAGTAGCTGTTTTTTCATTCTTATGACTTTCGGCATCATCAACATTTGTTCATGTGAGATTGCGATGTTTTCGGCCACTTTTAAATTTCAGTTATATGAAAATTTGATAGACTAAAGAAGATATATACATACACATACATACAGGTGGAGATCCATGGGACCCTTCCCCCTTTGAAGTCAATGTCCTCTATCAGTGACTCCAAGGGGGAGTCTATGTGCTTAGTCTCACACAGACGCTTCCGGGGACATCATCCGCGAGATACTTGGGGAAGGACTCTGAAGACATGGGAACCCTTTGGTGAGGGGAAGGCTGGAGGCTCTTTGGAGGGGCTGACCATGGATCGGATGGATAGGAGCAAATTTATGATCCACAAGAGATTGGGTAGGGCCTGGCAGAAGAGGGACTGTGTCTCAAGGCATAGCACAGTTGTGGACACTTACCATAAATGTAGATGTTCAAGTGTATTCCCTGTTGCAGTCATTACATTTGGGTTATCTGCCTGCAGGTAGCCCTCAGCCGGCCTGAATATCAAAGTCTTGGATCCCTGCGTCGGATGCCGTCTCTTCTTCCATGACGTCAGGTCGTCAGGGGTATAAAACATGCAGCCGATGCCATTACATCAGTTTTTCTTGCCCCAGATGTCAGGTGCCCCCATAATGGGAAGCAATTATATGTTAGGTTACACCTCCAAAAGCAAATACACCAGAAAGCTGAAATACACTAAACAAGAAGAAAAGTATAGCTAAGAGAAGTCAGGGGGCTGGAGAGAGGGTAACCAGGACTACAACACTGAATACACTTGAACATCTACATTTATGGTAAGTGTACACAACTGTACTATGTTCTTCGTGTTTCACTGTTGTAGTCATTACATTTGGGTTGACTCCCAAAGCTAAGGAAGGGAGGAGGAAGTTAGAGAGCATTAGGAACAGCTATTAAGCCCTGCAAGACTGCAGTGGCAAAACCAGCTCTGGATTTAGAAAAAATAGGCATGTGGTAATGCTTGGTGAAGGTATGTACAGAGCTCCAGGTAGCAGCTTCTAGGATGTCCCTGGTAGGGACACCTCTAAGAAAGGCTGTAGAGGTAGATGTAGCCCTGGTGGAATGTGATCTTATCCCCTGTGGGGTAAGTTTTCCATGCTACTTATAGCAGAAATGAATGCAATGGGCTATCCACTTAGAAATGGTTTGCTTTGAAATGGCCTTCCCCTCTGACCCTGCAACAAAGCCAACTAGCAGCTGTTCAGATTTTCTGAGACGCTTAGTCCTGTCCAAATAAAATCTAAGCTGTCTGTGCACATCCAAAGAGTGCAGTATTCGTTCTCCTTTGTTCTGTGGATTAGGGAAAAAAGTAGGCAAATGAATGGACTGATTAAGGGCCACACTAGACACCACCTTGGGCATAAAGGAAGGATTGGTCCTGAGGGACACCCTATCTGCATGGAAGATGATGAAGGCCTCCACTGCCATGAGGGCCTGTAATTCAGACACTCTTCTTGCTGAAGTGATGGCTAGAAGGAAAGCTGTTTTCCAAGAAAGGAATTTCAACTCTGCAGTTGCAGCTGGCTCAAAAGGAGGTAGAGTGAGCTTTTCCAATACAAAGTTAAGGTCCCAGGCTGGAGTAGGGGCTCTCCTGGGTGGTCTTAAATTTTTGGCCCCTCTCAGGAATTGCTTTAGCAGGGGGTGAGAGAAGAGGAGTGGTTCAGTATTACAATGTGCTGAAATGGCCGAGGCATGAATTTTAACTGACGAGAAGGAAAGGCCCTTGTAGAGCATCTCTGTTAAGTACTGAAGAATATGCCGTAAGCTGGACACTGTTGTGCCTATCCCCTGAGTCTGGCTCCAGGAACAGCATCTTTTCCACTTTTCAGCACTGGATTTTCTAGTACTAGACCTCCTTGCCTCCAGAATGACATCTAGTACCTGCTTACTGAGGGATGCTATTGGAGAGCTCAAGGAATTAGCCAGGCTGCAAGGTTCAGGGTTTGAAGGTGAAAGTGCAGAATCTGGCCCTCCTGCTGGGAAAGCAGGGAAGAGGTCTAAGGCAGGCGCCATGGTTTCAGCAATGACATACTGCGCAAGAGGGGGTACCATTGCTGGCACGGCCAGTCTGGTGCAATCAGTATTGTCCTTGGTTTGTCCTGTTTGATCTTTAGCAGAACTTTCGAGAGGAGAGGCAGAGGGGGAAAGGCATAAACTGAGAGGCTTTCCTAGGTGAAAGACAGGGCATCCACATTCCAAGCTTGACTGTGGGACATCCTTGTGCAGAATTTGTCCAATTGGTAGTTCTGAAGGGAGTCAAACAGGTCTATCTCTGGATTTCCCCACTTGTTGCTCAAAATGTTGAATATCTTTGGTTCCAGTTTCCACTCGTGTGGGTCTATGATATTTCTGCTTAGGTCATCTGCCAGGGAATTTAGCTTGCCTGGCAGGAATTGAGCTTGTAGGTGCACTTGGTAGCTCAAGGCTGTGTTTCACAGAGCCATGGCTAGTCTGCAGAGAGGGTACGAGTGGGTTCCCCCCCTACTTTTTATGTTCCACATAACAGTGGTGTTGTCGGTCTTTACCAATAATTGTCCTGGAAGAATGTGGTCCTTGAAGGCTGTCAAGGAATTCTGTACAGCTAACATTTCTTTTTGATTGATATGCATGTGCATCTGACTCGGGTTCCATTTGCCATGAATGCACTGCCCTGCCAAGTGAGCCCCCCATGCATAGTCTGATGAGTCTGTTAGGGTTTGGGCAGCGGGGGGTAGAGTGAATGGGAGCACCTTGTTGTGGTAGCAGGCCTCTGCCCACCAAAGGAACTCTAAATTTATACATGGAATGATAGGAATCATTGATTCCAGGTCGCGAGAATGTTGACACCATAGGCTTTTTAGATACCATTGTAGTTTCCTCATATGCAGTCTTGCATATGGAATTAGTAGAATGCAAGAGGCCATGAACCCCAGGGCTTGCAGGATTTTCCTTGCAGATAGCTGGGTCTTTGTGGCCAGTAGTTTGAAGTAGGCTGTCACACTTGTTTCTCTGGCGTGAGGTAAGCCATCTGGGAAGTTGCGTTCAAGGTTGCTCCCAGGAATACAATTTGTTGGCAGGGTACTAGATGAGATTTCTTTTTGTTTATGGTGTACCCCAGCGAGGTTAGAAGTTTCTTTACAAAAAAGCCAGATGTTTTAGTAGCATGTCCTGGCTTTCTGCTTGAATTAGACAATCGTCCAGATATGGGTATATCTGAATATTTATTTGCCTGCAAAATGCAATGACCAGAGCTAGGCACTTTGTAAATACCCTGGGCGCAGTAGATAAGCCAAAGGGAAGTGCAGAAAACTGCATGGAGCCTGCTCTGAAGCGTATGTATTTCCTGCAAGATTCCCTTATTGAAATGTGCAAGTAAGCTTCCTTTAAGTCTAAGGTTGCCAACCAGGCATCTTTGCCTAGCATAGGAAGCAGCTGCTGAAGTGTTAACATCTTGAATTTTGGGATTACCAAAAAGGTGTTTAGAATAGAGAGGTCTAGGATAGGACGCCAGGAGCTGTCTTTTCTGGGTACCAGGAAAAGTCTTGAGTAAAAACCTTGTCCCCTTTCTTCTGCTGGGACAGGTTGAATAGCCCAGATACGTAGGAGAGAGAGAACTTGCTGTTGAGCCTCTGCCCACTGATTTGGAGGTAGGTTTGACCAACATTTTGGGGTTGGTAAGGTGTGGAAGTGGAATCTGTATCCTTGGAAAACTATATTTAAAACCCATTTACCCTGGGTAATGAGTTCCCAGTTTTTTGCATGCCAGGCGACCATTTCCCCCTAAGGGAGCAGGCAGTTGAGCAGGGCTTGGAAGGTTTAAGGTTACGTCATTGTGATATTTTTTCCATGGGGGGGTGTCTTACTGCTTCCAGGTTTGGAAGTGGGAACCCCCCACTGCTTAGGCTTGTGAGTACCTTGAGACTGTAGCCTAGGTTGTCTGCTGTTCCTGGGTTTGGACTGAGAGGGCCTGGAAGAGACAGGAAAGACCAATTCTTAGAAGGCCAATGCCTACTAAATCTGGGAGGCTGTACTTGCAGGAAATGTTTAACAGTTTGCATAGATTTACCTTTTTCCAGCATCTTTTTAAGGACTTCTGCTTTGTTGCTAAAGAGGCGGTCTTGGTTTAAGGAAGCATCCAGTAATTCAGCTTTAACATGATCTGGCAAACTTTGTTCCTTAAGCCAAGTATGCCTTCTAAGAATAGACCCAGTGACAGCAACCCTGCAAGATGCTTCTAAAGAGTCAAAACCACATTGCAAAGTATGTTTACCAACCTGTTCAACAGAATGCATTAAATCTTGTAATTCTTCATTTTCAGCACAGTCAGGAATCAACATCATTTTCTGTTTAAGTAGTCCCATATAGTCCCATAATATGATGCTGATACTTTAACACATGAAACTGGCAGTTTAAGGCCCTAATGGACAAAGTAGCAGAAGTGTATACCTTCTTACCCCATCTGTCCAAGGCCCTGGAATCTCTATCAGAGGGGGTAGGGTTTTTGGCAGTAGTAGCCTTAATGCCTTTAGGTACTTGGGAAATGGTATCTGGGTCCGCAGTAGGATTTTTGAAGAGGAACTTGAGAGTCATGTACTCTGTAATACTGGTCAGGTTTCCTGGGAGCTGGAGGTAAAGTGTCTGGGGCCAGGCTAGAGTCCAAGTAGGCATCATCTACAATGTTCAGGACAGGAGGGATAGCTAAAGGCCTGTGTTAAGGGAGGAGTAAGAATTCCCCAAGCCTCGTTTTGGAGTCACAGTAATCCTGGCTTTCCCAGCGGAAATGCTTCCTAAGAGTGTGCAAAGTTTCACCAAAAGAAAAATCTTCTGGAGGGGAAGCAGAGGAAATGGAGTCCTCTGCATCAGAATCCTCATAGGTAGATAAGGGTAAATCCTGGTAATCGGAAGAAAAAAATGTCAGAATCCTGATCAAAAGAATCAGAAGGAAAATCAGTTTGAGATCACTTACAGGGTGAAGGCTAGCTTCCCCTAATTAAAGTAATAAAGTATCCAGCCATTCTTATCATTTGTTTTTTAGGCATAGGGGCTTGACCATGCGGTTTGGACGTTGGTTTTCTAGGCATGGGTCGAGTTTCAGGCCTTGAAGAAGATGGCGTCAGTCTGACATGTAAGTCAGTAGGGCCTGAATACACCCTCAGAAGCCGGTGCCTGCACAGCGGCTCCGGACCCATCCACGGTAGAGACATCAGCAGGTTCCATGGTTAAAGAAGCATCTCATGGCATACCGGACTCCGAATGGGTCTCAGTAGAGGCCTGGGAATCTGAAGCAACGGGTATCAGGGGCTGCAAAAGCGCCTGAGTACTGGCGAACTGGCGACTAGCTTAATGGAAGCGTCGTTGGCAGCCTTGGATCTATACGGTCTGTCTCTGTCTTTATCTTTACGTTTTTTCGGAATGTCGGTAGTCAGATGGCTTAACGAAGCCATTTCTGGATAGTTAAACCGAGTACCAAAATAATTTGCTGCAAAAATAAACCGACTACGAATAGTTCGTGGGTTGAATAAGGCACAAAACCGACAGTGAGGGACGTTGTGGTCTGGGCCTAAGCAAGGAATGCAGTACGAATGAAAATCTTTATGAGGTATTTGCTTTCCACAGGTAATACAATTGTTAACTTTTACTGACATTGGTTTAGAACAAAAAAAAGGATCCCCAACGAGGTAATTAGCTTTTTTGAAGACTTTGGTTCTGAAACTCAAAAACGAAAATTTCAGGAGTCGGCTGACCAGCACTTGCGAAATGCTTCTGCTTCGGGCACCACGCGGCAAGAAAGACTGATGTAATGGCGTTGGCTGCATGTTTTATACCCCTGACGTCATGGAAGAAGAGACAGCATCCGATGCAGGGATCCAAGACTTTGACATTCAGGCCGGCTGAGGGTTACCTGCAGGCAGATAACCCAAATATAATGACTGCAACAGAACATCGAGAAAGCCCTCTCTGCCATCTGGAATGCACAGGATGCCCGGAGAACCTGCCTCACCTGCCCCAGAGGTCAAAGCCCCTCAGGGAGAAAGAGACGAGGCCATCCTGGATCCATTATCAACAGAAGGCACCGGACCCCAGCTGTTGAAGGCCAAGGACCCCAGAGGAAGGGATGGATCAAAGAAGATTGGAGCCAACACAAGCCCCAAGGACCCAGCCCAGACACCTTGAATCCAGAACCCACTATGCTCTGACAGAATTGGGTCCAAGCCAATCTGCAACACTGTTAGAGTTGGGGAAAGAGATATCCCATGATCCAAAATTGGTCCACTCCAGAATACTAGACCCTGCAGCTAAAAAGCCGAGGACTGGATTGGAGGAAGACATTGGGGTATTGGGGTCGGAGTTCTCATGGGTCCAGCAAGGGTAGGAGAAGGTAAAATCCCCATCTGGATCTGGGCTTTGAGGAAACCTATCATCATCCGATCCATATCAGAGTGGGAGAGCAGAGAGGATCGAGAAGACAGGGAAGAATGAGTTGACTGAAATGGTCACATGCTCTGCTGGGGGAGGTCTGAGCTGGTGAGGGGGACTTGTTATGGTGAGGTCTGAGCCAGTGAGGAGGACGTGCTCCGGTGAAGAGTCCGCTCCAGAGAAGAGGAGTTGTAGATTCTTATGATTTCAGACGGCACCGATTGACTCTCCTGGATCCGAGGGGCCTCTTGGATCTGGAGAGAAGTAAGGGCAGGAGCGATCTGATGTCAACCGATCCAAAAGCTTCCTGCACTTTTCTGAAGTAGAAAACTATGTCCCCAGGGAAGCAGAGGGGGCACGCTTCTTTTGAATAGGAGTCTGGACTCCAGAAGAAGGAATAAACCCTCTTAAAATAAGCTTATTCCTTCTACTGGAGAGGCCTGAAGGCCGAGCAGATGTTGCATGGCATCTCGGACTCGAGCAATAAACACACCTCTTGTCGGCATCCGATTGGGGAATCTTATGCCCACAACAGGCACACCTCTTAAAGCCAGAGGGTTTTTCTGTCTTGTTTGCCATGCTGGAGAAATGCACTCACACAAGTGCTACTTGCACATTCAATCACAACCAACTACTAAACTTACAACTAGAAAAATATAGGGAAAGCTTTTTTTTTTTTTTTAGAGAAAAAGAGAAGACTGTAAAGAGAGAAAGAAAAACGTAAATGCAGGAAGATCCCTAACGCCAGTGAAAACTACAGGAAAAACTGTCTAACAGGAGGGGAGGTTATATCTACAAGTACACTAACTACTAAAAGGGAGAGTTCTAAACTTAAAGGAAAATTTACAAAAAGAGATAAGAAAATTCCACTTAACTGGCAAGAGACTCGTAATTGTGTCTGTGCTGGAAGGTGGCAAATGAGAATTGAGGGTTTAAAGAGGAGTGAGACATCATGGGAGAGAGAGGAGTTTGAGGCTCAAACCATATGTCTGGAAGAAATGGCAGAGTTGGATCTAAGGACGGATCCAAAGACCCATTTGTGATGCCTAATGAAATGGACAACATTAGATCTGGAATTATGCTTGGCAGAGCATTATGTATACGATATAGCAGTAATGACAGATGGCTTACACAATGGTGACAGCAGTATATACAGAAAGGTATGAAGATATTAGAAGAGGCACTTGAGAAGAGTTGCAAAAAAAGATACCAGCAAGTAGACGGAAGAGGAGTAAAAAGGAGTAGTGTGAGAGGGATGCAAAGAGAAGAGGGAAGTTGGATGAGTGAGAGGCGTAAAGTAAGGTGATCATAAGATGAGATAAGGAAGGATGAAATAGGGATAAAGAGGTATGTAAGAGAGCTGCAGGGTTCATTTAATGTAACCTGAGTGAGTGTAGCTGCACTCTGCTTGAGTTAAGAGGCTTTTCTTGAGCTGTTCTCTGAAGTCTGAGTACTTTTGGACATCTCAGAAAGGAATGAAGTCCCACAGTTTAGATGCTAGAATGAAGAATGCATGGTCAGAACAATAAAGTTTAGTTTTTGGAGTTAGTAGGATGGGTTGAAAATTAAGAGATACACCTGAGATTA
The DNA here is from genome assembly GCF_019279795.1 of Protopterus annectens. Classification (NCBI taxonomy): domain Eukaryota; kingdom Metazoa; phylum Chordata; order Ceratodontiformes; family Protopteridae; genus Protopterus; species Protopterus annectens. The sequence goes on along the minus strand of NC_056744.1, from coordinate 1,434,540,329 downwards.
TATTTAGGGGGGTTTGGTGAAAAGTTTGAGTGACAGAGGACAATGTCTCAAGAAAAACGGCTTTGCGAGCTAGGGATCCTAGTAGGAGGTTGGCTCTCAAATCTATTGTGACCCATTTAGCTTTGGTGAGAGTTAGGCAGTGGTGTTCAGTACTGCGAGAGTTAGTAATGAACTGGCAGTTTTTATTGGAGATGGTGTGTAATGTACTGGCATTTTTCTTTGAGGTTACAGCTATAATGGGTTGTCCACATTCAAGTTGAGCTAAGAGTATTCCTTTACATATGGCAGCTTTGGCTGGCTTGGATAGAAGAGGCCATAACAGCAGTGTTGATCTTTTTGCATATTTGTTAAATTTGTAGCTGAAATTTAACAGACTGGTTTTAATTAAGCATAATTTTGTATTATGCTACTAACACAGCCACAAGCAAAATGAGCATTAGTGACATTTGTCTTTGGGTGGAATCTTGCTTTCACATTTGCATTTCATAACAGCATGCCTCATTTCCAAAACAAAAGTCACGTAAACAATAGCAAACTGGAAGGGAAACCAGCTAATATAGCAGCCACATAAAACCAAAAAAAATGCAAGAACAAGATAAGGGCTATGGAGGGAAAAAGATAAAATAAGAACTGTTCAAGGTATACAATAATTAGCTAAATGACTTAAAAACAGTGCTAAAAGGTACAAGGAGTAAAACAATACTGAAAATGGCAATTTATCAAATATACCTACTGCAACATTATCAAAATATTGAAGCTGCATGTGCTTTCTCATGGTTGCTTGCTTGCAAGCAGCATGAAAAATGAAAGACCCAAAAAGCAGCATTATGAGTAAAGAGAAGAGACTTGAAAGCCTGGAAAAAGTAGTGGTAAAGTAATGTACCTCTTTTATCTTAATTGTATAACTGCGTTAGATAGCATAATAAAGAACTGAGAAAGTTTATATTGGGTAAATGGCTTTGTTTAAAAGTGAATGAAGTGAGGTTTTAAGGTACATAAACTGTATCCATTTAAATGTTTTCCAGTACTTTTCCACTAGACAAGCTGCACTGATATTACATGTTTTAGTGTTGGCCCAGAAAAAATGTTTTTCAAGGTAAAATAGAGTAATGCCCAACAGACTAGTACAGCAACATCTGGTGGTATCTACAAAGCTGGACAAATCCAGTCTATACAAAGTACTGAGTTATGTGTCAAAAGGTGAACAGTTAAATTTCATGAGACTTTTCACATGAAAAAAATGTGGTCTTTGACTTCTGCTCGTTTTATCTTGGTATACAACAATATACAAGTAACCACAGTACAAGTATCCACTGCATTCCTTTTCTCTCCTCTCCTTTACTAATCTAGTTAACCAACACAGAAATGAGAACAATTATGTATCCACTATCTTTTTAAACCTATCCAAAGCTTTTGACATGGTCTCACACCCAATACTATTAGATTCTCTAGCCTCACTATCCTTTGCACTTACTACCATCTCCTGGTTCAAAAACTAGCTGTCAGATAGACAGCAATCTGTCGAATGGCAAGGTATGCTATCTTCCCTACTTTCAACTACCATACACAGGGCGCAATTTTGGGCCCACTTCTTTTCTCTATTTTTACAATCTACACACTTCCACCCAGCATGCCTCACTTATACAGTACGCAGATGACTTGACGCTTATCTGCTCAGCCGAATCTCTTACCACTTTACAAAAGCTTACCCAAGAATCCTTTAGCGCTGTTGAAAGATGGATTACCAACATCCAACTTATTCTAAAGCCCAAAAAGACTAAACCGCTCCTGTTTACCCCTAATAAATGTAAACCCTCCCTCCTCTCCTTCTCTGTTAGTTCTAAAATTGACACTGTCATCTCTGCAACTTCTCATACTAAACTACTCGGTGTAGAAACAGACAAAAATCTTTTCTTCGATGTACATATTTGCTCAAACCATCAAAAAGGTATACAAAAAGATCGGAACTCTCTATAGACACAAAGAATTCCTCAAACTCACCTACTGTCTAGTCTTATGTATGCAGCACCAGTCCTAACCTTTACTAGAAAAGCTGATCTTGACAAACTTGAGTCATGTTACTATAAAACTGCCAGGTTTGCTAATAACTCTGCTTTTAGAACACATCACTGTCAGGAACTGAGAGACTTGCAATGGCTAGAACTTCCACAGTTAGTCAACTACCATCAACTAGTCATTGCGTTTAACAAAACTCCTGCATTAAGTCAGCTACTCTTACTACTCCACCCATTGCCCTCTTCACTCTGCTGACAAAACTCTTCTTACTATCTCTAGGGCTAATAACACTGCAGGGAAAGCTCTTTTCTCTCACACCACAGCTAAAACCTGGAACAATCTTCCCACCTCTATTACATCCTCCTCAAATACCCTGCAGTTCAAAAACTCACTCAAATCATCTTACTAAGAACTGGAAATGTCCATGTATTACACAAATATCTCTGCTCTACACTACTCTCCTTAGCTTCCTTCTAATTTTACCTACTGTAGTTAAGCCAGTTAGTAAGCTAAAACTCAAACTCTAGATTTCCTTGACAATGTATATGTCTGAAAGAATCATTTTTTCTTTTTTTGATATTTTGTATGTCAGTGTGCTAGGTTTCTTGTATGTTTGTAAAACTTTAATATTGCATATGTTAATTAATTTGTGGTGCTTTTCTTCCCAGGCCTCCGCTGTAAACAGCCTTGTCCAGTCGGACTATCCCGGTTAACAAATGTAAAATAAAATAAAAAAATAAATAAATGTAGAGCTCAAATCCTACCTCCCCATTACATATATGTGATATAATTACTTTTTGCCTGTAAAGCCTCAAAAGGGATCTCAGTCTGATTTATGTTGAGCTGCCTAATGCCTGATGGCATTTAGTCTTGCTGTTAAAATGGATGGACCCTCCCCATACCAGATCCAATGTTAAATGGTAAGTACTAACAATTAATGAATCAAGAGTGTATTAGAGGTAATCATTTTTGACAGTAACAAGGAGTATGCACAAATATTTACACAACTATTCATACACAGATAAAAACATAACACAGACATTTCGGGCATTAGCTTTTCATATGCCACCAGTCTTCATCTATATGGCGTTATGAAATCAGTTCTTCTCCTTCAGTTTCATTTCTATTTTGTTAATAACAGCGCAAGGCTACTGCTTTGCAAATTAGTCTTTATTACTTGCTTTCACAATTTTACTCCAAGCACAACTACAGATTTTACAGCACCAGCTACTCCAACTCCTACACGTGCCACTACAATGCAAGACAACATGAAAGTGCAGTTGTGTACACTTACCATAAATTTAGATGTTTGAGTGCATTCACTGTTGCAGTCATCACATTTGGGTTACCCTGCCAGGGTAGCCCTCAGTCAGCCCATATACCAAAGGCTTAGTATTTCTGCATTGGTTGCTGTCGCTCCAGGACTGACATCAAGTCATCAGTGGTATAAAATCAGGCAGTCAACACCATTACATCAGTTTTTCTTGCCCTGTCAGGAGCCCCCAATAGGGAGCTAGGTTATGGTGGAAGAACACCACCAGTAGAAAAGTAAATATCAAAAATTCCTTGTAAGGAGAGAGAGTGAGAGAGAGAGAGAGAAGACAAGGGGGATGAAGAAAGGGCAACCAGGACTGCAACAGTGAATACACACGAACATCTACATTTATGGTAAGTGTACACAACTGTACTATGTTCTTCGTGTTTCATTGTTGCAGTCATCACATTTGGGTTGATTCGAAAAGCTGAAGAAAAGGGTGGAGGCAGTCAAGAAGACTGAGAGCTGGCTAGGATGCTCTGCAAGACTGTGGTGGCAAAGCCTGCCCTGGATTTGGAAAAGACAGGCAGGTGGTAATGCTTGAAGGTATGAACAGATCTCCATGTTGCAGCCTCCTGGATGTCCCTGGTGGGGACCACGCTGAGAAAAGCTGCAGAGGTGAAGGTTGCTCTGGTGGAATGTGTCCTGACCCCCTTGGGGGGAGGTTTCCCATGCTGTTTGCAGCAGAAATGGATGCAGTGTGCTATCCACTTGGAAATTGTTTGTTAGGATATGGCCTTGCCCTCTGCTCCTGCAGCGAAGCTGACTAGCAATTGATCATTTTTTCTAAAAGATTTAGTCCTGTCTAGGTAGAATCTGAGCTGTTTGTGCACATCTAGAGAGTTCAGAACATTTTCCCCCTGGTTTTGTGGGTTAGAGGTGGGCAAATGAATGGGCTGGTTCAGAGCCACACTGGACACCACTTCAGCATGAAGGATGGGTTAATTATGAGGGCGACCCTGTCAGCATGGAAAGTGATGAAGGGCTCTACAGCTATAAGTGTTTGCAGCTCTGATACTCTTCTAGCTGAAGTGATGGCCAGAAGCAAGGCTGTCTTCTGAGAGAATTTTCAACTCTGCTGAAGCTGCAGGTTCAAAGGGGGGCAGGGTGGGCTTTTCCAACACAAAGTTAAGGTCCCAAGCTGGGGTAGGAGCTCTTCTGGGTGGCCATAAGTTGTTAGCCTCTCTTAGGAAATGTTTGATGATAGGGTGTGAGAAGAGAGGTGGCTCTGTGCTGTAATGAGCAGAGATGGCAGAGGCATGAATTTTAACAGAAGAGAAGGATAGACCCCTGTGTAGTAGGGTTTGCCAGGTAATCCAGGATGAGAGGTAGGGAGGGCTGTGCTGTTCCAGCTCCCTTAGCCTGGATCCAGGTGCAAAACCTTTTCCACTTGTCAGCATAAGACTTTCTAGTGCTGGGGTATCTGGCCTCACATACAACATCTAGAACTTGTTTGCTTAGACTTGCAGCTTGAGGAGACGTCAGGGAATAAGCCAAGCTGCTAGACTGAGGGGATGCATGAATTCTCCATCCCTCTGGGCCAGGAGTGTTGGGATTTGAGGTAAGTGCCATGGTGGCAGGGGTGACAGGCTGCGCAGCAGTGGGTATCAGTGCTGGCCTGGCCAGTCTGGGGCAATCAGGATTGTCCTCGGTTTTTCCTCCCTTATTTTGAGCAGTACCCTTGAAATGAGTGGTAGAGGGGAAATGCATAGCCTGAGAAGTTTACCCACTGGAAGGATAGAACATCCACTTTCCAGGCCTTGCTGTGGGGTTCCCTTGTGCAGAATTTGCTGAGCTGATGACTGGAGTCGGAGGCAAAGAGGTCGACCTTCGGGGTGCCCCATTTCTGGGTTACAAGGGTGAAGGTTCTTTGGTCTAGCTACCACTCATGTGAGTCCAGCAGGTTTCTGCTTAAATTGTCTGCTAGAGAGTTTAGAGAGCCTGGCAGGAATTGTGCTAACAGGTGTAGCTGCATGGCTGAGGCTGTGTGCCAAAGGGCCACGGTGAGCCTGCACTGAGGATAAGAGTGAGTCCCTCCCTGCTTGTTTATATACCACATCACCGTGGTGTCTGTTTTGATCAGTAGAGGCCCCGGGGAGAGTAGGGGTCTGAAAGCTGTCAGGGTGTGTTGGACAGCTAACATCTCTTTTTGGTTGATGTGCAGATGTATTTGATTTGGGTTCCATTGGCCCTGAATGCAAATGCCGTCCAGGTGTGCACCCCAGGCATAGTCTGATGCGTCTGTGGTGAGGGTCTGGGTGGCGTGGGGTTGTGAGAAGGGAAGTCCCTTGTTGTGGTAGCATGATGCTGCCCACCAAAGAAAATCTTTCCTTAGACAAGGTATCATTGGTATAAGAGTTTCCAGGTCTTGAGAGTGCTGACACCAAAGGCTTTTTAGGTACCATTGTAGTTTCCTCATATGCAGTCTGGCATATGGAATGAGTAGAATGCAAGAGGCCATGAACCCTAGAGCTTGCAGGATTTTCCTTGTGGATAACTGGGTCCTGGTGGCTATTTGAGAGAAGTAGGCTGTCAGGTAGGATTGTTTTTCTAGTGTAAGGAATGCCATCTAGGATGCTGTGTCCGGGCTTGCTCCCAGGAATACGATTGTTTGTGTGGGTACTAGTTAGGATTTCTTTTCGTTAATAGTATACGCCAGGGAGGTCAGTAGGTCCTTTACAAAGGTCAGGTGCTTTAACAGCTTTTTCTGTCTGCCTGAATCAGGCAGTCATCTAAGTATGTGTAAATTTGAATATTTCTTTGTCTGCAAAAAGCAATGGTGGGAGCCAGACATTTTGTAAAAACTCTGGGAGCAGTGGATAAACCAAAGAGAAGCACTGAGAACTGAAAGTGCAGTGATCCTGCCCTGAAACCTAGGTATTTCCTGCATGATTCCCTGACTGGGATGTATAAGTTGCTTCTTTTAGGTCTAGGGTGGCTAACCAAGCACCCTTGGAAAGCATAGGTAGATGCTGATGAAGGGTGAGCATTTTGAATTTTGGTATCACCAGAAAGGTATTAAGAATGGATAGATCGAGGATGGGGCACCATGTGCCCTCTTTTCCGGGTACCAGGAAGAGTCTGGAGTAGAAACCTTGGCCTATCTGTTCTGCAGGAACATGCTCTATTGCCCTCATAGAGAGCAGGGAAAGGACTTGCTTTTTGGCCTCTGCCTACTGGTTTTGGGGAAGATCTGAAAACCCTTTTGGGGTTGTCAGAGTGTGGAAATAAAATTCATATCCCTGGGACACTGTGTTGAGGACCCAGCAGTCGTTGGTAATGGTGGCCCAGTTGCTTGCGTGGAAGGAGAGTTTTCCTTCTAGGGGCAAGAACAGGTGGGCAGAGGAAGGGTTGGAAGTGTGAAGTCATTGTGAGTTCCTACCATAAGGGGGTGGCTTTGCACTCCCTGGTTTTGAAGAGAAGGAACTCCATTGCTTAGATCTCTGCATTTCCTGGGGCTGTTGTCTGGGGGGCCTGCTTCCCCTGAGTCTAGACTGAGCTGACCTGGAGGGGGCAGGAAAGGACTAGTGCTTGGAAGGACAATGCTTACTGAACATCGGTGACTGGACCTGTAAGAAGTCTTTAACTGTCTGCATAGATTTAGCTTTTTCTTCCATCTTTTTTAAGACCTCTTCTGCCTTGTTGCCAAATAAGTTGTCTTTGTGCAAGGGTGCATCCAATAATTTGGATTTGACATGGTCTGGCAAGGTCTGTTTCTTAAGCCATGCATGCCTTCCAAGGACAGAACTGTGACTGCTGCCCTGCAAGATGCTTCTAGTGCGTCAAAACCACACTGTAAAGTGTGCTTAGTTACTTGACTTGCAGAATGCATTAACTCTTGTAATTCTATTTTTTGCACAAGCAGGAAATTAAGATATTTTCTGTTTGAGGAGTTCCATGGTATGTTGCTGATATTTCAGCATACAGAACTGACCATTTAATACTCCAATAGCAAGAGTAGCAGAGGTGTATACTTTTTTACCCCATCTGTCTAATGCTCGGGAATCCCTATCTGAGGTGGTGGGATTCTTAGCTGAAGTTGCTTTGATTCCTTTAGGTCCTTGAGAGATTACCTCGGGGTCAGCAGTAGGATTTCTGAAAATAAATTTGAGAGAGTCAGTGACTCTATAGTACCTGTCAGGTTTCGTGAGAGCAGGAGGGAGGGTGTCAGGGGTCAGACTGGATTCCACAAAAACATCATTCACAACATCCAGGACAGGAGAAATGGCCAGAGGTTTGTGCTGTGGAAGATCTAAGAATCCCAGAGTCTCTTTTTTTGACTGAGGATAGTTCGGACATTCTCATTGGAAATGCTCCATTAAAGTATGTAGGGTTTCCCCAAAGGAAAAGTCCTCGGGTGGAGAGGCTGAAGGGATGGATTCCTCTGCATCAGAATCCTCATAAGCAGAGAGGGGTTGCATACCTTCATATTCAGATGCATCAGAGTCATTGGACTCCTGTTCAGATAAAACTACTGGAGACAAGTCTTTTTCTTTTGGAAGGGGTAGGTAGCCTGGCTTCTCCTGATAAGCATTATAAGGTCTTCCGCCATTTTAAGCATTTGAGACTGAGGCAAGGAAGCAGGTGCCTGGGCTTGGGTCGTCAGTTTTTTGGGTATGGTTCGTACCCTGGGCCTTAGAAATTCAGTTGTTTTAGAAAGAACTGTAGACGCGAAAGAAGTCGTTGGTCTGTGTCGAGTATCGATAGTGCAAAGTACTTCCTCAGAAACTGGTGCCTGCTCAGCAGCTCCGGACCCATCCAAGGTAGAGACATCTCCAGGATACCTAGTCGAAGAAGAATCTTGCGGCATACTGGACTCCGAAAGGGTCTCTGTTTTGGCCTGCAAATCCACAGAAGCAGGCATCAGGGGCTGTAAAAGCTCCTCACTCAGGACCGGAGAACTGACGACTAGCTTAACAGAAACATTGTCGGCAGTCTTGGATTTTTGCGGTCTATCTCTGTATTTATCCTTACGTTTTTTCGGAAGATCTGTTGTCGGATGGCTTACTGAAGCCATATTGGAATTTGAGAACTGAGAGCGAAAATATCTACCTACAATAAGGGCCTGACAACATATAGTTCTGGCGTTGAACAAAGCACAAAAGCAACAGCTGGGGACGTCATGGTCTGGGTCTAAACAAGTGATGCAGTAAGAATGAAAGTCTCGGTGTGGAATTTGCTTTCCACAGGCGAGACAATTGTTAATTTTTTCTGACATCAGTTAGAGCAAGAAAAAAGGATCCCCAATGGGGTACTTGGCTTTAGAAGACTTAAACTTCAATTTGGAAATGAAAAACTCAGGTAGCGGCCGATCGGCACTCGTGCGAACTGCATCTGCTTCAGGCTCTTCGGCAAGAAAGATGGATGTAATGCACTGAGAACCTGACGTCAGTCCTGGAGTGACAGCAACGAACGCAGAAATACTAAGCCTCTGGTATTCGGGCCAACAGAGGGCTAACCTAGCAGGGATAACCCGAATGTGATGACTGCAACAGTGAAACACAAAGAACATTTGCTTAGCCATACTCAAAAGCAAAGTCTACTCCCTAATTCTTAAATGAAAAGCACTGGCATCTTCACACTGATTTGTGAGAGTAATCTCTAGACCCACAGAAAATTAAGGCTTTTCTCTAGAACCCAGCAAGCCATCAATATCCAAAAGCTTTAGACTAACACTCTGTTAATCATCTATGTAAAATTAGAGGAAAAAAATGGAAATCAAGGCACAGATAGAAGCAACTGTGTTTGACCAAAACCAGAAGAAGATGACCCTGCCTCCCATTTGATGGATTACTTTAAACTCTTTTTTTTTTTTTCTTTTCTGAAAGACTGAATTACTAATCAGCAATGGGATCATGAAAGAGAACATCACAAACACACACACAAGTTAAAAGTCAAAATCCTACTAAACCAACTTTCACCTTCTAATGCAAAATCACTAATGACCAAGTTTCAGAATACATTTAAGATCCAATAACAGAAATAATGATAACAGATCTCAAAACACACCCACAAAACAAATGCATTAGGTGGGAAAGGGGTTATATAATTTGACTATTCTCACTACATCACTCTACTAACCTCTGGGTGCAAATAAACACAACAAAACACATTTAAGACATGGAACTGTCGCAATGTTGGCCAGTGGCCACAACTGAACAGAGAAACCATTCTCCACGATCCTGAACAGCCCAAAGCCTAAAGCTGGAAAAGTCTTATGTTACTGACTAGACATAGAAAGACAAATGTTTCAGATGGATGCAACACTCATCAGCTTCCAGTCATGATCTTTTGTTTACACTCTGCAAACTTTAACTGAGAAGGCTGCAGAAAAAGAACCAACAATAAACGTTGGTTCAGATACAGCTGCCTGTTGACCTGGGAAGTGATACCCTACTAATGAAACAGAATGGACAAATTACATTGGTGCTACTGCATTAGAAATTTGGACCACAAAAGCTGAACTAGAACCTGTAATTTAACAGTATGCCAATTTTGTAGAAAATATAGTACTAAGTGAACACTGTGCAGGTGGAGAAGTACAATGAAGTCTGAAAACACAAGCAATGTAAACATTCAGTGGACTTAATACAGCTCGTGTAAACACAAAATGTATTAGGAACGTTACCATTCAGAAGGCAAAGTGATGGATTAGATAAGCTCTCAGGCATCATTTTCAGCTATGGTCTAGAAGCTACTCTCATCTCAGGCTCCTGAAGTTAAAAGATTTTCACCTTTTGTGCATGAAACTTTAATGCTCAACAAAAATCTTAGGAGGAATGTCTTGATTTTGAGTAAAGTGACCTTTTAGACTTATGACTTTGTGTACACTTCCAAGAGACGCATTGCTTTAACTTTAAGGGAAAACAGACCAGAGAGTACCCGTTCAAATCCAAAGGAAGGTAGGGGCCAAATGACACAACCAAGAAGTCCCACAAGCTGCCCACTTTCTTAGGAAAACCACTAATAGCATGCTCTTCCTCTAGAAATTTTTATCAGTATCCATAGAAAAATAAGCCAAAGCCACATGCAGACCTCCCATGCAGCTCAAATGCTACAAATTATACACAACTGTATTTCTTCCCTTAAATGTACACAGAGTAGGGGCCTATCTAAGATTAATATATGGGCACATTAACTAAAACTACTGATAACATTCATGCAAAGATTATAGGCTCATAGGATCACAGGTGTATATTAGTCTAACAACCACTAGGGCCCAAGCCTAGCTGTGCAACCCAAATGTGACGCACAAAATGTGACACACAAATTTGATATTTGTATAGGTGGTGATCTACTGACTGCCTCTGTTTGGAGACATAAAAGCCAAACCAGGGTGAATTCCTGATGATTCATCAATTGGTCCAAATTGTTCTTAAAAAGGGCTAGGGAGGAAATCTGCTTCACAAGGATGGGGAGCTTATTCCAGAGAATGGGAATTCTCTGAGAAATTTACCTGCCTCCCAACATGTCATATTTATGTTGCAAGCAACATTTAGCTCTTTTAATCCAGTAGTTCTGATGTGGTTTGTTTTGCGGATGTGCAAAAGGTTCATCAAAACTGGGTCCAGTGATGTCCTGTATGCCATGCCAAGATCATCTCTCAGAAGTCTGTATGATAAAAAAGAGACAGGAGGATCAGTTTAGGACATTGTGTTTACTTCCCTGTATTCTTTTTGTAAAGAATCTTTGTGGATTTTCTAGTTGTTGCATGTGTCTGGTCAGGTACTTACCAAAGGGGGCATTATACTCTATATAGGTCTGATGCGGGCTGAGTGCAGCGGTATGATGACCTCTCTGGACCTAGATGTCATGCCCTTGCTTATAAAAGTTAAGCAATGTAGAAGGATTTTCTTATTACCTTGGACATTTTTGCCGAAGGCTAGGTTATCATCTACATAAGTTTCCTAGATCACCGACTACTAAATTAACTTTTACTGGTATTTTATTGAGGAAATAGTTACCTGGCGTGGCAGACTTCCTAAAATGTACAATAAAGCATTTCTTGGAATTGCCATGGCTTTGGCATCAAATGTTTGTCGGTATTAGACCTTCATGAAGGGTGTTCTCATCTTGGGGGATTCAGTGACTGCTCCCAGTTTGCAATCATCTGAGATCTTTGTGTACCAAAGGCTTTTGACATTGGCTTTGACATCCGAGAAATACATGTCAAATAGGAGTAGGCCCAGGACACAGCACTGGGAGAACCCACTGGTGAACAGCCTCTTTGTGGACCTAGGTGGATTCACAGATTCTAACTTCCTGGGTCCTATCAGTGAGCCAGCTAGCTATCCGTGTTATTAAGGGTTTTATACCTAGTTCCACAAGCCAGATTTATGTAGGCAGTATGCACCATTTTCCCCTCATCCACTGCCTTAGTGACCTTTTCAAAGTCATCCACCAGATTCAGTACGCATGACCTTTCTTTGACAAACCCACACTGGGATGTTTCCAGTGTCTGGAGTTCTATGTTCTTGTTGATAATTTCCATGATAATTCTTTTCATTGCTTTGCAAATTAAACTAGTCAGATAAATGGGTTTGCAGTTTCCAGGATCTGTTGAACGTCCTCCCTTATGAAGAGAGGTGACTGCTGCAGTCCGCTACTCACTTACTACAAAACCTGTTTTAAGACTATAGTTAAATAATGACTCCAGGGGTCCCGATGAGTCATACTTTAGACTATTCAAGAGACATCTTGGGATGTTATCAGGGCCCACTGAGGCCGTGTTCTTGGCTTTAGTTAGTGCAGCCAGTACATGCTCTCTAGCTGTAGTTGGAAGGGTTATGTTTGAGGAGATGGTTGAAGGTGGGGTGGGGGGTAAAGTTGAAACTAAATTTGTCTGCTAAGAGGTTCGCTATATCACCAGACTCAGTGAATGTGGCACCATTAACCACCAGTTCAGCACACTGCCGTGTGGTGCCCTGGAGGTTTCTGATATAGCTGTAGAAGGCATTCTGGGAGGCTGTATTAACCTCAAAGCTGGCTTTGCTTGACCTAATTATCCCTCTTAGTTGCCTATTTATTTTAATGGCAGAGTTCCTATCTTCATGGAAATTACCCTTCCTGATTTTTGCCATGTTTTTTCTTTTGTTGTACATCCCATTTAATTACTTTGTTACTTACTTTACTTAATTGTTACTGGTTTTAACAGGATTACAAAGTTGATTTTGATTTCAAAGAAGACAGCTTTATGGTTGGACTTTACCGGGGGGACGAGACATTGGGGAGTACAGCATTCTCCCATTTTTGTAAGCAAGAGGTCCAGGATGTTGTAGCCTCTAGTAAGTGTATTCACTATTTGGTCAAGGGTAGGTGTATTCACTAATTGTATTAGACTGCTTGTATTTACAAAGTCCAGAAATCTCAATCCCTGTAGTTTGAGGTCATGTAGGATTCCCAGTCTATAGAGTGGTAATTAAAGTTACTCATGAGTAGGGTGTTAGGTTGGATAGTGTCTCCAGTAGGTTTAAGTATGCATTCTGAGCTTCTTGGGACATGAAGAATGAGCTATAGCTGGCTTGGATATGGTACTGGATTTTGTCTATGGTAATCTGCATGTGGAGGAACTCTAGCATGTCATCCTGTTTGATTACCCTACAGATATACTTGTTACTGAAGTATATTGAGACACCTCCTCCTTTAGCCCTTGTCTGTGCAGCTACTGGTCTAAAAGTGTGGAAGACACCAAAAGCTTGCACAGCCGGGTTACTCCCTCTGCCACTTAAAACCATGTCTCAGTAACTGTGCAGATACCTATATTCTCGAGTGTGAGGAGGTCCTGGAGGGACTGCAGGTTTTCTTTTGTTAGTTTAGGCTCCTGGCATTGAGCAGTAACACCCTGAGATCCAGTTGAGCTGATTTTTGCTATGTTGGTAGGCTTATCAATGTGGCATTGCTTAAAAAAGGCACTATGGGGTGGATAAAATTTTAGCCAGTATGCAAAAGCTTAAGACGGAAGAGGTGCAGACCATCCCTGGAAAAGCAACGTGGTCTGTTAACCATGTCCTCCCAGGCTGACCAATACTGGAGCCCCTAAGAATGACACCAGAAAGGCAGCCAGTTGTTGGGAGGTAGATCTCAGGTCATTTACACCTATATGAACTATGACGGAATCATACTGATACCTGTGGTGTAATGAGTTGAGTGCATGTGTGATTTGGTGGATACTGGCTCCAGATAAACAAAGTACAGTTGTGTACACTTACCATAAATGTAGATGTTAGAGTGTATTCACTGTTGCAGTCATTACATTTGGGTAATCCTGCTGGCAGGTTGCCCTCAGTCGGCCTGAATTCCAAAGTATTGGGTCCTGCGTCGGTTGCTGGCGCCTCTTCCCTGACGTCAGGCCGTCAGGGGTATAAAACATGCAGCCAAGGCCATTTTCTTTAGTTTTTCTTGCCCCAGATAAATACATGCATCAATATATATATATATATATATATATATATACACATACATGCATCAAAATAAACTTACCTTCATCTACAAGCAAATATACCACATAGGTTGTATGAATCAGAGAAGGAAAGATAAGTTCCAGCAGAAAGAAGGGGGATGGCGGGAGCGTAACCTGGACTGCAACAGTGAATACACTCGAATATCTACATTTATGGTAAGTGTGCACAACTGTACTATGTTCTTCATGTTTCACTGTTGCAGTCATTACATTTGGGTTGAGTCCCAAAGCTATGGTTGGGAGGCTGGAGCTAAATAGCATTAGGAGCGGCTATGAGACCCTGCAAAACTGCAGTGGCAAAGCCTGTCCTGGATTTAGAGTAGAGTGGCAGATGATAGTGCTTTGTAAAGGTGTGCACTGAACTCCAAGTAGCAGCCTCTAAAATGTCCTTGGTTGGTACTCCTCTGAGAAAGGCTGCTGAAGTGGCTGCAGCTCTGGTTGAATGTGGCCTAATGACCTCAGGCACTGGCTTGCCATGGTGAAAATAGCAGAAATTAATGCAGTGGCCTATCCACTTTGAAATAGTCTGCTTTCAGATAGCCTTTCCTTGTGTTCCTGCAGCATATGTCACTAGCAATTGCTCTGTTTTTCTGAAGGCTTTGGTTCTGTCCAACTAGAATCTAAGCTAATTATGCACGTCCAAAGAATGCAGAATTCTCTCCCCCTTGTTCTGTGGATTTGGATAAAAGGTTGGCAGATGAATAGTTTGGTTAAGAGCCGCACTGGACACCACCTTAGGCATAAATGTAGGGTTTGTCCTCAGAGAGACCCTGTCTGGATAAAAAATGATAAAAGTTTCCACAGCAATGAGTGCCTGTAGCTCTGAAACTTGTCTTGCAGAAGTTATTGCTAGGAGCAAAGCTGTTTTCCAAGATAAAAACTTCACATCAGCGGTAGCAGCTGGCTCAAAAGGAGGCAAGGTGAGTTTTTCCAAGACATAGTTGAGGTCTCATGCAGCCATTGGTGCTCTCCTTGGAGGCCTTAAGTTTTTTGCTCCTCTCTCTTTAACAAGGGATGAGAAAAGATTGGTGGCTCTGTATCGTAATGAGCCGAAATGGCAGAGGCATGAATTTTAATAGATGAAAAAGATAGACCTTTGTCCAGCATCTCAGTTAAGTATTGCAAAATCTGAGGAATATTTGGTACAGCTGTATCAGTTCCCTGTGCCTGATTCCAAGCACAGAATCTTTTCCATTTTCCAGCATAAAACTTTCTAGTACTAGGCCTTCTAGCTTCCAAAATGACATCTATCACAGCTTTACTGAGAGGTGTGTTTTGTATGACTACATTATTCTCCATGCTGCCAGGTTTAAAGTCCTGAGTTGGCTGCGCAGGATCTGATTGTTTTGTTGGGACAATAGATGAGGTATTTGAGGTAAGGTCCAAGCTGGGCATTGAGACAAGCTCCTTAGTATTGAATACCAGTACTGGCGGGGCCAGTCTGGGACAATCGGTATCATCTTTGGCTTCTCCTGTCTGACCTTTAGGAGTACCTTGGGGAGGCGAGGCAGTGGGGGAAAGGCATATACTGATAGGTTTTTCCAGCTGAAAGATAGGGCGTCCACTTTCCATGCTTGTCTGTGATAATTCCTTGTGCAGAATTTTGTTAGTTGGTAGTTGTGAGGGGAGGCAAACAGATCTATGTCCGGGCAGCCCCATTTCTTTATCATGCTGAAGATGTGTGGATCCAGCTGCCACTCGTGAGGATCCATGAGGTTTCTGCTTAGTTAGTATGCCAGAGTATTTTTCCTTCCTGACAGGAATTGTGCCTGCAGATGCACTTGGTAAGTCAATGCTGTGTCCCACAAAGTCATGGCTAGTCTGCAAAGGGGGTAAGAATGTGTGCACCCCTGCTTGTTTATATACCACATGACCGTGGTGTTGTCTGTCTTTCAGTAGTTGTCCCGGATGAATTAGGTCCTTGAAGGCTGTCAGGGCATTTCGAACAGCTAACATCTCTTTTTGATTGATATGTAGATGCATTTGGTTTGAGGACCATGTGCCCTGAATGCATCTTTCTGCCATGTGGGCCCCCCAGGCATAATCTGATGCATCCGTTGTTAGTGTCTGCCTGGCTGGAGGTAATGTGAATGGCTGTCCCTTGTTTTGGTGACAAGCCTTTGCCCACCATCAAAACTCCTGTTGCAGGCAAGGAATGAGAGTAATCATAATTTCCAAGCTGTGGCAGTGTTGAGACCAAACACTTTTTAGGTACCATTGACGTTTCCTCATATACAGTCTTGCATATGGAATTAGTAGGAAGCCTGCAGAATTTTTCTTGCAGATAACTGGGCCTTTGTTGCCAGCATTTTGAAACAGGTAGTCAGTTGCCTTTGTCTGGCGTGAGATAAACCATCTGGGCAGTTGTGTTTAAGCTTGCACCCAGGAATATCATCTCTTGAGAGGGTACTAGTTTTGATTTCTTTTCGTTGACTGTGCACCCTAGGCACATTAGAAGTCTTTTCACAAATGCCAGATGAAGTAGAAGAACGTCCCTGTTTTCTGCTTGAATTAGGCAGTCGTCCAAGTAAGGATATAATTGTATTCCTCTTTGTCTGCAGAATGCAATTACTGGTGCCAGGCACTTTGTAAAGACCCTGGGCACAGTAGATAAGCCAAAGGGCAGTGCAGAGAACTGGTAATGCATTGAGCCAGCCGTGAATCTGAGGTATCTTCTGCATAATTATCTGATTGGGACATGCAGGTATACCCCTTTTAGGTCTAAAGTCACAAGCCAAGCATTCTTGCCCAGCATGGGCAGAAGCTGCTGCAAAGTCAACATCTTGAATTTTGGTATATCCAGGAATGTGTTAAATATCGATAGGTCCAGTATTGGTCTCCAGGCCTTGTCCTTTCTGGGTACCAAGAACAGTCTTGAGTAAAATACTTGTCCCTGCTTTTGCTGAGGTACTTGTTGAATAGCCCCCATGTCCATGAGGAATGAGACTTGTCTTTGTGCCTCTGCCCATTGGTTTTTGGTCAGATCTGGCCAATAATTTGCCTTTGGCAGAGTATGGAAGTGAAACTTGTAGCCTTCTGATACAATGTTTAGAACCCACTTGTCTTGGGTTATAATGTGCCAATTTTGAGAAGAAAGTGCTATTTCTCCCCCTAAGGGTGCTGCCAGGAGATAAGTGCTTGGTGCAGGCAGGGGGAAGTCATTGGGACTGTTTCCTGTAAGGTGGTGATTTGTCCTCTACACTTTTGGAGGTAGAAGTACCCCATTGCTTTGACCTGTATGAACCTTGCGCCTGGGATCTGCCCCTAGGGCATCTGGCTCTGCCCCTTTGGGGTCTGTCTGACACTGCAAAGGAACAATTCTTGGTAGGCCAGTGTCTACTAAAGCTAGGTGGCTGTACTTGTAGGAAACCTTTGACAGTTTGCATAGATTTAGCTTCGTCCTCCATTTTCTTTAACACCTCTTCCGCCTTAACACAAAACAAAGTATCATGCTGTACAGGAGCATCTAATAATTTCACTTTGACATGATCAGGCAGACTTTGTTCCTTTAACCAAGCATGCCTTCTAATCACAGAGCCAGTAACTGCAGCCCTGCATGAGGCCTCTAGAGAATCAAAACCACAATGCAAAGTATGCTTTCCAACTTTTTCAGCTGCATGCAATAAATCCTGCATTTCCGTATTTTCTGCACATTCAGAATTTGACATCATTTTTTGTTTAAGCAATGTCATAACATGTTGCTGATATTTGAGCATATGAAACTGACAGTTTAAGGCCCTTATAGCCAAAGTAGCAGATGTGTAAACCTTTTTTCCCCATCTATCCAGTGCCTTAAAATTTCTGTCAGATGGGGTAGGGTTTTTTGCAGCGGAAGCCTTAATCCCTTTGGGACCCTGTGAAATAGTCTCTGGGTCTGCAGTAGGATTTTTGAAAAGGAATTTGTGAGAGTCAGGAACCCTGTAATATCTGTCTGGCTTAGCTGGAGCTGGAGGTAAGGAGGCAGGGGTTAGACTAGACTCTGAAAACACATCTACAATGTCTAACACAGGGGGAATAGCTAGAGGCCTGTGTTGAGGTAGTAAAAGGAAGTCCCTGAGCCTCTTTTTAGATTCAGAAAAATCTTGGCTCTCCCAATGGAAATGCTCCCTCATGGTGTGCAAGGTTTCCCAAAAAGAATAGTCCTCAGGAGAAGAAGCTGAAGGAATGGATTCCTCAGCATCAGAATCCTCATAGGGGGGGGAAGTGAATATTCCTGATCAGAGGAGGAATCAGAAGAAATAGAAACCTGATCTGAAGATTCATAGTCTGTCTCTTGCCTAGGTCTCTTATCAGGAGGGGGATGGGAACCCCTGATCAAAGTAATCAAGTCTTCGGCCATTTTGAGCATCTGTTTTTTGGGCATGGAGGCCTATCCATGTGGCTCTTGAGTTTCTTTGTCTTTAAAGGTGCTTTAGTCTTTGCCTTTGAAGCTGTAGTCGGTTTAATGTATAATTGTTTAGGTTTGAATACACCTTCAGAAGCCGGTGCCTGTTCAGCGGCTCTGAACCCATCTGAGGGAATAGTGACCGAGGCTCCAATACCTTGAGTTTCCAGCGGCATGGCCAACTCCATGTGGGAGTCAGTAGCGGCCTGCTATTCTAAAGTAGCGGGTGTCAGGGGCTGCAAAAGTGGCTCACTGAGAACCGGCGACTGGCTTAGGAGAAGCTTCGTCATCGGTTTTGGACTTCAGCAATCTATCCTTTTCTTTTTCTTTGCATTTTTTGTGAACTCTGGTAGTCAGATGGCTATCTGACGACATTTTATAATTAAATCGGCACCCAAAATAGTTTAATGCAAAGTCATACCGACGCTTAATAGTGCGTTTGTTAAATCTAGCACAAAACCGACAACCTGAAACGTCGTGGTCAGGGCCTAGGCAAGGAATACAATAGGAATGAAAGTCCTTATGAGGTATTTGCTTTCCACAAGAAATACAATTATTAACTTTTTCTGACATCGGTCTGGAGCAAGAAAAAAGTTTCCCCAATGGGGTACTTAGCTTTAATGAAGACTTCGGATCTGAAACTCGAACACGAAAATCTCAGGAGTCGGCTGACCGGCACTTGCGAACTGCTTCTGCTTCGGGCACCGCACGGCAAGAAAGACTAAAGAAAATGGCGTCTGCTGCATATTTTATACCCCTGACGGCCTGACGTCAGGGAAGAGGTGCCAGCAACCGATGCAGGACCCAAGACTTTGGAATTCAGGCCGACTGAGGGCAACCTGCCAGTAGGATTACCCAAATATAATGACTGCAACAGTGAAACACGAAGAACATCTAACAGTTATCGTCTCCTTGTTCAGCCTGGTTAGAGGGGCATCAGTATAGCTTACAAATAAGTCCCCTATGACAAGAGTCAGGGGAAGATTGTTTGTTTGCCTTAGGGACTTAATGTTTGTGGTTCCACTGTGAGTGACAGTATGTGTGGTGTTAGGTGTTGTTTCTGAGTGCCTTTGGGCTTGCTGAGGCACAGCTTTGACAACAGGTGGTCTAGGCGACTTCTGTTGTTTAGGAAAATTGCTTTTAAGTGCCTCAGCATACGTTAGTCTATGTATGTTTTGTGTACTAAGTGAGGTGAATGCCAACTGCGTGGTTTCTACAACCTGAGGTGCACTTGTATATGACAGTTTAGCATTCAGTGTCATTGTGTAAATACACCTCTCGCATGATGCGTATGCCTCTTAAAAGGTAGTCAGTAAATATGAGACAACTGCTACATTACCTCAAGATGCTCACAGCCACCAAGCTGGCTACTGAGAAGTTAGGAAATTGTCTTTCCTTACTGTCCCAGTCCTTTCATTTATGAACTACAACGGGTGGTGTATTGGGATTAGAAGGCTATTAAGTGTGCTTTGCTGGAGAAGATTATGCTACACAGTACTAAATTCTACTAACTTTAATGTTTACACAATACTAAATTCAACAAAATCTGTAGGTATTGCCACTTGACTCCCAACTATCTGCTCTAAGCTTGTTGGCGCACAAGGTATTTGCTCTATATTGCTGCTTTACAGGGTACAGTTTTATAACCGCTCTTTCTGGGTGTTTGCTAATGTACAGGGTACTGCTAACCCATTCAAATGCGCAAAATTTACTGCGGCACAGAAAAAAAAAATTAACGAGTCTGTTGTCCAGTGAAATGACTACTATACAAGTCCTTTTGTATACTTTCCAACTCAGACAAACCAGACAAATACCTCCTGCCACAAGATGAATAAAGCCAGTCCTCGTAATGAAAAAACACAGTAGAAGACAAAAAAAATGAAATGCACACAAAATCAAGAAACAGTAGAAATCACTCAATATAACTTAAGTGCGATTTAGCAATCAAAGGTACTTAACTTTACCTGGATGGCACTGGATAAAAGTAAAACACTTCTGAAATGCGGGCTACTATGCCAAGCTTTGCTGACCTTCTGGAAAATGAGTAGAAGACAATATGTAGCAAAGGAGATTTACTCAAGAGCAACACTGGTTTGCTGGGTGGGCACTCTGTATCATGGCTCTACAGAAAACAATGGGTGGGAAGAGTACATAAATAGCTTACACAACAGTCAATATCAATGAAAGATGAGAGGAAGGAACTTTGGAAAACAGATAATCATAAGTGGTGGAGGTCAGAGCAACTGCCTTATTATAAAACAGCAGCAAAAGGATGGGAGGGTTGAGAAGAACAAGCAGGCTAGCTAGAGAGCCATACAATCAAATAAAGGCAAGATTGGAGCTCTTTCGGAAAGTTTAGCTTAATGTGTTAGTGGGGGATAGATATGGCAGAGACAGAATGCAACATTAAGCAGGTAAAAGATAAGCAGAATATAAAAGCACTGAAGCACAAACTGGGGCAGAGAGAATTCTCTCACTACTGACCTCCTTCTACAGTTTAAGGCACCAGACTATGCAGAAATTTACCAGTTAACACTGTTTATGGAAAAATGCAATTATAAATGACTAAGGCTCAAAAATCTTGCAAACGAACACAGTTCTGCCACAACTGTGAATTAAACTACAAGACTCTGAGCCAGTAGGCTTTGGAATACAAATGGATAGCTTTTACAAGTAAGCCTACTTGTGGAAGACGAAGTGCAGGACAATGCAGAAGTGCAGAACAATGCAGAAACACAATCTGCCCACAACTGCTATTAAAAATACAAGACTAAGGTCCGAGAACAAAACTTAAAATGCAAACAGGTGGAACAGAGCAGAAAGTACATAGTAACAACCACAGAGGTCACTAAGTGCAACTGAAACATTTAAGCGGGATTGAAATAAATATAATTATGTAATTCTCTTTCTTGTTTTTTTTTTTTTTTTGAAAAGCTAATTACTCACAGTTCCACATCTCACCAAGTCTTGGATAAAAGGTCCCAGTTAAAACATTGGGATTGTCCGGGATTAGAACCAGGGACCTCTTGTACCCAAACTTAGAATCATACCTGTAGACCATACAGGGTACAGTACTCATAGATGCAATACTCTGTAGAATAAAGTCAATGTCCCTTTATTTGGTCTCTCTGGTACTTTATCCCATTATCTGATGCCAGGGCCGATGCTGGTGTGCCTTTATTTTGGCTCTTCAGTCATATTTTTTCCCTATCTGGTTCAAAGGCTGATACTAGCCTACGGAAAAATGATTTAAAAATACTATATTTTGCTGTCTTTAATTCCTACTAGTAATACACTAGATCTGCAAAATATATGTAACCTTGGGAACTTCTCTCTTTTATATGTAAAAGGAAATAAAATTTTCCTCATAAGATAGTCCTAGCAATTATCAATAGTGCTTCAAATAATTGCCAGTGGTTCCTCTATTATTCTGTCATTTTTAACCCCTCAACACTCTTAGAGAATCCCTGGATTACTAATCTCTCAGGACAATACTGATAAGCCATGTAATCAATTAATTAGCTAGCTAGCTAGCCAAAACTATTACTGGAAATATTCAAACTACTCAACCCTAACACCCGGCCAATATAAACTGCTTGCACTCCTTCTGTCGCCAGTCTCATACCACTAAGTTTTCTAGGACATTGCAGGAACTATCACATACTCGCAGAAAAACTTGCATACAACTCAAGTCTACAAGAGGTGCAAATATTTAATCTGGAAGTGTTCGTCTTGCACAACTATCTGTGAGCATCCACGAGTTCCATCTATACCACAAGTCAGTCATACCAAATTATCATATCCAGAGGCTAGGAAATCACTCCCAAAGCCCAGATTTCAGTGACAAACATGAAGATACCTGCACAGATCCCACACACACACTGCAAAGAGTCCCCAGTCATACTGACAGTAAACCATATTCTTCTACTAATTACATACAGTAAAACAGAAATGTCCATGTAATGAGTGATGCCAATGTCAGGCAAACAGATTCCAAACTGACAAAGCTGAGCAAGGATAGGGGTATCGTCAGTTATCTTTCTGGTGCAAGGACTTGTGGTGTCATAACAGCCAGCAATCCCTCTCATTAGATAAATATAACTACAACCTTATAGTAGCTCATGTGGGTGTGAGCAATTTCAGACACTCAACTCTATGCAACATGAAGACATGTTGATTCTCAGTGTGTGTCAAATGCAGAGAAGACAATGTTCCTTAGAAAAATCTTACCCTCACCAAGAATGACGACACAATACAAAGAAAAAATATGCTTTAACAACTGGCTACGCAGTGATACTCGGGGGTGGGGGTGGAGGGTGGGGGGTCCAGATGGGATTCTGCTAATCCACTTTGTTTTGCTAGAGATGACCTGCATCTTTAATTCCAAAGCCTCTGCACACTGACTAAAGCACCTGCTGCCCCCATAGTGTCTTTTTTAATTAGAAACCAGCTAATGGGTATTCCAACCTAGCTGAAAATAATGCAAAACCCAATACAAATCCAAATTAGAAAAAGGCTGTTCCTATTCAATGCCAGAAGTCTTACTAACAAATTGCTTGACCTAAAGGTTCTACTGCACCTTCATCACTTTGATGTCTGTATAATAACTAAGACTTGTTTTTAGTGTAAAGATAACTCTCTGTACCTAGATTCTAGACCTTTCACACAATCAGACCAGAGGTAAAACTGCAGTGGCATATTCATATTTATCAGTGACAATATTGTGTCTCAGTAGATACCCAAAGACCCACTAAATAAACTCAATGGAGCTCCAACTTAGTCTGAGCAAACAGAAATTCCTAACCAACAGCCTGCTATATCCCTAGACATTCACAACAGATTCTTTAAAATTGTCTGTAACTAAAAAAAGCCTTGTAATGGGTGAGTTTTAACTCCCCTTCAATTAATTGAGACGTATACCTCAAAAGGCAGTTACACCAGCGAATTTTACACCTAACAAACAAAAATTCCCTAGAACAAATACACTAACCAGAAATCAAAATATCCTTGATAAGGTACATGTACTAGGATCTATTTTAGTTGGTCAAAATTCATATGGTCAAAACTATATGACTGAAAACTTAAAATATTGAAATTCAACTGAAAAAGAAACCATGTTTTTTTACTATCTCACTACAGTGGAGAGAAAAGGGCACATTCCCCAACCCCACTGTAGCACAATCTCCACGCAACAGTTTCTTTTTCGTAACTGGCTTTCGATATTTTCAACTGTTGACCACACTGTCTCAATCATATGAATTTCGGTAATTTTAAAATTCAAACAAGTAAAATAGACCCATGTGCTATCCCTCTAATTGCTCAGACCATAAACTTGCAACCTTCTCCATCAAAATCACAAACTTTGCAGCCAATAACGCTGAATTAAGGATTTCAAATGGATGAACCTGCTTAAACTTTATGATGAATTGTAAAATTTATTTCACTAGCAATATCATCAGTCCCAACTATGAGACAGTTGCTAACCATATCAATGAGTTCTGTTCCTACTAGAAAAAAATATAGTGGGAAGTTAAAGAATAAAACCACCCTGGTGGTTCACAGCTATAAATAAACTGCATGGTAAATAAAATAAAAAATAGTCTTAAATCAAACAATAGATCTAAAACTACTCATGCTAAAGATCACATCAAAAATATCAGCAAGAAGCTAAAGTCTATAATCAAGGCTAGCAGGGCTAATCACAAATTCAAATTAGCCTCTGAAGCAAAGGATACTCATTTATTCATCAGTTACAGCTACAAAACCCCCAATAATGTTTGGAACCAATTCATAATCGCATCATCCACTCTGAACCAACTGACATAGCAAATATACTAGACGACAAATTTATTGCTAACTTGCCGAAGAGATAATAATCCCCTCTCTGCCAGTTCCTGCATCTCTAATGCCTCACAATATTACAAAGGAGCATGTGCAAAAGGTGCATTTAAGACCAAAACCACTGCTTCCACATGGCCACAGAATTTGTTTGGATACCTTATAAACAGCACTGAACAAGCCCTTGTCCACCCCTCCTTAAACTGTTAAGTCTACATTACAGGGCATGTCCCTGATGTTTGGCCAACAGCAGTGGTGATGCCCCTGCATAAAAGTCATAGACCCTGGGAAAACACAGACCCAATAAGCCTGACTAGTAGGAGCTGCAAATCCATAGAATACATCTTAACTGACCTCAAATGATGATATCAAAAACCTTATTAGATTAGACTTAATCCAGCTTGGTTTTGTCAAAGAGAGCTCCTGCCTACTTAATACGGTCACCTGCTTTTAGAAAGCAACTCACTCTGTAGATAGCAGTTATTCTGTCCATACAGCTTACTTTGATCTGGCCAAAACATTCACACTATTCCTCATACTGCTATTATTAACAAGTGACATGTTTTAAAAGTCAGCCCTTACATGGTGAGATAGATAGCAAAGTGCTTAAAGACAGGACACACACACTGACAGTATGAGGGCAACTAGTGGCATACACAGGGCTTAAGATCTTTCCTTTTTACCATCAATATCTTCAATCTATGGAACTTAAATCAGGACCTTTGATTAACCAAGTATGCAGAAAACTACAAACGTGGCTTTACAGTCAAATCTCCCTCTGATACCATCTCAAATACATCAGGAACTTTACCTTCTGGTGTACTAAAAAAGGGATAAAATTAAAAGCAATGTGTACTTTTTTCTCATCTGGGAAACAGCTTTTTCCATCAAAGCAGAGCATAGCTAATACTCCTCTCCAAAATGGAAATGTAGTTAAGGATCTGGGAACCTAGATCAATATTTCCTCTCATCTAAACACTGTGTAGCACACTAGCATCCATCAAATCAAGCCTGGCTGATTGGATGGGTACCCATAAATTCATCTCAGGAATAACCTGTTTTAACCTTCTTGAGAAGGGAGGGCGGAGTGCCACAAGGGAGTGAATGCTGAACATGGTCTTTAGATTAAACTGTCTTGAAATTCTTCTGAACCTATGTAGAGAAATGTAGAAATGCAATATTTGGAATGTAAGATACACCTCTTACATCTCCCATGATGGCAGATCACAAAATGCAACCACAATCTATTTCAAAGTAGCAGCTGAATACAACTGTGAACAGAATGCAGGCATTAAAATGCAAATGGTTAAGAAATGCATACGGAGATCCTGTGTACTGGCAGTTTGTACTGTTCTGGGCAATCCCTGAATTGGCTTGATCTCCCAAACTACCTAGACTATCTCCAACTCACTACTGCACATAGACTCATATTTCACCCAACAAAATGTCCCGCTCTAACATCCTTCCCCCTTATACACCCAACAGAGCTCTCAGATCAGAAAATCAGAACTTAATTACTATCCATAAACCTAAACGTCCTGCTGGCCAACTTCTCCTATCTTTCTCACTAGGCAAAAAATGGAATTCCCTTCCATCCACACTAAGAACCATACCAAACTCAGAAGACTTCAAAACCCAACTATTCAAACACCTGTTCACTAAATGGGAACGTACCTGCCTTCACCCAACCTAATCCAAGGGGGTTCTCGCTCTGGTTCCCAAGCTCTACAACTCTCATAGTTATCTTCCTATGAGCCTATCTCAACTCTCAACAATTTCTATAGCTTCTCTCTAAGCTCTCAACTCCTACAGCTACCCTCACACAGCCCAACCTTGTAAACATTGTAAATAGCATTCTACTGCTGATGTGTGTATGTAAAGCGTATTCACATTTTCTTAAAAGGTTTGTATGTAAACTGTTTCCACACCTACCCCATATCTGTTTTCCTCAAATGAAACTGTATGATCCCTACCTTCAAAAACTCAAAAAACCAGTGTGAGGAGTGCTGAACACCAATAAATATCCAAAGTCCCAAAATAGTAGGTTCCAAAAGATTTATTAACGAAGGTAAAATCCAAATACGACACGTTTTCGTCCACACTGTGACTTCTTCAAATGAATTAACATTGTATAATCAAGGTCTTTTTATACAAAATAATTGACACAATCATTCAATTATCAATCACTGTGTTTCTAGATTTAAAGAAACAAAGTACAAAAATCCTGAATAAACATAGAAGTGTGGTTTTGAAATCAGTATATACAAATACAAAAATTGTAAATAATAGTATTCCATGAAAATTTAAAACCCTTACTTAAAACAATACAAAGTTGAAAAAGAATAACTTTGTAAAATA
This sequence comes from Protopterus annectens, assembly GCF_019279795.1. Lineage (NCBI taxonomy): Eukaryota > Metazoa > Chordata > Ceratodontiformes > Protopteridae > Protopterus > Protopterus annectens. The sequence continues at coordinate 1,434,513,959 of NC_056744.1, read as the reverse complement.
AATGATCATAAAATCTTAAATATAATATTTTCTAAAAATATATATTTTTATATACAACATGCCTTTAACTTTAATAAAGGCATAATAGAAGTATATTCATTTAGACCTGGTTCCCTATAAGACTCAAGCAATATTTGCCAGTAAGTCTCTTGATGTTCTAAACGGGTTTCCCATGGTCCACCCCTATGGTCCTTGAACACTGTTTCTAAAACTAGAAACTGATATTTAGCGGTAGGGCATGTATTAAGATGTCTGTAGAGGGCATTTTTAGGATTTTATTTTTGCATCTCATATACATGTTCATATATCCTCCTTTTGAGGGTGCGTTCTGTTTTTCCCACATAGAATGCGGGGCACACCAAACAGACAGCCAAATACAATACCCCCTGTGTGTTACAATTGGAAAACCTGGTAGATCTTATATATCTGTTTCTAGCTACTAGAAAAAATACATCACTACGTAGGACATATTGGCACTGATTGCAAGAGCCACATCTATACGTACCTAGCCGTTTATTAGATTTATAACGTGACTGAAATTGTTGTTCTAACAAGTTTTTCATGTTTCTACCCCGTTTGAAAACTATTCCCACATTCTTGTTTCTAAGTTTTTCCAAATCAGTAATTTCTCTAAAGTTTTCCCATTCGTCCATGATGATATTTCTAATACTTCCTGAATTGGCACTGTATTCAGTAATAAAAGCCTTATTGAAATCAGTTTTGGGTTCAATAATGTCATTAGTGCAACAAACCCCCCCTGTGCTCAGTATGGGTTTATATTTTCCTGTTCTACACTGTAGCACTTCTTCTCTGATATGAGAAAGTAGTTCATATGGATAACCCCTATCTGAAAACATCTGGATGAGTTTGTCACATTCTAAGTGATAATCTTCGTCGTCAGATGTCATGCGGGACAATCTAACTAGTTGTCCCTTTACAATACCCTTCTTTTGATGCAATGGGTGACTACTGTGAAAATGAATATAACTGTTGGAAAAAGTAGGCTTTCTATATATATTAGATCTAAATTTACCCATTTCTATATCGAGGGAAACATCAAGATATTCCACCTTTTTCTCTTGTATGTGATAGTTGAAAGTAAGAAAAGAAGTAGTTGTAGCTAAATATTCCATAAAAGGATCAATAGCCTCATCTGGGCCAGTCCAAAAAATGCAGATATCATCCAGGAACCTGAAATAAGCATTCCAGTGTTCCTGGAAAACACTGTTAAAAACAAATTTCTTTTCCCACACCGATAGAATGATATCTGCATATGTGGGGGCACAATTAGCCCCCATAGCGACCCCTTTAGTCTGTTTGAAATATTCTCCTGAAAAATATATAAAATTATTTTTCAAAACTAATTCCATAAGATGCAGTATTAGAGCAATTTCGTTAACATTGGCATTGGGGCACGTGGCTAAGGCTTCCTCCAGCCATGCAAGTCCAGTGTCATGCGGAATCACTGAGAATAAGTCCACTACATCTATGGTCAAAAATTTTAGATTAGGAACTAATAATTCAGGTGTAATATTTTTCAGAAATTCCCAGGAGTCTTTGAGTAAATGGTTGGCCCTAGGCCAAAGCTTTTTAAACTTCCAATCGAGAAATTTGGAAAGGGGTGAAATTTTGGAGCCCTGTGCTGAGACAATAGGCCTGAGGGGGGGGGGGGGTTGAATATCCTTATGTACCTTAGGTACCCCAAAAATAGATGGCACTCTTGGGTATGGATTGTTCAAAAAGGTGCCAAAGTCCCTACCTTCAAGCTTAATGAATGCGTTACCTATGCATGATACTGAAAACATTTATGAATAACTATTCTACACAAGATATTTAATATTAACTATCAATTGTATCTAAATTGTATAATGCATTTTGGAGCTTTTCTCCTCAGGCCTCCACTGAAAATGGGTTAATTTGGCCCAGTGGACTTCCCAGTAATCAAATTGCAAATAAATAAAAATAAATGTAATTAAGCCCTTGCCTTTTACAAGTGGCAGAAAGTACAGTTGTGTACACTTACCATAAATGTAGACGTTTGAGTGTATTCACTGGTGCAGTCATCACACTTGGGTTATCTGCCTGCAGGTAGCCCTCTGTCGGCTCAAATACCAGAGTCTTAGTATTTCTGCGTCGGATGCTGTCGCTTCTTCCATGACGTCATGTAGTCAGGGGTATAAAACAGGCAGCCGACACCGTTACATCAGTTTTTCTTGCCCCAAATGTCAGGAGCCCCTAAATAGAGAGCTGGTAAATACCAATGCCATTAGGAATGGTCATAGAGAGGAGAGGTAGAAAGCCAGGTGGGCTGGAGGGAGGGAAACCAGGACTGCAACAGTGAATACACTCGAACATCTATATTTATGGTAAGTGTACATAACTGTACTATGTTCTTTGTGTTTCACTGTTGCAGTCATCACACTTGGGTTGATTCCCAAAGCTGAGGAAGGGTAGGGGCAGTCGAGAAGTGTTAGGGCTGGCTAGTAGGCCTAGCAAGACTGCTGTAGCAAATCCAGCCCTGGATTTAGAAAAGATAGGCAAGTGGTAATACTATGTGAAGGTGTGTAAGAACTCCAGGTTGCAGCTTCCAGAATGTCCCTGGCAGGGACTCCCCTGAAAAATGCTGTAGAGGTGGAAATAGCCCTAGTGGAATGTGGTCTGATCCTCTGTGGGGTAGGTGTTCCATGGTGCTTGCAGCAGAAATGGATGCAGTGTGCTATCCATTTGGAAATGGTTTGTTTTGACATGACCTTACCCTCTGCCCCTGTAGCAAAGCTGACTAGCAGCTGGTCAGATTTTCTGAAAGGTTTAGTCCTGTCAAAGTAGAACTGGAGCGGTTTGTGCATGTCCAAGGAGTGCAGGATCCTTTCCCCTTTATTCTGAGGACTAGAGAAGAAGGTTGACAAATGGATGGATTGGTTTAGAGCCACACTGGACACCACCTTAGGCATAAAGTACGGGTTCATCCTGAGGGAAACCCTGGCAGCATGGAAAATAATGAAGGGTTACACAGCCATTAGTGCCTGTAACTCAGACACTCTTCTTGCTGACGTTATGGCTAACAGCAAGGTTGTTTTCCAAGAGAGGAATTTTAACTCTACTGAGGCAGCAAGTTCAAAAGGGGGAAGTGTGAGCTTTCCCAGTACAAAGTTAAGGTCCCAGGCAGGGGTGGGTGCTCTCCTAGGGTAGCCTCAAGTTGTTAGCCCCTCTCAGGAACTGTCTAATTAGAGGGTGAGAAAATAGAGGTGGCTCAGTATTATAATGAGCTGAGATGGCAAAGGCTTGAATCTTAATGGAGGAGAAGGATAGGCCTCTGTGGAGTAGCTCTGCTAGGTAATCCAGGATTAGAGGCAAGGAGTGCACTGCTGTGTCCTTCCCTTGAGACTGATTCCAAGAGCAATATCTTTTCCACTTTTCAGCATAGGATTTCCTAGTACTAGGCCTTCTGACTTCAAGAATGAAGTCCAGCACCTGTTTGCTGAGGGATGCTGGTGGGGTATTCAAGGGATAAGCCAAGCTGCAAGGTTTAGGGTTTGCAATTATGGATGCAAAATCTGTCCCTCCTGCTGAGACAGCAGGGTAGGAGTCTGGTGAAGGTGCCAGGGTGGCACTTGTCAGGCTGCGTAAGAGTGGATATCAGTTCTGGCGTGGCCAGTCTGGGGCAATAAGAACTGCCCTGGGCCTGTCCTGTTTTATCTTGAGTAGTACTCTTAAGAGAATGGGCAGAGGGGGGAAGGCATAAACTGAGAGTTTTTCCCATTGAAAGGATAGGGCATCCACCTTCCAAGCCCTGCTGTGAGGGTTCCTGGTGCAGTATTTGCTCAACTGGTGGTTCTCGGGGGAGGCAAAGAGGTCCAGCTCCAGTGTCCCCCACCTCTGGATCAGAAGGTTGAAGGTGTTGGGCTCCAATTTCCACACGTGTGAGTCTAGGAGATTTCTGCTTAAGTCATCCGCCAGTGAATTTTGTTTGCCTGGCATGAAATGAGCTTGTAGATGCACTTGGTTGCTCAATGCTGTATTCCACAGGGCCATGGCTAACCTGCAGAGTGGGTAAGAATGCCCCCCCCCCGCTTGTTTATGGAACACATAACAGTGGTGTTGTCTATTTTTATAAGCAGTTGTCCTGGAATGATTAGGTATTTGAAGGCTGTCAGAGCATTCTGTATAGCTCGCATCTCTTTTTGACTGATGTGCAGGAGAATCTGGCCTGGGTTCCAGTGGCCCTGAATGCATTTGCCTGCCATGTGAGCCCCCCATGCATAGTCTGATGCGCCTGCTGTCAGGGTTTGGGCGGCGAGGGGTTGAGTGAAAAATAGTCCCTTGTTGTGGTTGCATGCTTCTGCCCACCAAAGGGACTTTGACCTTAGACACGGTATGACAGGAATGACTGTTTCCAGGTCCTGAGAATGTTGGTACCAAAGAATTTTTAAGTACCATTGAAGATTCCTCATATGCAGTCTTGCATATGGAATTAGCAGAATACATGAGGCCATGAACCCTAGGGCTTGCAGTATTTTTTTTGCAGAAAGCTGGGTTCTGGTGGCCATTTGTTTGAAGTAGTTTGTCAGATAGACCTGTTTCTCTGAAGTGAGAAATGCCATCTGGGAAGTTGTGTCCAAGCTTACTCCCAGGAACACAGTCTTTTGACTGGGTACCAGTTGTGATTTCTTTTTGTTGATGGTGTACCCCCAATGAAGTGAGAAGGCTTTTTACAAATGGCAGATGCTGAAGTAGCAATTCCTGACTGTCTGCCTGAATCAGGCAGTCATCCAAGTATGGGAAAAGTTGGATATTTCTCTGCCTGCAGTAAGCAATGGCTGGAGCCAGGCACTTTGTGAATACTCTGGGCACAGTAGATATGGCAAATGGAAGTGCATAGAGCCTGCCCTGAAACGTAGATATTTCCTGCATGACTCCTTATGGGGATGCGCAGATAAGCTTCTTTTAAGTCTAGGAGTGACTAAACAGGCATCCTTGGCTAGCATAGGGAAAAGCTGTTGCAGGGTAAGCATCTTGAATTTTGGGATCACCAGAAAGGTGTTGAGAATTGAAAGATCCAGGATTGGGCACCAAGAGCCCTCTTTTCTGGGCAACAGGAAAAGTGTGGAATACAAACCCTGCCCTCTTTATTCTACTGAAACAGGTTGAATAGCTCTGATATCGAGCAGGAAAGTACTTGCTTTTGAGCCTCTGCCCACTGGTTTGGAGGAAGGTCTGGAAACCCTCTTGGGGTTGGCAATGAATGGAAGTAGAAGTTGTACCCCTGGGATACAATGTTTAGGACCCATCGGTCCTGAATAATGGACATCCAGTTTTTTGCATAAAGGGCAAGTTTTCCTCCTAAGGGCACAAGTAATTGGGCAGGGCTGGGAAGGATAACTGAAAAGTCATTGTGAACTTTTTCCATAAGGGGGTGGCTTACACTCCCTGTTTTTGGGGTGGGGGTACTCCATTGTTTAGATCTCTGCATACCCTGGGACTGTAGTCTGGGTGGCCTGTTTCCCCTGGGTCTGGTCTGGGAAGGGACTGGAAAGGACCAGTTTTTAGAAGCTCAATGCCTACTGAATCTAGGTAGCTGCACTTGTAAGAATTCTTTGACAGTTTGCATAGACTTAGCTTTTTCTTCCATCTTAAGAACAACTTCTGCTTTGGTGCCAAACAGTCCTTATCTAGTAATTTGGATTTGACTTGATCTGGTAAGGTTGGTTCCTTCATCCAAGCATGCCTTCTCAGTACAGACCCAGTGACTGCAGCCCTGTAAGATGCTTCTAGGGCATCAAAGCCACACTGCAAAGTATGCTTACTAACTTGGTTTGCAGAATGCATTAACTCTTGTAAGTCTTTATTTTCTGCACAATCTGGAAATAATAGCATTTTTTGCTTAATTAGTTTCATAATATGTTGCTGGTACTTCAAGATGTGAAACTGGCAATTCAATGCCCTGATGGCCAGAATTGCAGAGGTATATACCTTCTTACCCCATATGTCTAAAGCTCTGGAATCCCTGTCCAAAGGGGTAGGGTTTTTGGCTGTAGTAGCCTTAATACCTTTAGGTCTCTGAGAAACTGTCTCTGGATCCGCAGTACGATTCTTGGAGAAATTTGTAGGAATCATGTACTCTGTAGTACCTGTCAGGTTTCCTAGGGGTCGGGGGTAATGTATCTGGAGTAAGACTGGATTCCATAAAAACATCATCTACAACATCCAGGACAGGGGGTATAGCTAGAGGCCTGTGCTGAGGCAACTCTAAAAATTCTCTGAGTCTCTTTTTGGACCGAGTGTAGTCCTGGCATTCCCAGTGGAAATGTTCTCTTAAAGTATGCAAGGTTTCACCAAAAGAAAAATCCTCTGGAGGGGAGGCAGAGGGAATGGATTCTTCTGCATCTGAATCCTCATAAGCTGATAAAGGCATGTCCTGATAATCAGTAGGGTCAGAGTCATCGGACTCCTGGTCTGTAGAATCAGAAGGAAACTCAATTCTTTGTCTCTTAGCAGGGGAAGGTCGGCTTCCCCTAATTAAGGTAATAAGGTCTTCAGCCATTTAAGCATTTGTTTTTCTGGTATGGGAGCTTGAGCATGCGCTTTGCTCATCGGTTTTCTAGGCATAATGTGTACTCTGGGTCTAAGAAACTCTGTCATTTTGGCTAAAAACAAAGTAGTCGGTTTGATTTGAACACCAGTAGGATGGAATACACCATAAGAAGCTGGTGCTTGCACAGCGGCTCTCGACCCATCCAAGGTACAGACATCTGCAGGTTCCATAGTCAAAGAAGCATCTCATGACATACTGGACTCCGAATGGGTCTCGGCAGAGGCCTGCAAATCCACAGAAGCGGTCATTAGGGGTTGCAAAGGCGCCTCACTGAGTACCGGTGAACTGGCGACTAGCTTAACGGAAGCGTCGTCATCAGTTTTGGACCTATGCGGACCATTCTGTCTTTATCTTTACGTTTTATCGGAAGATCGGTAGTCGGATGGCTTATCGAAGCCATTTCGGAATACGGAGAACGAGAGCGAAAGAAATTAGTGACATAGATAGCCCGACGATGAACAGTTTGGGCGTTAAACAAGGCACAAAAGCAACAGCGAGGGATGTCGTGGTCTGGGCCTGAACAGGTGATGCACTAAGAATGAAAATCTCTGTGAGGTATTTGCTTCCCACAGACAAGACAATTGTTAACTTTTTCTGACATCGGTTAGATCAAGAAAAAAGGATCCCCAATGGGGTACTTAGCTTTAGAAGACTTCAGGATTATAAACTCGAAAATGAAATTTTCAGGTAGCGGCCAACCGGCACTTGCGAACTGCTTCTGCTTTGGGCTCTTCCTCTGCAAGAAAGACTGATGTAATGGCATCAGCTGCCTGTTTTATACCCCTGACAACCTGACATTATGAAAGAAGCAACAGCATCCGACACAGAAATACTAAGACGCTGGTATTCGGGCCGACTGAGGGCTACCTGCAGGCAGATAACCCAAGTGTAAGGACTGCAACAGTGAAACACAAAGAAAGTACAGTTTTGTACCTACCATAAATGTAGATGTCCGATAGATATGCAACTGCAGTCATAACATATGGGTTGTCCTGCCTCAGGCAGCCCTCGGTCGGCCGAATTCCAAAGTCTGGGTCCGGCGTCGGCTGGTGTCGCCTCCTCTCCGACGTCAGAACGGCTGGAGTATAAAGGCATCAGCCGACGCCATCTTCTTCAGTGTTTCTTGCCCCAGATGCCAGATGCCCTCCTAGGAAGGCTAAATTTGGTGAATGGATAAACAATTCCAGACATGCACAACAGTAATAAACAGATACACCATAGGGGGTACCCTCAGCTAATAGGAATAGGGGTAGTGGACCCATAAAGAAGGTTGCAGAGGGGTAGGAGGGTGGGAAAATCCGACTGCAGTTGCATATCTATCGGACATCTACATTTATGGTAGGTACAAAACTGTACTATGTCCTTCAAGAATGCAACTGCAGTCATAACATATGGGTTGAATACCATAGCCAATCTGGGGGTGGATGGAACTAAGAAAGTGATGGTGTAGCTAAAATGCCCTGCAGGACTGCCGAAGCAAAGCCTGCTCGGGATCTGGAGCATAAAGGCAGGTTGTGGTGCTTGGTAAATGTATGCACGGAGCTCCATGTAGCAGCCTCTAGAATGTCCTTTGTAGTCACTCCTCTTAGGAAAGCTGTGGATGTGGCTGTAGCTCTGGTGGAGTGTGGCCTAATATTGGCTGGCACACCTTTTCCATGAAAAGAATAGCAGAATCTGATGCAGTGTCCAATCCATTTGGAAATTGTTTGTTTGGAGATTGCTTTTCCTTGTACTCCAGCAGCATAGGCTACAAACAGTTGGTCAGACTTTCTGGTGGCCTTAGTTCTGTCCAAGTAGTAGCGTAGTTGTCTGTGTATGTCCAAAGTATGCAGCAGTGCTTTCCCCCTGTTTTGAGGATTGGGGAAGAAAGTAGGCAGGTGAATGGCTTGATTTAGAGACACCCTGGAAATTACTTTTGGCATGAATGAAGGATTGGTTCTTAGAGAGACTCTGTCCTGATGAAAAATGAGGAAAGGAGGTACTGCCATGAGTGCCTGTATCTCCAAGACTCTTCTTGCTGATGTGATAGCCAATAGGAAAACCATTTTCCATGAGAGAAATTGCATTTCTGAAGTTGCTGCTGGTTCCAAGGGAGGAAGAGTTAATTTTTCCAAGACGAAATTGAGGTCCCATGCAGGTACTGGCGGTTTCCTGGGGGGTCTGATATTCTTTATCCCTGTTAGGAACTGTCTTAACAAAGGATGTGAAAACACAGGTGGATCACAATTGTATTTTGCTGAGATTGCTGAGGCATGAATCTTTATGGAAGAATATGAGAGACCAGTATGAAACATTTCTGCCAAGTATTCCAATATCTAAGGTATACTCAAGACTGTTGTATCCTGACCCCTGTTAGCATTCCAGATGATGAATCTCTTCCACTTGGCTGAATAGGTTTTTCTGGTGGAAGGTCTGCGTGCTTCCAGTAAGATCTCTTGAACTTTTTTGGAAAGAGAGATATTGGAAGGAGTTATGGTAACCTCCAGGCTGTCAGATGCAATGTTTTCAGGTTTTGATGAACAGTCCTGTAATTGTGCTGTGTTAGAAGCAGAGGCCATAGGGGCAGAGGCCACGGCTTGGTCCGAGTTATGCTCAACAGCAATTGGTACCGTGCTGCCTTGGCCAGTCTGGAGCTATCAAAATGCCTGTTGGTTGCTCTGCTCTGATCTTCAGTATCACCTTGGTCAGCAGTGGTAGAGGAGGGAATGCATAAATTGTTAGGGAATTCCAGCTGAAGGAAAGAGCATCCGTTTTCCAGGCTAGATGATGGTGGGTCCTTGTACAGAACTTTTCCAGGTGATGATTCATGTGAGAAGCAAAGAGATCTATGTCCGGTCTTCCCCATGTCCTTGTTATTTGTGAGAAAATGTGAGGATGCAGCATCCATTCGTGTGGATCCAAGAAATTCCTGCTCAGCTTGTCCGCCAGAACACTGTCCTTGCCTGGCACAAACTGGGATTGCAAATGTATCTTCAGACTTAGGGATTTTTCCCAGAGAATCATTGTCAGTCTGCAGAGGGGATAAGAATAAGTGCCTCCCTGCTTGTTTATATACCACATCGCAGTGGTGTTGTCTGTCCTTATTAACAAATGTCCTTGTTGAAGTGATTTTTCGAAATTCTCGATTGCATGTATCACTGCCAACATCTCTTTTTGGTTTATGTGCAGATGCCTTTCCCTTGGTGTCCACTGACCTTGAATGCATCTACCTTCCATGTGCGCCCCCCCATCCATGGTCTGAGGCATCTGTTGTAATCATTTGACCTGCTTGAGGTTTGTTGAAAGACATGCCTTTGTTTAACTGACTTGCTTGAGCCCACCACAAAAATTCTCTTTGTAGACATGGAATGAGTGGGATTACGTCCTCTAGGCTTTGGCTGTGTTGGGACCATAAGTTTTTTAAGTACCATTGCAGCTTTCTCGTATGAAGTCTTGCCAAAGGTATCAGAAAAATGCAAGATACCATGAACCCCAGGGCCTGCAGGATTTTCCTTGCAGTCAGCTGGGAGAACTTTGCTAGGCCTTTGAAGTATTCTGGTAACAGCTGTTGTTTTTCCTCTGTGAGATAAGCCATTTGTGTTTTTGTGTCCAGCTTGGCTCCTAGGAAAATAATTTGTTGGGATGGCAGGAGTCTTGATTTCTAAATGCTGACTGTGTATTCCAAGGCCTGTAGTAATTGAATGACATAGTCCAAGTTTGCAATCAAGGTTTGTTTGTTGTCTGCTTGTATGAGGCAGTCGTCCAGGTAGGGGTATATTTGAATCCCCTGGAGTCTGCAGTGTGCCACTACTGATGCCAGGCATTTCGTGAACACTCTGGGCGCAGTAGATAAGCCAAACGGCAATGCTGAGAATTGATAATGCTCTGTCCCTGCAAGAAATCTGAGGTATCTTCTGCAGCTTTGTCTGACTGGGACATGCAGGTATGCCTCCTTGAGGTCCAGAGTGACCAGCCAAGACCCCTTGCCCAGCATGGGAAGGAGTTGCTGCAACGTCAGCATTTTGAATTTTGGCACAATGAGATAAGTATTTAGAGTAGACAAGTCCAGTATAGGCCTCCATTTGTTTTCCTTTCTTGGAACAAGGACCAGTCTTGAATAAAATCCCTGGCCTTGTTCCTGTGGAGGAACCTTTTCTATTGCATTTATGTTTAACAGCTTTGAAACTTGAATGAGTGCCTCTGCCCTTTGATGATGTGGCAGGTTTGGCATGCTTTTCTTATTGGTAAAGCATGGAAGTGGAATCTGTAACCTTTGTCTATTAAATCCAGAATCCAGTTGTCCTTGGTTAATATATGCCAGTTTTTTGAGAATAAGGATAATTTTCCACCCAAGGGTGCTTCTGCTTGAGCCTTTGTAGGCGGTATGAAAGTCAAGTCATTGTGGTTGTACTTGTGGTGCAGCAGGGCTGCCTGTGCTATTGATCTTTGATTTGGTGGTTGCCACTGGTGGCCCCTGTAGGAGCCTCGGTATTGCCCTCTACCTCGGCCACGCCTGTTTTTTCCCCTTTGAAACTTGTCAGTGTCTGGAAAGGACCAATTCTTTGAAGGCCAATTCCTGCTGAATCTGGGAGGCTGAACCTGGAGGAAATCTTTGACTGTCTGTACTGATTTAGCTTTTTTCTCAATGGACTTCAACACATCTTGTGCATTAGCACCAAAAAGCTTCTGTTTTTCGAAAGGTACATCAAGTAACTTTACTTTAACATGGTCTGGCAGTGGCTGTTCTTTTAACCAAGCATGTCTACGTATCACAGCCCCAGTCATAGCTGCCCTACATGAAGCCTCCAATGCATCATAACCACACTGAAGAAAATAATTGTCAACCTGCTGAGTGTTATGTACTAGATCCTGCAATGCCTTAAAATCAGTAGACTCAGGGGAGGCTAGCTTTTTCTGTAAGTCATCCAGTAAAAATCCTGGTACTGAAACATATGAAAAAGGCAGTTAAGTGACCTCATAGCCAGGGTGGTGGAGGTATAAACTTTTTACCCCATCTCTCCAGGGATCTAGCTTCCTTATCCGCTGGCAGTGGATTCTTAGCAGTGGAAGTAGCCACTCCCTTGGGGCCCTGTGAAATTGTTTCTAGATCCACAGAATGGGCCTTAAAGAGATGCTTGTGTGTGTCAGGGACCCTATAATATCTGTCAGGCTTGACAGGAGCAGGAGGGAGAGAATCAGGGTTAGCACTGGAGTCGGAGAAAACATCATCCAGGACATCCATAACTGGAGGGATAGCTAAAGGCCTGTGCTGGGGAAGCTTGAGGAAGGTACGTAGCCTTTTCCTGGAGTCAGAGAATTCCTGGCCCTGCCATTTAAAATGCTCCCTCATGGAGTGTAGGACTTCACCGAAAGAAAAATCCTCTGGAGGAGAGGCAGAGGGAATTGATTCCTCAGCATCAGAGTCCTCATAGGCCTGGAAGGATTCTTCTTGGGTATCAGAATGCTCCGAATCCCCAGAGGCTTCATCTGAAGAGAGGTTGTCGGCCTGCTCAGTTCTGGGTCTTTTCTCTGCAGGCGGCTAAGAACCTCTGTCTGGATGAGGCTGAGACCCCCTGATAAGAGAAATTAGATCTGCAGCAAGAGACATGATCTGTTTATCAGAAGAGGGGGCCTGAGCAGTAGGTTTAGGATGGGCCTTGGCCTGGCTGGCGGCCTTAGCACGTGCAAAGGCCTTGATGGACATGGATACAGGAGGCCTAGCCGCCCCATGTGCTGGTGTAACCTTGTCCACAGGAAAGGTGTCGGGTAGATCCAGAACCTCGGTTTCTGGAGGAAAGTCAACAACCGGCACCGGAGTGGACTCTGAGACCGAAGGACGAGTTACCGCTGTGTCGTCGGCCTGGAGCGGTTGGATTACCATTTCCGAAGGGACCGAAGCACTCGCGGAGGGTTTAGGAGGAGTATCGGTGGATGACGCGGGCCGAGGATGTTGGTCCCGGTCCTTACGTTTTTGGAAGATTGAGTTGTCGGTTGATCCGACGGCATGATATAAGCAAAAGAATCACCGAAAAAGTCTTCGGCAAATTCTGCCCGGCGCCTGAGAGTGCGCTTATTAAAGCAAGCACAGGCAGCACAGGCCGAGACGTCGTGGTCTGGGCCCAGGCAAGGCAGGCAAAGAGAATGGAAGTCCTTATGAGGTATTTGTTTACCACAAGACAAACAATTATTAACTTTCTCAATTTGTTCTGACATCAGCTGAGGCAAGAAAAAATGTTCCCCAATGGGGTACTTAGCTTTTAGATGACTTCGGTACTGAAAACACAGGAGCTGACCGACCGGCACTTGCGAAATGCTTCTGCTTCGGGCACCGCAGCAAGAAAGACTGAAGAGGATGGCGTCGGCCGATGCCTTTATACTCCAGCCGTTCTGACGTCGGAGAGGAGGCGACACCAGCCGACGGCGGACCCAGACTTTGGAATTCGGCCGACCGAGGGCTGCCTGAGGCAGGACAACCCATATGTTATGACTGCAGTTGCATTCTTGAAGGACATCATCTGGTTTAGTTATTTTGCTGTGGAAAAGCAAAAGTACAGTCGTGTACACTTACCATAAATGTAGATGTTCGAGTGCATTCACTATTGCAGTCATTACATTTGGGTAATCTGCTGACAGGTTGCCCTCAGTCGGCCTGAATAACAAAGTCTTGGGTCCTGCATCGGTTGCTGTCTCCTCTTCCATGACGTCAGTTCGTCAGGGGTATAAGACATGTAGCCGATGCTATTTTATTCAGTTTTTCTTGCCCCATATGTCAGATGCTCCCCCAAATGGGGGGGGGGGGGAATATATATATATATATATATATATATATATATATATTTATATTTATATATATATATATATATATATATATATAAATAAATAAAAATAAACAGAAATACATGTAAATGCACTTTTAGCAACATAAACTATACCTTCATCTAAAACCAAATACACCACAAAGGCTTTAGAATATAGTGAAGGAAAGAGAAGTTATAGAAAGGGGGGATGGCGGGGGGGGGTTTATCCGGACTGCAACAGTGAATACACTCGAACATCTACATTTATGGTAAGTGTACACAACTGTACTATGTTCTTCGTGTTTCACTGTTGCAGTCATTACATTTGGGTAGAATCCCAAAGTTATGGATGGGAGGATGGAACTAAATAGCATTAGAAGCGGCTGTAAGACCCTGCAGAACTACAGTGGCAAAGCCTGCCCTGGATTTGGAGAAGAGAGGCAAATGATAATTTTTGTGAAGGTGTGAACAGAGCTCCAAGTAGCAACTTCTAGAATGTCTTTGGTTGGAACTCCTCTGAGAAAAGCTGCTGAGGTAGAGGCAGCCCTGGTGAAATGTGACCTGATCCCCTTGGGCACAGGTTTACCATGGTGCAAGTAGCAGAAATGAATACAGTGGCTTATCCACTTAGAAACAGTCTGCTTTGATATAGCTTTCCCCTCTGATCCTGCGGCAAATGCCACCAGTAGTTGCTCAGACTTTCTTAGAGATTTGGTCCTGTTTAAGTAGAATCTTAGTTGTCTGTGTACATCCAATGAATGCAGAATCCGCTCCCCCTTGTTCTGCAGATTTGGGTAAAATGTTGGCAGGTGAATTGTTTGGTTAAGAGCCACAATGGATACCACCTTAGGCATAAAAGAAGGATTGGTCCTGAGGGACACCATGTCTGGGTAAAATGTAATAAAAGGCTCCACAGCCATGAGAGCCTGTAGTTCTGAAACCCTTCTTGCTAAAATGATTGCCAAGAGGAAAGCTGTTTTCTAAGATAAAAAATATTATATCCGCAGTAGCTGCTGGTTCAAAAGGAGGCAGAGTGAGTTTTTCCAGCACAAAATTGAGGTCCCATGCAGGAGTTGGTGATCTTCTGGGAGGCCTTAAATTTCTTCCCCCTCTAAGACACTGTTTAAGCAGAGGATGAGAAAAGAGGGGAGGCCCCGTGTTGTAATGAGCCGAGATGGCAGAGGCATGGATTTTTATTGAAGAAAAAGATATGCCCTTGTCAAGCATCTCAGCCAAATATTGTAAAATCTGAGGGATGTTGGGCTTTGCTGTGTCCATTCCTTGTGCTTGGTTCCAAGCACAGAATCTCTTCCATTTATCAGCATAAGATTTTCTAGTACTAGGCCTTCTGGCTTCCAAAAATGACATCCATCACAGATTTACTGAGAGGTGTTGTTTGAATAATTAAATGATCAGCCATGCTGCAAGGTTCAGAGTTTGGAGTGGAGTGTGCAGAATTTGATTGTTCTGCCGAGAAAGTAGATGAGGTATTTGAGGCAAGTACCAAGGAGGGAGTTGAGATATATTCCTTAGAATTGGGTACCAGTGCTGGTGAGGCCAGTCCGGAGCAATTAGAATCATTTTTGTTTTTTTCCTGTCTGACCTTTAGTAAGACCTTGGAGAGAAGAGGCAGAGGGGGAAAGGCATAGACTGATAGGTTTTTCCAACTGAAGGATAAGGCATCCACTTTCCATTCTTGTCTGTGAGAAGTCCTTGTGCAGAATTTGTCCAGTTGATAATTTTGGGGAGAGGCAAATAGATCTACGTCCGGGCTCCCCCATTTCTGTGTTAACATGCTGAAGATTTGTGGATCCAGTTTCCACTCGTGTGGGTTCATAAGATTTCTGCTTAGGTCATCTGCTAGAGTATTTTGTTTTTTTGGCAGGAATTGAGCTTGAAGATGTATTTGGTAATTCAAAGTTGTGTTCCACAATGCCATGGCTAGTCTGCAAAGGGGGTAGGAATGTGTACTCCCCCCTACTTGTTTATGTATCACATAACCCTGGTGTTGTCCGTCCTTATCAGTAGTTATCCTGGATGAAGTAAGTCCTTGAAGGCTGTCAGAGCATTCTGAACAGCTAGCATCTCTTTCTGGTTGATATGCAGATGCATTTGTTTTGGACTCCATTTGCCCTGAATGCATCTCCCCACCAGGTGGGCCCCCATGCATAGTCTGATGCGTCTGTAGTTAGGGTTTGGGTGGCAGGGGGTAGAGTGAATGACAGTCCCTTGTTTTGGTGACATGTCTCTACCCACCAAAGAAACTCCTGTTGTAGGCAAGGAATGAGAGGAATCATTGTTTTCAGACTGTGACAATGTTGGCTCCATAAAACTTTTTAGGTACCATTGAAGTTTCCTCATATGCAGTCACACATATGGAATTAGTAGAATGCAGGATGCCATAAACCCCAAAGCCTGCAGAATTTGTCTTGCAGATAACTAGGTTTTTGTTGCCATTAAGTATGTTGTCAGTTGCCTTTGTTTGTCTGGCGTAAGGTAAGCCATCTGGGCAGTTGTATTCAAGCTTGCATCCAGGAATGTAATTATTTGAGAGGGTACCAGTTGGGATTTCTTTTCGTTTATTGTGTACCCTAGGCATGTTAGAAGCCTTTTTACAAATTCCAGATGTTGAAGAAGAGTGTCTTATCCTCTGCTTGAATGAGACAGTCATCCAGATAAGGATAAATTTGTATGCTTCTTTGTCTACAGAATACAATTACTGGTGCCAGGCACTTTGTAAAGACCCTGGGTGCAGTAGATACGCCAAAGGGCAGTGCAGAGAATTGGTAATGCAAAAATCCTGCCTTGAAGTGGAGGTATCTTCTGCATGATTCCCTTATTGGGATAGGCAGGTATGCCTCTTAAGTCTAGAGTCACTAACCAAGCGTTCCTAACCAGCATTGGCAGTAGCTGTTGTAAAGTCAGCATTCTGAATTTTGGAATGTCCAGGAATGTGTTCAAAATCAATAAATCCAGTACTGGACGCCAGGCATTGTCTTTTCTGGGTACCAGGAAAAGTCTTGAATAAAAACCTTGTCCTTTTTCCTTTTCTGGTACTGGTTGAATAGCCCCCATGAGGGACATAACTTGTTTCTAAGCCTCTGCCCACTGATTTTGTGGCAGATCTGGCCAACCGTTTGGAAAGTACAGTTTTGTACCTACCATAAATGTAGATGTTCGAGTGCTAATACAGCTGCAGTAATCACAGATGGGTTCTCTGCCGACACAGCCGACGCCATTTTCTTCAGTCTTTCTTCCCCAGATGTCAGGTGCCCCCAGAAGGAAGGCAATACATAAATTATATATATATATATAAATATTCAAGCAATACAATATAATCAAAAATCAGTAGTTGCAAGCAAATATACCATAGAAGGATAACCCAGTCAGGTTGTATGAGGAGGTGTTAGCCCCTGGGCCTTTACCAAGAGGGGAAGGAGGGAGGGTAACCTGTACTGCAGCTGTATTAGCACTCGAACATCTACATTTATGGTAGGTACAAAACTGTACTATGTTCATCGTGCATACAGCTGCAGTAATCACAGATGGGTAGAATCCCAAAGCTACGCACAGGGTGGTAGGCACTAGGTGGAACTGGGATGAGCCAGAATGCCCTGCAACACAGCAGTGGCAAAGCCAGCTCTAGTTTTGGAGTATAAAGGCAGGTGGTAGTGTTTGGTGAAGGTATGCACAGAATTCCAAGTGGCTGCCTCCAAAATATCTTTGGTAGGAACTCCTCTGAGGAAGGCTGTAGAGGTAGCTGTGGCCCTGGTGGAGTGGGATCTGATGCCTGAAGGGACAGATTTTCCATGAAAGGAGTAACAAAACCGTATGCAGTGGCCTATCCATTTTGAAATTGTCTGTTTGGGAACTGGCTTCCCTTGAGCTCCTACAGCATAGGACACAAAAAGTTGTTCTGATTTTCTGAAAGGCTTTGTTCTGTCCAAATAACGTAGCTGTCTATGGATGTCTAAGGAGTGTAGCAGTCTTTCCCCTTTATCTTGAGGATTGGGGTAAAAGGTAGGTAAGTGTATGGCTTGATTTAAAGCTACCCTAGATACCACTTTAGGCATAAAAGATGGATTGGTTCGAAGTGAAACCCTGTCCTGATGGAAGATGAGAAAGGGCTGCACAGCCATGAGGGCTTGCAGTTCCGAAACCCTACGAGCTGAGGTAATGGCCAGAAGGAAAGCTGTTTTCCAGGACAAATATTACAAATCTGTTGAGGCAGCTGGTTCAAAAGGAGGCAATGTTAATTTTTCTAGAATGTAATTAAGATCCCAGGCTGGTATTGGTTGTTTCCTTGGAGGTCTTATATTCTTAGCCCCTCTGAGGAACTGTCTTAAGAGTGGGTGAGAGAATAAGGGTGGATCAGTGTTGAATTCTGCAGAAATGGCTGAGGCATGAATTTTTATGGAGGAAAAAGAAAGTCCACTGCTCAACAGCTCAGCTAGGTACTGTAATATCGGAGGCAAATTCATTTTTCTAGGATCCTGGCCTTTTTTTCTCATTCCAAGAACAAAACCGTTTCCATTTTGCGGAGTAAGCCTTTCTAGTAGATGGCCTTCTGGCCTCCAAAATGACATCCTGCACCTCTTTGGAGAGCAGGGACTGTTGTGGTGTTAAGGAATTTTCCATGCAGCGAGCTTGAGTGTTTTCAGCTGACTGTGAAGAGTTTTGTAGTTGTGTTGAGTCAGTAGAAGAGGCATTAGAGGTAGAGACCAGGGAGGAGTATGCGTTAAGGCTCCTCAGGAGTGGGTACCAGTGTTGTCTTGGCCAGTCTGGGGCAATCAGTATCATCTTCGGTCTTTCTGCTCTTGCTTTCAAGAGCACCTTGGGCAGAAGAGGCAAAGGTGGGAAAGCGTAAACTGTCCATGCTGCCCAACTGAAAGAAAGGGCGTCCACTCTCCAGGCCTTTGGATGAAAGGTCCTTGAACAGAACTTTTCCAATTGATGATTCCTGTGGGAGGCGAAGAGATCTATGTCTGGCCTTCCCCACGCTTGGATTATCTTTGTAAACACTTGAGGATGCAACTTCCATTCGTGTGGATCTGTCATAATTCTGCTTAGATTGTCTGCCAGCGTGTTTTCCAAACCTGGCAAGTACTGTGCTTGAAGTTCGATTTGCCATTCCACAGCCAAGTTCCATTGTGACATGGCTAGTCTGCAAAGGGGGTATGAATGTGTTCCTCCTTGTTTGTTTATGTACCACATTACTGTGGTGTTGTCTGTTCTTATCAATAATTGCCCTGGATGCAGGAGGTCCTTGAAAGCTGTGATTGCATTTATAACTGCTAGCATTTCTTTTTGATTGATGTGAAGGTGCTTTTCCTTTTGGGACCATTTGCCCTGAATGCACCTGTCTGTCATGTGCGCCCCCCAGGCGTAATCTGAGACGTCTGTTGTGATAACTTGATTTGCTTGAGGCTTGCAGAATGGAAGACCTGTGTTTGTTTGACATGCTTGGGCCCACCATAGAAATTCCTTTTGCAAACATGGAATTATTGGTATTATTGTTTCCAAACTGTGAATGTGTTGAGACCATAGGTTTTTTAGGTACCATTGAAGTTTCCTCATGTGCAACTTTGCACATGGGATTAAAAGAATGCAAGATGCCATGAAGCCCAGAGCCTGCAGGATTTTCCTTGCAGTGAGCCTGGTACAATTTGCTAGTATTTTGAAGTACTGAGTTAGTTGCCCCTGTTTTTCTGGCGTGAGATAGGCCATCTGGGTGTTTGTGTCCAAGTTGGCACCCATGAAAGTTATTTTCTGAGATGGTGTTAGTCTGGATTTCTCTTTGTTGACTGTGTATCCCAGAGAATTCAATAACCGTGTTACATAAGCCAAATGTTCCAGAAGTATGTGCTTGCTGTCCGCTTGGATCAGGCAGTCATCCAAATAAGGGTAAATTTGTATCCCTTGAAGTCTGCAGTGGGCAATTACTGATGCCAGGCATTTCGTGAATACTCTGGGCACAGTAGATAAGCCAAAGGGCAATGCAGATAATTGATAGTGGATTGAACCTGCAAGAAATCTGAGGTATTTTCTGCAGCTTTGTCTGATTGGGACATGCAGGTATGCCTCCTTGAGGTCCAATGTTACCAGCCAAAACTCCTTGCCCAGCATGGGAATAAGCTGCTGTAATGTGAGCATCTTGAATTTTGGTACGAGTAGAAATGTGTTTAGGATGGATAAGTCCAAAATGGGTCTCCAGTCGGTTCCTTTCCTTGGTACCAGAAATAGTCTGGAATAAAAACCTTGGCCTTGTTCGTGAGTAGGTACCTCTTGAATAGCTTTCATGTCCATGAGCTTTGAAATTTGGATTTGTGCCTCTGCCCTTTGATTGTGTGGCAGGTTTGGCATGCCTCTCATTTTTGGAAGAGTGTGAAAATGAAATCTGTAGCCTCTGTTTATAATGTCCAGGATCCATTTGTCTGTTGTGATAATATGCCAATTTCTTGTAAATAATGCCAGCTTTCCTCCCAAGGGTGCTGCCAGCTGAGACTTGCTTGGCATGAAAAGGAGGGAGTCATTGAGTTTGTTTTCTGTATTGTTGTGCACTGTCTTCTCCACCTTCTTGGTGCTGGAGTTTGCCATTGTCTGCCTCTATATGATCCTTGAGATTGTCCTCTGCCCCTTGTGTGCCTGTATCTACCTCTTTGGGGCTTGTCCGTTGCTGGAAAGGACCAGTTTTTTGAAGGCGAATTTCTGCTAAAACGTGGTGGTTGAACCTGTAGAAAAGCTTTGACAGTTTGCATAGATTTAGCTTTTTCTTCCATTTTCTGTAGTATCTCCTCAGCATTAGTACATCCTTTTGTAAAGGAGCATCTAGTAGTTTAGCTTTAACATGATCAGGCAAGATTTGTTCCCTAAGCCAGGCATGTCTACAAATGACTGATCCTGTAACAGCAGCTCTACTTGAGGCTTCTAAGGCATCATATCCACATTATAAGGTGTGTTTACCCACTTGTTCTGCACTATGCATCATATTCTGCAACTCCTTCAAATCCAGTTGTTCAGGTTGAGACATTTTATTTCTTAATTGTGATAACAGAAACTGTTGATATTTAAGCATATGGAACTGACAATTTAAGGCCCTCATGGCTAGGGTGGCCGAGGTATATACCTTTTTTCCCCCACCTTTCTAAGGATCTAGACTCTCTTTCAGAAGGAAGTGGATTCTTGGCAGTAGAGGCCTTCATTCCCTTGGGGCCTTGAGAAATAGTTTCAGGGTCAGCATTATGGCTTTTGTAAAGAAATTGGTGAGAGTTAAGAACTCTGTAGTACCTATCAGGCTTGACTGGGGCAGGAGGCAGGGAATCCGGATTAAGGCAAGCCTCCGAGTAAACATCATCAAGTATGTCCAAGACAGGAGGTATCGCCAGAGGTCTGTGTTGAGGTAACAAAAGAAATTCCCTAAGTCTTTTCTTGGAATCAGAAAAGTCTTGGCCTTCCCAATGGAAGTGTTCCCTCAAAGTGGGTAAGGTTTCCCCAAAAGAAAAATCCTCTGGGGGGAGATAAAGAAGGAATGGACTGCTCTGCATAAGAATCTTCAAAAGGGGAGTACGAGTGTTCCTCTACAACAGAATGTTCTGAAAAAATTGAGCCATGGTCAGAAGAGGGAGAATCTTCCTCCACTCTGGGTCTCTTGTCTGGAGGGGGGTTGGGAACCCCTGATAAGAGTAATTAAATCCTCAGCTATTTTTAGCATCTGCTTTTTAGGCATGGGGCCTGGGGATGGGCCCTGTGCAACAGGCCTCTTGGGATGCATGGCTGATTTGGACTTAGTAAAGGCCTTAATGGAAAAGGAAGATGAGGATCTAAAGACACCATGGGTGGAAGTGGACCTGTCCACATTAGGAGGCTCAACACTCACAGTGGCTTCGGTGGTTGTAGTCTGGGTTTGGGCCAAGGTACCTGCGGTCTCAGTTACAGGAGACACCGCCAAAGAAGAGTCGTTGGTAGTCAGGGACTGCAGAGGCGTCTCGCTGAGAACCGGACCACGTGCAGCAGGTTTTAGCGTGGTGTCGGCGTAGACCGTGGGCCTCGCGTGTCGGTCCTTGTCCTTGCGTTTTTTGGACAAACCGGTAGTCGGAATCTCCGATGACATTTTATAATCAAAGGCTTTACCAAAAAAGTGTTGGGTGAACTC